>NC_092518.1:21515566-21849733 GCF_047511675.1 Marmota flaviventris | reverse complement strand
GCTGGCAAAGATTTTTTTCCCAAATTTGTAGTCTCTCTCTTCACTCTCGTTTCCTTTAATGTGCAGAATATTTTTGGTTTAATGGTATTCCACTTATTGATTATTGGTTTTATTTCTTGAGCTTTATAGGTTTTGTTGAGGAAGTCATTGCCTGTATCTATATGTTGAAATGTTTCCCCCATGTTTTATTCTAACAGATACATGGTTTCTTGTCTGATTTCCAAGTCCTTTGATCAGTTTTTGTTTCAAATATGTGCAAGGTGAGAGATAAGTTTTTAATTCCATTCTTCTATATGTGGATACCCCATTTTCTTCTATATGTGGATATCCCATGTGGATATCCCATTTTCCCAGCATCATCTGTTGTGTTTTCTCCAACATATATTTTTGGTACGTTTATCAAGAATCAGATGTAAGTATTTGGATTTGTCTCAGTGTCTTCTGTTCTATTCCATCAGTCTTCATGTCTATTTCAATACCAGTACCGTGCTGTTTTTACTACTACAGCTGTGTAGTATAATTTGAGATTGCCTATTGTGATGACTCTTGCATTGTTTTTCTTTTTGTTCAGAATTGGTTTGGCTATTCTCTCTTATTCTTCCAAATGAGTTTAAGGACCGATTTTTCTAGTTCTGTGAAGTATTCCATTGGTATTTTGATGGGGATTGCATTGAATGTGTATTTTGCTTTTGGTAGTATGGCCATTTTGATGATATTAATTCTTCCTATCCAAGAACATGAAAGCTCTTTTCATCTTCTGAGGGCTTCTTCAATTTCTTTCTTGAGTGTTCCATAGTTTTCATTGTAGAGTTATTTTCTTTCCTTGGTTAGATTAATTCCTAGATTCTTTTTTTTTTTGAGGTTATTATGAAGGAGATGGTTTTTCCAATTTCTTTCTCAGTTGAATTGCTGTTGGAGTCTAGAAAAGCTATTGATTTATGAGTGTTGATTTTGTATCCTATAATTTCGATGAATTCATTTATCAGTTCTGAAAGTCTTCTTGTGGAATTTTTTTTTATTTTGGGGGGTCTTCAAGATAGTATCATATAACTAGCAAACAGTGATAGTTTGACTTCTTTTTTTGTTTCCAATTTGTATCCCTTTAATTTCCTTCATTTGCTTGGTTCGTTTAGCTAGAATTTTGAGAACTATATTGAAGAGAAGTGGTGAGATTGGACATACTTGTCTTGTCCCTGATTTTAAAGGACCAACTTTCAGTTTTTCACCATTTAGTATGATGTTGGTTTGGGGTTTGTTGTACATTGCCTTAATAATATTGAGGTAATTTCCTTTTATCCCTAGTTTTTCCAGTGTTTTTAACATGAATGGTCATTTTTTTTTGTTTTAATTAGATACACATGACAGTACAATGATCTTGACATATCATACATTTTGTTTTATCAAATGCCTTTTGATAAAAGAATTTTGCATCTATGTTCGTCAGAGATCTTGGACTGTAGTTTTCTTTCCTAGATGTGTCTTTGGTTTTGATATCAGGGTTATACTAGCTTCATAGAATGTATTTGAGAATGTTCCCTCCCTTTTAATTTCATGGAATAATTTGTGGAATACTGGCATTAGTTTCTCTTTAAAGTTCCGGTAAAACTCTGCTGAGAATCCATCTGGTCCTGGGCTTTTCTTTGTTGAAAGGCTTTTGATTGGTGTTTCAATTTCATTGCTTGATATTGGCCTGTTTAGGTTTTCTATATCTTCCTGATTCAATTTGAGCAGGTCATAGATTTGTCAATGTCTTCTAGATTTTGCAGTTTATTGGAGTATAAATTTTTGAAGTAGTTTCTAATGATCCTGTGGATTTCAGAAGTGCCTGTGAAGATATCTCCTTTATCATCTCTAATTTTGTTGATTTGGGTCTTCTTTCTCTTTTGTTTTGATTAGTTTGGCTAATGGTTTATCAATCTTATTTATTTTTCAAAGAACCAACTCTTTGATGCACCAATCCCATGTAACTTTTTATTCTCAATTTCATTAATTTTGTCTCCTATCTTTATTATTTTCTGTCTTCTACTTATTTTGGAATTGGTGTATTGTCCTTTTTCTAAGGCCTTTGAGTGGAGCATAAGTGTTTTTTGAGATCTCTCTCTTTTTTAATTTGTTTTAATTAGTTATACATGACAATAGAATGCATTTATGTGCTTTGATATTTCATACATAGATGGGGTGTAATGTCTCATTTTTCTGAGTGTACATGTTGCAGAATCATATTGGGCATGCAGTCACATATATACATATAGTAATAATGTCTGTTTCATTCTACTATCTTTCCTATCCCCACATCCTCCCCGCTCACCTCCCATCACTTCCCACTACTTAATCTAAGGTAATGCTGTTCTTCCCTAGTGCCCGCTGCCTTACTGTGAATTAGCATTCACATATTAGTAAAAACATTTGACCTTTGTTTTTATGGGATTTGCTTATTTCACTTAGCTTGATATTCTCCAACTCCAAACATTTACTGGCAAATTCCATAATTTTACTCTTCGTTAAAGCTGAGGAATATTCCATTGAGTGTATATACCACATTTTCTTTAGCCATTCATCTATTGATTGACACCTAGGTTGGTTCCATAGTCTAGCTATTGTGAATTGAGTTGCTATAAACATTGTTGTGGCTTTGTCACTATAGTATGCTAATTTAAATCCTTTCGGTATAAACCAAGGAGTGGGATAGCTGGGTCAAATGGTGGCTCCATTCCCAATTTTCTGAGGAATCTCCATAATACTTTCCATAGTAGTTGCACCAATTTGCAGTCCCACAAGCAATGTGTGAGTATGCCTTTTTTACTGCATCCTCAGCAACAGTTATTGTTTCCTGTATTCTTGATGATTGTCAATCTGACTGGAGTGAGATGAAGTCTTAGAGTAGTTTTGATTTGCATTTCTCTAAATGCTAGAGATGTTGAACACTCTCTTTATTTTTAATGTATGCACTCAATTCAATAAATTTTCCCTTAGTGTTGTTTTCATATTATCCCAGAGATTTTTAAAATGTTATATCTTTATTTTCATTTGTTCCTAAGAATTTGATTTCTTCCCTCATTTCTACTTTGATCCACTATTCATTTTAAATGGTATTGTTAATCTCTGTGTGTTTGTATGGTTTCTATTTTTCTTGCTGTTGATTTCTAGTTTCATTCTATTATGGTCTGAAATGATGCACATCTTATACTTATGTTTTTGTATTTGTTTAGACTTACATTGTTGCCTAGAATATTTTGGAGAATATTCCATGAGCTGTTTTGTGGTGAAATATTCTGTAGTTGTCATTAGGTCCATTGGATTTATAGTATTATTTAGGTTGGGTTATATCTTTATTGATTTTATGCTTTTTTGACCTGTCTATTGATGATAAGGATGTGTTGAAATCTCCCAGTATTATTGTATTGGGGTGTATCTGGTACTTAATGTCACAGGGTATTTTTTATGTAAATACATTGACTTTTTGGGACATATATTTTAACTATTGCTATTTCTTCCTGTTGGATTGTTTCCTTTTCCATATGTAATGGTCCTTATTGTCTCTTCTAATTTTTGCTTGAAATAAGCTTTGTCAGATATGAGAATGACAACACCAGCCTATTTTCAGAGTGTGTTTGCATCAATTTTTTCCAACCTTTTATCTTCAGTCTGTGAGTGTCCTTACTGATGAGATTATTCTCTTGCAAACAGTATATGGTTGGATCTTGTTTTTTAAATCCATTCTGCTTATCTGTGTCTTTTAATTAAGGCATTGAGACCATTTATATTCAGAGTTATTATGGATATGTGCTTGTGGTTTGCTGCCTTTTTTTTTTTTGCTGTATTTAATTCTACCTTGGTTTTTATTTAGATAATCCTGTGGATTTTAGAAGTGCCTGTGGAGATATCTCCTTTATCATCTCTAATTTTTTGGTTTTTTGTTCAGGGATTTTATCTCCACAATGCTATGAGTTTTCCTACTTTCTATGTTAGGTATTTTTATGTTTTTTAAAGAATTTCTCTTCTGGTTAGGTTTATATTGGGTACTGTATGCCTTCTGTATATGGGTGTCTACCTCTTTTCTAATATGGGGAAATTTTTCTGTGACTATCTCATTAAAAATGTTCTTAATGCCTTTAGCTTGTATCTCCATGTTCTCTTCTATCCCAGTGATTCTTAGGTTTGGTTTCTTGAACTTGTCCTATTCTGATAATGTTCTATTGTGGTTTTTTTTTTCTTTTATTGTATTGTGTACTCAAATTCATGTATCCTGTCTTTAAGGCCTGAGGAAATGTCTTCAAGAGCTGAAGTTCTTCAAGAGCTGTTGGTGATGCTTTCAAGTGAATTTTAAATTTGATTCATTGTGTCTTTCATTTTCCAGAGTTCTGATTTCTCTGTATTCAGTATTTCTGTTTTATTATTGAAATTGTCTGTCATCTCTGGCATTTGTTTTCTTATTTCATTCCTTAGTTTTTCTTTTAGTTAATTGAACATTTTGATAATCAGGTTTTTTTTTTTAAATAATCATTGTCTGGTATTTCCTTCACTTCCATTTTTGTTATTTCTTTTGTTGGGGGATTTTGAATTGGGAGTGGTTGCCTGTTTCCTCATGTTTTCTGAAGTCCTGCTTTTGCACATCAATGGAGGTGGGATCCCCTTCCTTTTTTATATATGTGTCTTTATGTGTGTATTTCTTTTTATTATAGGATTTCATTTTGGGATATAACCCACCCATGTATTGTGCAGGTAGTGGAATAGGTTTATTGAGAAATAAAAGCTAGTTAAAATAGAACAATGAAAAAACCATAGGACACAGAAAATAGTTTCAAAAGTGGGGGCAGGAGGGGCAAGCCGATCAGACGAATTGAGCTTCTAGACTCTGCTGGAGCCTGTGCCTGCTTTATTTATATCAGAAAACATCAAAGGCCTTCCATAGAATGCTCTTCTCCAAAGAAGGTTAAAGGTGGGCTGTCCAGTTCCCAATGGGTTATGCCCATCTCCAGAGCTACTATGGAGGATCTTCCTGGCAGAGCAGAGATAAAGGTCAAGTGCATTGGGCAATCTATTGCTGTAGGAGAACCACACATAGTTTGCAATGCCAAACCTGAATCTCCCTGGCTTCCATACCAAGAGAAGATCCTCCTGTAATTCACCGATGGCTTCCCACAGATATATGAGTAGACATCTAGGTGGGGCACCTAATATTACCCTCTGATTTTTCCTTCTTGGGGCCTGGTTTTTTGTTCTGGGATTTTGTCTCCTCAATTATATGAGTTGAAATAATGTTTAGGCTCAAGCAGGGTTGGATCAATTATAGGGAAAAGTTCCCTGTTGCTTGGCTCAAGGATTTTCCTCTGGAAACTTGAAGTGTCTCAATGACTTTCTAGCCCCTCTTAGTGGGAATGGGAGCCAAGCATATCCCTAATGACAGTGACAGAAGTATGAATTTTAAGATGATTATCTGGTGTCTTCTTTGAGATTCGTAGCCCCAATTGTCACCTACAATTTCTTAGAACCTATCTGCAAAATGAATACACACACACACACACACACATGCACATACACATCCACATTTATGCACACAGAATTGCACATAATGGGAAAAAGTGAAAAAATAATACTATATGATGAAGTAATATTTGGGGAAAATTTTAAATTAAAAATTTAAAAAGAAATTTAAAAAAATTAAAATGGGGGTATGATGGGACAAAAGAAGAACAGAAAAAGAAAAATGAAAAAGGGAAAAAAGAATAAAAAAACAAAAAATATTTTTGAGTAAGAACTTCTTTATGCTGGGGTGGTCAAATATGCTGCCAGAGATAGATGCTCACTTTTGATATTTCCTTTTAGCTTTGTAGCCCTTGGGTCAAGGGTTGGAGATTGTGTAGACTAACAACTTTGTGTTCCTCATTCAGCAGCCAACTTTTGTGGCTAGGTGTCACAACTGGTCATAGTAGATCTGTCTCTAGTTGCCCAGTATATGGTGGGCTACCACTACTTGGTTTCTGAAAAATTGTATCTTTCTGTGGCTGGGCATGGTGCTGAGCTCTAAGTTGAAGATTCGAGTAATTGGGGTTTACATTTGACTCATCTTTGGAACTCTGTGGGTGGTTAAGGATAATCCTCTACCCCATTGCAGTTGCGGGTGGAGGGTTTGCCAGTCTGTCCTCTCCAGATAGCTAGGGTCTCTGGTAAAATCTGCTTTTTGGGTTTAGGGATAAAAATCCCCACTAGTTTGAGCTTCATGACTATGAGTATGAAGTAATGGTGTTTGCCTTGGAGTACGGATGTTCCATTGTGACCCTTGTAGTGCCCGCAGGAATGTAGGTAGGCTTTGTCTCTTAGGGTCTTGAGGCTGAATGGTCCAGGTCAAGAAAACAATTATGCCTATTTCAGTCTCTTTGGTTCAAGGGCTTTCTGGGGAATTTTAAAAACTATTTTATTATTTTAACCAGCTGCAAGGGATCCTCTTCTTCTTTCTAGTGTATGTTGGTAGTTGCCTCAGACAAGTGCAGCAGAAGCTGATTTTCACTGGGGGGTGTGGGGGATGGGGGGTGAACACACTGCTCAGAATGCTCAGATAGCTCTACCCTGAGGTCTGGGGTGGGGGCAGGATGATCAGAGTGCCAGCCCCCTTTCCTCTAAGGAATTCTGAGGTGGGTGCATAGTCACTGATGATGGAGGGACAGGGATGCCTGGGATATGGAGAACTTAGGAGGATTTCTCCAGCTCAACCATAGAGTGCAGCTGCGGTGCCCTTTTCCCAGATAGTCCAGTGGCTGGTTTCATTGCCTGGGAGTGTTTTCTGGTGGAGAGGGAAGCCAGTCCTCCCTTTGTTTTCACAAAGCCCCATACCCCATTAACTCTGAGTCCATTAAAGTCATCCTACCTCTATAAACCACACATTCCTCTAAATCAATCCTCCTCCTCCTTCAACTCTCCCTCCACCTCCCTCCCATCACTCCTCCTCCTCCTCATCCTCCTCCGCCACCGCCTCCTCCTCCTCCTTCATCTGCTGATCACACATTCTCTTTTATCTGTCTGTGCTACCATCCCCTCATGATTGCTACTGGCAGCCATGTTGGCAGGCCCATACCAGCACATCTTTGAATTATTATTTCTTAGGTTCATGTCTGTCTCTAAAAAACTTTTACAGTTTAGAATTAAATTTCAGTGTATTCACTTAATTCCCACCCTTGCACAGAAGTCATCTTCCCATCTTCCCCCTTTGTAGGTCTGATGAGGAGCTGCCCAATAATGTGTGCACCATCTACTCTGCCGTCTCCCCCTGCCATGAAATTTTTGCAGTTTGACAATGGATAAGAAACAGAGGCTTCTGTGTACATTTCCTATTTGCCCACCCCCACTTTTTTTGAGTAAAAGCATCATCTTGGTTGTTCTATTAATACTCCATCATTTAATATTAAATAATCATAAGTCAGATGAAATACCTTGAAAACTAGTACCTTATGTGAATCTGACAGAGATAACAACCCATCATCCATGGTGCTCATATTTTAAGATGTAGTATGTTTCCTTGGGATAAATACATATTATTCTACATGGGAAGAATATATTCATGTATATTTGGGTTGCAAGACCTCTATTTGTTCCATAAATCTACCCATTCTCTATTTTTATTTATAGACCCTCTTGTGTTTATTAAACTACTTGACTTCCCAGAAGAGATTACAGTTCTAAGCTTGTTTTTCAGCTATGTGTGTGTATGTAAGCAAGTTCTAGTCAATGTGATATAGATGGAAATGGTTCGTTCCAATTAGGACAGGATCATGCCCAGTTCTAATTAGAATTGGGGAGCTGTATGTTCTTAACCCAAATTCTTTCTCTTTGATGGAATGTAGCTGTGATGAATATGTTAATTAATCTATCTCAAAGTTTGTGAAATATTGGTTGTCATGGGATGGAAAGATAAAGGAAACATAGTTTCACAGAGATTCCTATTATCCTTGGAGACTTTATTTCAAATGTACTTTTTGATAAGACAGAAAAGTAACCTCTATCTTTAGAATTATTGAGTTTCATTACAAATGTCCTCTTATTTATTCCCCTATGGAGCACTTAATTCTTTCTGCATGATCATATTTCCATTTGGAATCATTTTCTTTCTGCCTGATGAACTTCACCTAGTACTTAGTACATGTTTCCTGACTCCTAACCCCATAAAATAGATTGTCTTTGAGAATTATTTTGTTTTTTACTTCTATTATGGAAAAAAGTTTTGTAGACTATACAATTTACATTTAGCTATTATCTTCCTACAGAATTACAAATAGCTCACTTAATTTTCTTCCCACTATCATTTTTATTTGTTACAAAAGTAAGCTGTCAGTCTTATGGATATTTCTCTAAAAGTAACTTTTCAGTATTTTCCTTTAAAATACATGATAATGAATAGGTGTTTTTTTCTTTGCATTTTTTTAAATTTTGGATTTATAAGTATTTTGGAATCTGTAATGTCTTATCTTTAGTCAGTTTGGGAAATTTTCTGCCAATAACTCTTGAATATATTACATTTCTACTGCAATTACATACTTATAATGGAATTATAGAACCCCGTATGTGTGCATATATGCATAAATAAATATATATGATCAGATATACAGAGATCTTTTATCTATTTATATGCATTATAATTTTTAAATTTGGATTTCCTTTTTCTCTTCACTTGGTTAAGTCTTTATATTTTCTACTGATTTCTTATTTAAATAATGCCTTCCTGTGCTATGTCAAATATGATCTCAATTTCACCCATTTTATAATAATTTCAATTGTTTTTTATTGTATAATTTTCTATTAATTCCATTTTATAGGCACCAGTGATCTGGCATAATTACCCGTCTTTTTATATTTTTTGCACATATTAATCCTACTTATTTTAAAGACTGTGTCTGAAAACTGTACAATTTACATTGCCTATTTACCTATTTTATTTTTAAATATTTTATTTTTTAAATTCTTTGGTCATGTCTCTTGAATGTCTTGTAATTATTTTTTTAAATAATACACTTTTTATTTTAGAGAAGTTTTAGATTTGTCAAAAAACTGAGCAGAAAACATAGAGTTCCCATATACTCTTCTTTCTCCAACAGGTTTCCTTATTATTAGCATCTTGCATTAATGTGATACATTGTTTACAATTACTAAAGTAGTGTTGATAATATCATTCTTAAAGTCTGTAATTTATGTGAGGATTTACTTTTTGTGTTATATAATTCAGTGGGTTTTGACAAATACATATGTCAAATATGTCCACTATTAAAATTTAATAATACTTTTATGCTCCTAAAAATCCTTTCCATGTTCTCTACCTAATCATTGCTCTGTTTCTTCCCTAGAATCTCTAGCAAACACTCATATTTTTATTGTCTCTATAGCTTTGTTTATCCAGAATGTCATACAGTTTGTGTCACACAGTAGACATCTTTTCTGAATGGCCTGTATCACTTTATAATGTAAATTTAAGGTAACCCAATGTCATGTCTCTTCATGGCTTGATAACCCATTTCTTTTTTTTTAAACATATTTTTTTAGTTGTGGATGGACACAATACCTTTATTTAATTAATTTATTTATTTTGATGTGGTGCTGAGAATTGAACCCAGTGCCTCATACTTGTGAGGCAAGGGCTCTGCCACAATTCCAGCCTGATAACTCATTTCTTTTCATTGGTGAATAATATTCCACCAAACAATCAGATGCTGAGCATAATGTATGAAAAACTGGAGAATCTTTAAATGATGTTATCTTTCTACAAAAATGGGTTACTTTTTTGTAAGGTAGATGTGGGCATATTACTAGGATCCAATGGGTCTGAGTTGAACTTTAACTTTGGTCTTTACTGCAAAGAGTGGAAAATGTCTAATGACCATAATATATTCTGTTAGAAAATAATTCACCTAGTCTTGATTGTCAAATTAGTGGTCAATTTCATGTAATTATTTATACTTTTTTCATGTTTACACTTACTTTAAACTCTCCAGTACAATTGATATGTTTTCTTTCATTCATATATAAATATATGTGTGTATTATATATATGTATATATATATAACAATATAAATTTTCAAAATTATTTAAACCAATTGCTGTGAAAGACATTGAAAACTGTATTAAAAATATATTATTTAAAAGAAGATTAGGCAAAATAGAATGGACACTAACAGAGCAGATGAAGGCAATTGACAGTGATGGAGTAAAGGAGGGCATGAGGAAGTACCAGGGAATGCAATCTAGCAAATTATGCTGTGATTATGTACAAATGAGAGGAGTTTTTAAAGAAGGCAGCATGGAGAAGGTTGCTTTCCTGGCTGCTCTGTGGCATTGAACCAAGAAAGCAAATAGGCAGCTTCTTAGCAAGGTGGATAAACAACAAAAAATAGCGGGGGCTTTACTAGAATTTAATACTGGACATTCAAAACAGATAGGGGACTCAGGAAATTGGCTATAATAAAATAAGGAAGAAATCCCCAGTGACCCAGCTGCTGCTGTGGCTGGGCGGAACAGCCACAGTGGTCCCTCTACAAGCAAGATGGAGTGATAAGGGAATTAAAGAACCTGCATTTTTAGGAAGCATGAGGTGTGTCTGGGTTTGGAGAGTATAGAAATCAAAGACTCTGCCTGACTAAACTGAAATATGTGCTGCATAATATTGTCAATGAAAGAAGCCCCATTTCACCCAGCTGCATGTGAAGGACAGAGAAGGAATCATTTTACAGCCAGGGAACATGGGCTAGTAGCTGGAGGAGCTGATTCCTGGCAAACCTGAGGTTGGCCCGAAATATATGCCTGGCACTCACACTGCACAGAGTGTGCCTAAGTGACTAGGAAAAAGTCAAACATGGAGGTTTACACAGGGGACTACTGGTTGCAGAAACCCACCTGGCTCTCTCCTTTTCTCTCCTATATGGCTGCTTGCAGGACTCACTAGGAGAGACCCAACTGGCTGGGAATTCAAAAGGGCAGGAGTGGGAGAGACCAGGGATGTGGGATCTGTAGGTGACATAGTGAACTAAGAATTGGATCCTCTAGCACATGAGAAGAACCCAGGGAAGATCACTGGGATGCAATCTTCCAGTAGGGACTGGCAATTGCTGGGCCCTGGAAGGTGCTCTGATTTAAAATCTTTAGAAAAACTATCATTCAGAAAAGAGCATGGAGACTACCTAGGCCTAAAATCCCACCTCTAGGAGATTTACCTATGGAATTACCTCTCTCACTCTACAAACTCCACCCTGAGGGTGGAGCCAACATCAGAGTCTGGATGACCCCACCTAACACTGCTGAGAAGGGGAGCTGAGAAACTTTTGAACTTTAGTGGAAACAATCCTTTAACAATATTTTAACTTTTTTTTAGCTTTTTGCTTTTCTCTGTTTAATTATGACTTCAATGGTACATGGATTTTGATACATATTCATATTTGGGGTTTTTTTTCCATTTCTAGCATTTTGAAGACAGTTATTTTTCAGAGATCAGTTTTTTGAGGACTAGGATGTTTGATACTATATTTCAGCTTTGTTATGTATTCTTTTATTTTTAATTTTTCAAATTTTTTACTTGACATATATTTTTATCTCACTAATCTCTTTCCCTTGATTCTCTAATTCTTTTTTCTTCTGATAAGAGCCAATCTCTATTGTTCTTTCATTCTTCCTTTAACTTTTTAATTCTATCTTATGTTCTCCTCCCTTGTGATCATCATATCATACATCACTTCTGTTCCCTCTCTTTCCACCACTCAAAATTGTAAGCCCTTCTGGAAACTTACTTTTTTTATTGTAGGCAAAAACTGATTAAATCGTTTCTGTTTATTGTGACAATTAACATTGTAGGTGTCATATCAGGAAATAATTCTTTCAATGCTCTGTATTGTGCGCATTGGTTGTTATTATTATTGGTCTCTCCCTAAATGGTGAGGTACTGGAAATCTTCAGGAACCCTATAAGTCTACAGGATAGAAAATACTGACTCAGATCCATACTGCTCAATGGGTAGAAACAAAAACAACATGAAAAACAAGGGAACACATGACCCCAAACTAACCAAGATACTTCAGTAACAGAATCCATTCACACCACAGTGGAAGAAATGTCAAAAAACTTTAGAATGTACACATTTAAACTGATCTGCAAAGATAAAAATGGTATAGGACATGCAATCAGACAGAAAATATAGGAAATGAAAGATCACTTCAATAAAGAGACAGAGATTCTGAAAAAAAAAGCAGATATCCTCAAAATGAAGGAATCAATGAACCAAATTTAAAATTCAGTGAAAAGCATCACCAACAGACTAGACCACTTGGAAGACTGAGTTTCAGGCAAAGAAGACAAAATATATAATCTGGAAAATAAAGTTGACTGTGGAGAAATGATTTTAGGAGACTATGAATAGAATATCCAAGAAATATGGGATAACCTGAAAAGACCAAATGTAAGATTTATCAGGATAGATGAAGGATCAGAGGTATAAACCAAACAAATACACAATATTTTCCAAGAAATAATATAAAACAAAATTTCAAAAGTAAGAATAAATGGAAAATCAAATGAAGGAGGCTTACAGGACCCAAAATATATAAAATTACAACAGACACACAAGAAGAAATATTCTTATGAAAATACCTAACATACAAAATAAGGATAGACATTTAAAGGCTGCCAGAGAAAAATGACATGTCACATTTAGAGGAAAACCAATCTGGTTTTCTGCTGATCTCAACCTGGACCCTCAATGCTAGAAGTTCTTGGAATAATATATATCAAGCTCTGAAAGTAAATGGATGCCAGCCAAGAATATATTGCAACCAAAATTAAGCTTCAGCATTGATCATGAAATAAAAGCCTTCCATGATAAAAAAAAGTTAAAAGAATTTAAAACTAGAAAGTCTGCATTATTAAGTATTCTCAAAAAATAGACCAATGGTACAGATGGAGGACACAGAGATTAACCCACAAAATTTTAATTCTCTTATATTAAAAAAGGCACCAAAGGCATTCATTGGAGAAAAGATAGGCTCTTCAACAAATGGTGCTGGTAAAACTGGAAATCTATATGCAACAAAATGAATAACTC
This sequence comes from Marmota flaviventris, assembly GCF_047511675.1. NCBI lineage: Eukaryota > Metazoa > Chordata > Mammalia > Rodentia > Sciuridae > Marmota > Marmota flaviventris. The sequence continues at coordinate 21,836,664 of NC_092518.1, read as the reverse complement.
CTATCTCTCAACATGCACAAAACTCAACTCAAAATGGATCAAGGACTTAGGAATACAACCAGAGACCCTGTGTATAATAGAAGAAAAAGTAGGCCCTAATCTCCAACATGTGGGAATAGGCCCCCAACTTCCTTAATAAGATTCCTATGGAGCAAGAATTAAAATCAACAATCAATAAATGGGATGAGCTCAAACTAAAATTTTTTTCTCAGAAAAAGAAACCATCTGTGAGGTGAACAGAGAGCCTACATCATGGGCACAAATTTTTACCCCTCACACATCAGATAGAGCACTAATCTCTAGGGTCTATAAAGAACTCAAAAAGCTAAGCACCAAAAAAAAAAAAAATAACACAATCAACAAATGGGCCAAGGACCTGAACAGACACTTCTCAGAAGAGGATATACAATCAATCAACAAATATATGAAAATATGTTCATCATCGCTAGCAATCAGAGAAATGCAAATCAAAACTACTCTAACATATCATCTCACTCCAGTCAGAATGGCAGCTATTATGAAGACAAACAACAATAAGTGTTGGCAAGGATGTGGGTGGAAAGGAACACTCACACATTGCTGGTAGAACTGCAAATTGGTACAGCCAATATGGAAAGCACTATGGAGATCCCTTAGAAATCTGGGAATGGAACAACCATTTGACCCAGCTATCCCTCTTCTTGGTTAATACCCCCAAAACTTACATACTACAAACATATTACATATTACAAACAGCATACTACAGGGACACAGCCACATCAATGTTTATAGAAGCACAATTCACGATAGCTTAACTGTGGTACCATCCTAGAAGCCCTTCAGTGGATGATTGGATTAAAAATGTGGCATATATATACAATGGAATATACTCAGCAATAAAAGAGAATAAAATCATGGCATTTGCAGGCAAATGGATGGAGTTAACCAATCCCAAAAAAAACCAAATGCTGAATGTTTTCTCTCATATAAGTAAGATAACCCATAGTGGGTTAGGGGGAGCATGGGAGGAATAGATGAACTCCAGATATGGCAGAGGAGTGGGAGGGAAAGGGAGTTAACATACTTTATATACAACCAGAGAGATTAAAAATTATGCTGTAAAAGCGTAATAAGAACTGTAATGCATTCCATTGTCATTTATTTTTTTAAAAGATAAATTAAAAAGAAATATCCATACTGAATATATATATATATATATATATATATATATATATTTCTTGAAGAAGAAGTGAAAACAAACAAAGGTAGAAAGGATACTAGAAGAATAGTCAATCAAAATAGAAACTGATTCAAATTAAAAAACTAGAAATAAATCAAAATGACAAGGAATAAAAATCATTTCTGAATAATAACATTGAGTGTAAATTGCCTAAACTCCTCTATGAAAAGACACAGTCTGGCAGATTGGATTAAAAAACAAGACCCCAGCTGGGGTTGTGGCCCAGCAGTAGAGCACTTGCCTAGCACACGCGAGGCTCTGGGTTCGACCCTCAGCACCACATATAAATAAATAAATAAATAAATAAAAGGTATAAAAATAAAAAAAAACCCCAACAATATGTTCTCTACAAGAGACTTACTTCATAGGCAAAATACATTCAAAAATGGCATGTAAATTAATGGGAAAAAACATATCACTCACATGGATCTCATAAACAAGCAGGGCTTTCCATCCTCATATCAGATAAAGTAGATTTTAAGCCAAAGTTAATCATAAGGACATTTCATACTACTTAAGCCTCATTTCATAATGCTTAAGGTAATTATACATCAACAAGATATAACAATTTTAAATATTTGTGTCCTAAATAATGGAGCACTTATGTACATCCAACAAACCCTTCTCAACTTCAAGAATAAAATAGAAAACAACACAATAATACTGGGTGAATTTAACATAAGTCTCTCACCACTGGGTAGATACTCCAAACAAAAACTAAATAAAGAAGCTATAGAACTAAAAACTACAATTAATAATTTAGACTTAACAGATATATATAGAATATTTCATCCATCAGTGACTGAATACACTTTTCTCTCAGCAGAAAATGGATCCCACTCTAAAATGGATCATATCATAGGCCATAAAGAAACTCTTAGCAAATACAAGAAATAGAGATAATATCTTGTTTCCTATCAGATCATAATGGAATTAAATCAGAAATCAATGATAAAATAAAAATAGAAGCTACTCTAACACCTGGAAAGTAAATAATACACTATTGAATGACCAATAGTTATTAGAAGAAATCAGGGATGAAATTTAAAAAAAAATACTTAGAGGGAAATGGGAATAGCAATGCAACATATCAAAATCTCTGGGAAACTATGACAATAGTTCTAAGAGCAAAATTACATTGCAATGAACTCATTCATTAAAAGGCTAGAAAGTCACCAAATGAATAACCTAATATTACATCTCAAAGCCCTAGAAAAATAAAAACAAATAAACACCAAAGCAGTAGAAGACAAAAAAATAATTAACATTAGAGCTGAAATCCATGAAACTGAAACAAAAGAAGATTCAAAAATTGATTTAAAAAAGTTCTTTGAAATAATAAATAAAATTGATAAACCCTTAGCCAAGTTAATGAAGAGAAAGAGAGAAAACTCAAATTACTAAAATCCAAAATACAAAAGTAAATATCATGATGAACACTACTGAAACACAAACAATAATCAGAAAATATTTTGAAAAGTTATACTCAAATAAAATAGAAAATAGAGATAATATCTTGTGTCCTAATTTTCTAGAGACATATGACCTACCCAAACTGAATCAGGAAGACATTGAAAATTTAAACAGATAAATTTCAAGCAATGAAATTGAATAACTATCAAAAGCATACCAATAAAGAAAAGCCCAGGACCAGATGAATTCTCAACTGAGTTCTACCAGACCTTCAAAGAAGAAGAACTGATACCAATTCTCTTCAAATTATTCCATGAAATAGAAAATGAGGAACTCTTTCAAACTCATTCTATGAAGCTAGTATCACCCTGATGCCAAAGCCAGATAAAGACAGATGAAGGAAAGAAAAATTTGGACCAATAACCCTGATGAACATAAATGCACAATATCTTTAATAAAATACTCACAAATCCCATACAAAAACGTATTAAGAAGATAATGCACCATAATCAAACAGGGTTCATCCAACAATGCGAGGTTATAGAAATCAAATATAAACATAGAGAGATAAAAAAATCATCACATCAATAGAGTTAAACACAAGAATCACATGATTATCTCACTAGATTCATAAAAAGCATTTGATGAAATACAGCATCCATTTATATTCAAAACACTAGAAAAAGTAGGGATAGTAGAAATATACCTCAAAATTATAAAAGCTATGCATGCTACACCCAAGGCCAACATCATTCTAAATGGAGAATAATTGAAAGCATTCACTGTAAAAACTGGAACAAAATAGGAATACCCTCTTTCACTATTTCTATTCAACACAGTTCTTCAAACTCTAGCCAAGGCAATTAGGCAAAAGAAGTAAAATAAAGAGATATGAATAGAAAAAGAAGAACTCAAACTATTCCTATTTGCCAATAACAAGATTATATATTTAGAAGATCAAAAAATCTCCATGAGAAAATTTCAAAAACTCATAAATGACTTCAGCAAAATAGCAGGATATAAAATTAACACCAACAAATCAATTGTGTTCATATACATCTGTTATGAATCAACTGAAAGAGAAAGTGAAAAACCATCCCATTCACAACTCAAAGAAAGAAAATATTTGAGAATCATTCTAACAAAGAAGTGAAAGACCTCTACAATTAAAGCTACAGAACAAAAAGAAATTGAAGAAGACTTTAGAAGAAGGAAGTATTTCATATGTTCTTTGATAGGCAGAATTAATATTGTCATAATAGTCATATTACCAAAAGTGTTATACAGATTTAATGCAATTCCTATTAAAATTCTAATTACATTCTTCATAGACATAGAAAAGGCATTCATGAAAGTAATTTGAAAAAATAAGAGGACCAGAATAGCCAAGATAATCCTTAGTGAGAAAAATGAACCAGGAGGCATCAAAATACCAGAACTTAAATTATACTAGACAGCCATAGTAACAAAAACATCATGGTATTCACACCAAAACAGACATGAAGACCAATGGTACAGAATAGAAGACACAGAAACAAACCAAAATAAATACAGTTATCTCATACTAGATAAAGGTGCCAAAAACATACATTGGAGAAAAGATAGCCTCTTCAACAAGTGGTGCCGGGAAAACTGGAAATCCATATGTAGCAAAATGAAACTAAACCACTATATCTCATCCTGCACAAAACTCAAAATGGATCAAAGACCTAGGCATTAGGGTTCCGGTGCCTATTAGAAGGAAAAATAGGCCCAAATCTCCATCATGTCAGATTCTGAACCAAATTCCTTAACAAGACTCCTAAAGTACCAAAAGTCAAGAATCAATAAATAGGATGGTATCCAACTAAAACCTTCTTCCAAACAAAGGAAACAATCAAGAACATGAAGAGAGAACCTACAGAGTGGGAGAAAATCTTTGCCATCTGCATCTTAGATAAAGCATTAAACTCCAGGATTTATGAAGAACTCAAATACTTAATACCCAAAACAAATAACCCAATCAATAAATATGCAAAGGAACTGAACAGACATTTCTCTAAGAAAGAAATGCAATTGGTCAACAAACATATGAAAAAAACTTCAACATCTTTGGCAATTAGAGAAATACATATTAAAACTACAATGAGATTCCATCTCACCTCATTCATAATTATAATTATTAAGAATACAAGTAACAATACATGTTGGTGAGAATATGGGGGGAAATGTTGACTCATGCATTATTGGAGGGACTGCAAATTGTGCAACCAGTCTGTAAAGCAGTATGGAGATTCCTCAGAAAACTTGGAACAGAACCATCAATTGACCTTGTTATCTCACTCCTTGGTATACACCCAAAGCACTTAAAATCATCATACTATAGTGACACAGCCACATCAATGTTTATAGCAATTCATTTCACAATAGTTAAGCTATGAAACTGAAATAAGTGCCTTTCAACAAATGAATGGATAAAGAAAGTATAGTATATATACACAATGGAATATTACCCAGCCATAAATAAGAATAAAATTCTGGCATTTGCCAGTAAATGGATGAAATGGGAGACTATCATGCTAAGTGAACTAAGCCAATCCCAAAAAAACAAAAGCTGAATATTCTGTCTAATATGTGTATGCTAACACACAATAATGGGGGTGGGGAGAATAGAAGTTCATTGGATTAAACAAAGAGGAATTAAGGGTAGGGAGGGGTAATAGGACTAGGAACGACAGGAGAATGAATTGGACATAACTTTCCTTTGTTCATATATGAATACACGACCAATGTAAATCCACATCATGTACAGCCACATGAATGAAAGATTATGCTCTATGTATGTATAATATGTCAAAATACATTCTACTGTCATATATAACTAAAAAATCAAAAATTAAAAAAATATATATAGCACAATGAATCTCACTTTTATATATAATAATGCACTGATTAAAATAATAACTATAAGAAGAATAGAAGAGAGATCAGTAAAGTAGAATAACTAGATTAGGAGAGGGATGATGGAAGGGAAAGGGGAATAAAATTTTTCAAATTATGCTTTGTACTTATTCAAATATGGCATAATGAATCCAACTATCATGAATTATTATAATGCACCAGTAAAATAGCATAAATTAGAAGATTAGACACCAGTTTACCATTGATAATTTCTCATTTAAAAAATTAAGAATAAGCTGGGTACATTGGCACATGCCTATAATTCCTGCTACTAGGTAGGCTTTAGCATGAGGACCACAAATTTGAGACCAGCCTAGACTACTCAGCAAGACCTATCTCTCTACTTCTTTGTTATTTTTTTGTTTGTTTTAGGACCAGGTTTTGAACTCAGGGGTGCTTACTCAGTGAGCCATATCACAAGTCCTTTTTTTTTTAGACAGAGGCTCCCTAAATTGCTTGCTAAATTACTGAAGCTCATCTCAAACTTGCAATCCTCCTTCCTCAGCCTCTGGAATTGCTGGGATTACATTAGTGTGTGACCACGTCCAGCACAAGACCCTCTCTCAAAGCAAAATATAAGAATGGCTGATGATGTTGCTTAGTGGTAACATGCTCCTAGGTTCAAATCCCAGCACTGGAAAAAAAAATCAAGAATATGTACTTTGGCATAGAATGAATTAGCTGGTAAGATTTTTTTTAAAAAAAAGAACCAATGTTTCAACTATAATGTGCCAATAAAAAATGTGAAATAAGTAAATAAGTATCCCCCATGAAGAAAAGCAGCAAAGTTGAAAAACAATATTTGTACAAGTTTAGTTTAATTTAGTATAATGAAATTGAAATTTTAAAAGGGTGATGAGGATGAGTGGAGGAGAGATATAAGGACCTTAGAAAATGTATACCAAACATGGTTAGGAAGAGTAATTCCTATGTTCTTCAGCATATTAGGGAGAATACAGTTCACAAAAACTTATTATATATTTTGTAATGAAATAAAAACGAGGAGTTTGAAGATCCCCAACAAAAAGATGATAAATGTTTAAGGAGATATAAATGATAATTACACTGATTTGCTCATTAAACATTACATACTTGTTTTAATTTAGCAAACTGTACTGTATAAATACATAAAATTATTTTATGCCAAATAAAATATTTATTGACAAATTGGTCAATGATTAAATCATACAAAATTCTTATACACATACAACACAAACACAAATATGCATAGAGTCACACTTTGGAACTAAAATTCCAGATAATTTTTAAAAAATACATTCATATATATTTGAAAACTACATAAAATATTAATTGAGAAAATTATTTTAATGACTCAAGACAAAATGGTAGTTAATAATCTGTCATAGATACAGGATAAATTAGAAAGATGGTAAATATACCTTTTTGGAAAAACATTGGAATTCCTGGTAGTTTTTTGGGGCAGGTTTATGAAGTTAAAAGAATATAATTTATAGGCTATTCAAGCTATGCCAGAACATTGAAAAATCTCACAAACTCTTTATTAAGAGGTAATGGTGATCACTTGACTAATATATTACCTAAACACACACACACACACACACACACACACACACACACCACAGAGACCAATATCATGTACTCGAAAATCCCAAATAAAACATTAGTAAATTAAACAGCACATGAATACATCACTACAAATAGAGTTTGATTAATGGACATAAAGATGGTTTAACATATAAAATCCATTAAATTTATTTAATAAATAATTAAGAAAATAACATGATCAAAAATTGATCAAATTTCATGTGCATCTAAGTGTAGACAGAAGATTTATTAATTTGATGAATACCACTTAACAAAAACTTAAAAACAAATACAAAAATAGGGAAACATTAGAATATCACTATTTAAATTAGACAAACACAAGATGCTCAAAATTTGTTTGAAAAAAGTAAAACAGTAACAATTATATAAAAAGCAACTGAAGGAACAAGACTTTATTATAGAGAGACCCTATGATCTTCAAAGGTAAGGCTCAGCCTTGTTAAAGCATTACTTAGCTCCAAACTTATCGAAAAAATCAATAAAGAACATTGAAAAAGAACAGCTTGAAAATGAGAGCAAATTTCTTTACCAGATATCAAAAATTTCATTCAATCTTTCATTCATCTATTCATTCAACAGATACTATTTCATGTGTACATTCTGTCAGACATTGTATGTAATAAAAATTCAGACCTAAGCAGAATTATAATCTGTGCCCTTATGGAGCATAATCACAATCTAATCTGGGTGCACACTCATGAACAATTATAAAAATAAATCATAGTAAGGTGCGACTTTGCTGAAGTAGTTGCTGTCATGGGAGTTTGCATGTGTGTATGGCACAGCTTTATTGAGATATAATTCATATGCTACATAATATTATAATGATTTTTTAAAAATCTTTGTATGTGAGCTTCCAAGAGAAAGTATTTTTTAAATAAATGCAATATCTTTATTTTATTTATTTTATGTGGTGCTGAGGATTGAACCCAGTGCCTCAAACTTGGAAGGCAAGTGCTCCATCACTGAGCCACAACCCCAGCCCAAAGAGGAAGTATTAATGGGGTTAAAATGCAATGTTGATTTTAGATAGTGGTATTATCAGCACACAGATGGAAAATTTAATCAATGAATAGGGACCATTTCACATTGATAGGAAGAGCATATGTGGTTTCGGACCACTTGGCTTTTTACTAGGATAATTAGGTTGTTTGTTTCATATAACTTACTTTATAAATTAAATACTTTGTAGATTAATGACATAAATATGAAGACAAAATTTTTAAATTACTAAAAAATATAGAGGATTTGATTTCTATTTGAGAAATGAATTCTTAAATTAGGGAAAAAATGATTCAGAAACCATAAAATAATTTTGAGAGATTCGACTACTTTAATTTGAACAAATCTTTTGTACTAAAAGTACCACGAACAAAAATAAACTACAAAATGGCAGAAGTATTTGTACATCTTGTGAAAAGGTACTTATCAAAACAATTTATCACTATTTGTAATAGCAAAAATAGGGGGGGAAGTTGGACTTTTTTCATATACCTTTTATTAATTCAGAAAAAAACAATTTAAGTTTATAGTACTAAACTAAACCTTTTTCCAGTTAAGATATGCACAGGTGCCTTGTATTTTTAAGAAAATGATTTTATTAGTGCATTATACTTATAAATAATATTGGGGTTCATTTTTACATAATCATACATGCATGGAATATAATTTGCTCCATTTCAGTCCCCAGTACTTCCTTTTTACCTCCCCTCCTCCCTCCTTCCAAAATTCAAGACTATGCACTAGTGAAGAAGAATAGACTTTGAAATTTATCATATCAAGTGATTTTTAAAAATGAGGAACTGTATGTATAGTTTGCATAGGTGTGTAGGAAGTAGGTAGGTAGATATACACATATAGATAAATGCATTCATACATACATACATAAGTGGAGAAAGACTATACTAATCATAAACATATATACATAAGTGATACAGGATAGTTTTGCACATAAAATTATCTAGATAAATCAAAGGAGTATAAATGGAATCATTAATGGAATTTTATCATCTAAACTGTGCAGTGAATCATATAATAATGATTCAAAAGGTGAATGTAAACAGCCACCTTTTAAAATTCAGATAATTGCCTCTAATCACTATTTTGTCACTTAGGGATTTCTAAGAGTGAAAGAGCTACCTGCTTGGTTCTACATTCTGCTTAAAGTTGATACTCTTAATTTAGTGTTTCAGAAGCTCATGGTCTTGGTGGCATTCCAGTTAATCTGTCTCATGGGCACTGACTCAGCTGTTGAAATAACTGTGGTATTTAAGTTGATAATGATGTGACCTTCAATATCAGGTGTTTCCCATGAAGAGTTTCCATTTATGGAGTTCACTTTTTCGCTGAACTGAAGACAGTCAAATCTATTTTAAAGCCCCCAAATTTATTTTATTAATCAATGATGTAAATATGCTCTGAGACGTTGAGTATTTTTATTAATATAAAATTTGTTGATGTAGTAGACTGAAAAATGACTTCCAAAGATATATGGTCCTCATCTATAGAAACTGTAAATATGAAAAAAGAGTCTTCACATATGTGATAAAATTAAGGATTCTGGGGCTGGGTTTATAGCTCAGTGGTAGAGTGCTTGCCTCACACATGTGAGGCACTGGGTTCAGTCCTCAGCAGCACATAAAAATAAATACACAAAATAAAGATATTGTGTCCATCTTAAAAAAAATTATAGATTCTGAGATGGGGAGGTTATCCTGTTGTTATGGTGTGGATGTGAGGTGTCCCTCAAAAGCTCATGTGTGAGACAATTCAAGAATGTTTAGAGGAGAAATGATTGGATTATGAAGACTTTAACCCAGTAAGTAAATTAATTCCCCTAACAGGATTAAATGAGTGGTAACTGGAGGCATTTGTGGTGTGGCTACAAGAGGTGGGCATTGGGGGTGTGCCCTTGGGGTATAGATTTGGTGAGCTGAGATTAGTCTCTCTCTGCTCTCTGATCATCATAGGAGCCACTTCCCTTCACCACACTCTCACCATGATGTTCTGCCTCAGCTCAAGCTCTGAGAAATGGAGCTGGGCTATCCATGGACTGAGACCTCTGAAACCATGAGCCTCCAAATAAACTTTTTCTTCTTTATAATTGTTCTGGTCAGGTCTTTTAGTCACAGCAGTAAAAAGTTTACTAAAACACCTGTTATGTACAGGTGGAAATTAAATGCAATAAACATGATTCTTTTAAATACCATCAGGGGATATTTAATACAGCAGAAGAGAAGAAGGCAATGTAACTACAGAAGCAGAGATTATAATGATGAAGTCTAGAGTCAAGAAATACAGAAGAAATGTCATAGTAACTAGAAGAGATAAGAAGCATATTCTCATGTAGAGTCTCCAGAGGAAGTGTGACCCAGCCAATGTGACCAGAGGTCAATAGTTTGATATTTGCTTTGCGATACTGATTTTAGTCTTCTGGCATCTGGAAAAGTGAGGGAATAAATTTCTGTTGTTTTAAGCCATAAAGTTTGTAGTAATTTATTACCATAGCCATAGAAAATTAATACAGTTGACAAAATTTTCATGCATTCATATGGGGGCTCAGTGCATACATTTATTCTAGAAAATTGACAAAGCACTTCTGAAAATAAAAAAAATAAAAGTATACAGGTTGTTTTGTTGGAAGTTGCAGTAAGTTTTTTAAAAACTTGTTATCTAAGATACAAGTTTTTACTCAGTCTACTTTCTGTGAAGGTAACCCCCCTTGAAGCTGCTGTACCCTCTCTATGGACTATGCAAGTTACAAATAAACCCCTACATCATTTTTTGAGAGAAATGTGATCTAGCAGTTTGAGAGAAAAAGAACATAAACAGTAATTCTATGATTCATAGTATATGTCCAGAAGTGGATCTTATCATATGTAAACTTTCTTAGAGTTAGTTAATTCAGATTCATCTGATAGATACTGGGTCTAAAATTTTGCCTATGTCTTAGAACAGTCAAGTGAAAATAAGTTGCTGGACCTCATTAGGTGATATTCCAGCTACTGCTTATAAATAGCCAACTTCAATGAGTTTTGGTGTGAGTGAATTATTCTAGTTCATGAAATTCCATGATTTATCAATGAATTAGGGTACATGTAAAATAGGTATGTTTTTTCTCCTTGCTAGCAGAAAGATGAGTTATTGAAACTGAAGTCCATTACTAATGACTGTTCCAATCTGAGGCATGAGGAAGAACAGAATTAGTACTTGAGTGTAATACAGCAGATGAGGTCTTCTATTGTTTGGAAAATATCAAAAGTAGGAAGGAAAAGTCATGAATGGATACAGAAGATTGATGGATAACAGGATGAATGCCAAACCCTAGACTCATTTTGTACGGAAGATTTTATATATTTTTGTGTAAATGCCATAACTTGTTTCCCTGGTAACTGGCATAGGTAGCAAGAAGCAAGGATATTGGAAACGAGTGCAAAAAAGAAGCAATAACTTTTAAAAAAATGTTTCTGTAGTTGTAGATGGATAGCATGCCTTTATTTTATTTATTTTTGTGTACAGTACTAAGGATCAAACACAATGCCTCACACATGCTAGGCATGTGCTCTGCCACTGAACCACAGCCCCAACCCAAGAAGCAATGTCTTAAAATATAAAATAATTGGCACTCTGTAGCTATTAAATTAATCAACATCAAATATAGCTTGTCTGTCAGTTTTGTAGTCTGTATGAGGAAAAATCTTTCCAATTCATCTGTCTACACAGTCTGCAGCATGTACACACTAATCTCTTTTTCCAATTTCCTCTTTTAATCATTGTCACAATATTTTTCAGTGTTTTTCCACTTTGAACTAACTGCATATTTTACAGGTTTTAGAGAATCTATTAAAATTATTACATACTATTATTCTTGGCTTTACAAAGTGAAAGGCTTCTACAAATTCATCTGTATCTTGTACTAATCTCCCTTCTTTATTGAAATTGTAGCAAAGATTAATGAAAGTTGAAGACCAAAATCTCACATTTTAACATTTTAAACTTTCTAAATGGTAATATACTAGCCTGAATTAGATCATTTAGAGGGAGCAACATGATCTAATTTACCAACTATATGCATATTAGTATACTGATCAGGCTTATGTTACATAATCTTTTGAATTTTTGAAACATTGTATAGCCAGCAGAAATACTGTTTTCTAGGTGTAAGAATTTAGCTATTGCCTTAGAAAATTAAGAGCACACTAATGTCTTAGTTATATGTTACTGCCTAAAAATTTCCCCAAACCAGTGAAATTGATCAAATTATGTTGTATATATGAACAATGTGGCATAATGAATCTCACCACTATGTAGAACAAATCAATAAAATGATTACATAATAGTAATAAAATTCAAACATAAATTTAAACATTTTTCATCATATTCAAAGGAGGATTTGTTCAAGGGATTAAATAACAGGTAAATTATTGTGTGTGCATATGTGTGTACCACAAATTTAAGCATATCAATGTACTAAAATTATATAATAGAAGAAAAATTACCACATCAAATTTTCACATTTGTAAAAAAAATCACCTGAATTTTTCAAAATCTGATTAATTAATTTAATTGAATGCCATAAATATGGGATTTGGAAAGTTTCGGGGGTTGGCGTACACATCCATATGACAGGAGAGTGGTGCAACCCAATTCTACAGGTACAGAATCTTCTTTTTTCACGATTCTTCCAACTCACCCTATACTTTTTCAATTGGCTATCTATTTGTACCCTTGGTAATTTTCATTATAAAAACCAGTAAATATATATGTAAATGTTTTCCTGAAATCTATAAGTCATTCTAGCAAATGACCAACTCCGAGGAAGTGATCGTGGGAAAGTTCAGATTGAAAACAATTTGAACAGAAGTCAGGGGTACCTTGGGAACTCACCATTTCAGTTATCTGAAGTTTGAGGGAAATCTTTTTTTCTTTTTGCATATCTTTAATTAATTAATTTATTTCTATGTGGTGCTGAGGATTGAACCCAGGGCCTCACCTGTGCTAGGTGAGTGCTCTACCACTGAGCCACAACCCCAGCCCCTGAGGGAAATCTTATGGGCCTGAGTCCTTAACCTGTGCAGTTGGTGCTAACTCCAGGTAGATAATATCAGAATTTAACTGAATTGGAGAACTACTTGGTATAGAAACCACATATACACACCTACTATTTGAATTAAAGTATTCTTGCATTGAGTGTGAATGTAGAAAAAAATAGTTTGTTTTTCCTGTACAACATATCTCATTTATATTTATATCCTCCAAAATAATTCTTCACAGTTCTCTGTCAATTTTATTTCAGCTTCTAAGAATATGCTAGAAATTATTTATTTCTGTAGTTTATCACCAATAATATAATGTTATTCCTAGGAATTTTAATATTTCTCATTAAGAGATATTATGTTTCAGTTTCCCTACATTCTAAGGAAAAATAAAATTTTTCCTCTTGAAAATATTGTAGCTAACTGCTAGATTTTCTGGAACATGGCCTAATCACTTAAAAAAAGAGAACTAAAAGTGAATAGCAGAAAGATCAGTAGAGGGAAGGGAAAAGGATGAGAAAGGAGAAGAGGGAAAGGAGAAATACTAGGGACTGAATTAGAGCAAATTATATTCCATGCTTTCATAATTAATACAAAATGAATCCTAATGCTATGTAAATCTAAAAAGAGCCAATAAAAACAAAAATTGTTTTAAAAATATAAACTACAAGTAAAATAAGTAAATAATTAATTTTATTAAGCTAACCAGAAAACATACTTAACATTCTCACTTTTCATATTTTATGATTATGTTTATGAAGATTTTGTATTGATAAATATATATGTATTAAAATGTATAATTAAAACAAAATGTGTTAATCTATGAATAGACAGCAAAGAGGGATCATCAGAAGGGTGAAGAATTCACACACAAAAAAAATCTAAGTCTTCTTATTCATATGGAATATATTAAGAGTATTTATGGAGTTATTTTCTTTTTGGCAAAAAAATTTACCTATTGAGATTGTTTCTCCCTGAATACTTTTGCCCCATTGACTATAGATTCTATTAATTCCCACTTACAAAACTGACTAAAAGAATAATATATTTTCCAATCCAATTTTCTTTAATGACTCATTAAATTGTTTATTTGGGAGATAAAACAAAATACTAGAAAATATAATTTGTAACAATCTCAATAATCATTCATTGCTGTGATTCCTGTTTCTACTTAATGCTTCTACATTTACATATCAATATATTTTCTGGATGAAAAAGATGTTTTGAGGGAATATTCATAGTTTTACTATTACTTAGCATCACTTTACTCATTATTTACATGTCATGCTCAGTGATTTGTTATAGTATTCATAGGTCTCAGACCTTTTATATTAATAATTATAATTTATTATAGCAAAAGGAAAATATTAAAATCATAAAATGAAAAGGCTCACACATAAACTTTCAAGTGTTTTCTCATAGTGGAGTTGTACTGCTTTGGTGTCCAGGGTTTTTACTGGGGGTAAATCATGTACACATCCAGGACCTGCATGACTGACTTCAGCTACTCAGGCTGCAGATACTAGAGCAAAAACAGGTGTTCACCACCAGCTAACAGCCAATCTGAAATGTGTCTTTCCTGGTGATATGTAGAGTTTGAGTAATTCAGACCTGAATTAACCATTTCCTACACAGGAACACACCCTGTCTACTGCTTTAAAAAATAGTTTTATTAAAAACAATCACCTACATATATAGCTCATTTCTTCCTCCAAGTTCTGTTTTTATCTTTCTCCAAACATCAAAAAGCAAGAGCAAAACCGGGAAGGGTATTATTTTCACTCAACCTTTTGAAGCCTCATTATTATCACTTTTCTATAAACAGGGATGGTTAAGTAATCTCCTTTAAAATAAGAAAAATTACTTCTTCTTCTGGAGAGAAGACACCATTTGTCAACAATCATTAATATGGTTATATTTGTCCTTTTAATAGCCATTCTGTTATACGATGACATATGAAAGTTTTTTTTTCTGTTATTATCCATATGGAATGTATACCAGAAAATTATTAATTCTTGTTTAAGTCAAAGCTTGAGATAAATATACATAAAACTCATTGACTTTAATTGCTTTTTTCAAATGTATTTTATGTGTGTAATTTTCATTGAAGAAAAAAATTAAACATCACAAAGGAGTTAAAATTTTAAAAAGTAAAGTACCTCCTCTGCCTCTCATCCCATTCTCTAGAGTTAACACTCATTTGTATTAGTTAGGCATGAGTTTCATCCTCTTCCTCCTTCTCCTGTTCCCCGTCATTCTCCTCCTCAACACACAAAAAATAATAATTTTTAAAAACACCAAACCCCTTATAGTGACTTAAATATCCAGGGTTGTAAATGTTTTTCATAGGACAGAGGTAGGCATTCTAGTGCTGCTGTTGTTGACCTAGGATGCCATGAGATGCAATTAGATTACTTTTTTCCCTCACTCTAGCATGTAAATGCTAGAACTCATGTTTGCTTCCTCATGGTTATCAAATGTCTTCTGCGCCACCTTCACAGTAACAGTCCAGGCAAGGTAAATAAGGGGAAGAGGTAGCCATAACAGACTTCTGATAATAGCCAGAGAAGTTTCATGTGGTCAACCCTAACTGCAAGGGTATTTATGAAATCAAATTTTTATCTTTTACAGCCTTCACAGTAAAGGCAAGTAGGGGAGAGATGAGTTGAAAATAGATATCATATAAGCAAACACACAATGACAACTACATTTTCTATATATAAAAAATTGTGTGTGTGTGTGTGTGTTTAGGTATATTCATTCAAATATATAACCACTGTATTCAATTGGTAGCATATATTATGTAGTTTTGTAACATGAGTTTTACTCTGAAACTAATTGAAACATTCTTTCCTTGGAACACAGGCAGATTTCCTTATACTTTGTCATATGTCATAATTATCTTAACCAGTTATCAATTGATGAACACTTAGATGTTTATTTAGATTAAGTACTATTTTCAATGTACTGCAGTGACCATCCTAGAACATATGCCTGTTTGTACTTGTGTGAGTATATCTTCAGGATAAATATCTTCAAATGTAATTGCTGGATTAAAAGGGATACACATTTTAAATCTTCTTAATGGGGATTTAAAGAGATAAAAAGTGTTTTTTCATTTATAATGGGAGGTAATATGTCCAATTTTATACTAGATACTAAAGGCTGTAGTGAAAAATTCAATAGCTTGAAGAATAAACCTGTGTTTTTAAAAATGAAATGCAAGTTTTGTTTCCAAAGGGCTGTTTTAAAGATTCTGAAAAATACAGGGATGATCTAAGGGATAGGAAAAATGCAGGCTGGAGGAGGATATTACATATTTGTGATAGAACTATATGTCATATGGGTCCCATGTATTAGTCCTTAGTACTGTTTTCTGCAAACTTTGATATGCATCCACATCACTTGTAAAAATGTGAGTGCTGATATTGTAGGTCCTGAGAGTGGCCTGATATTCTGCATTTCTAATTTCCTGGCTGATGAGCTCCAGTAGCTGATGCTACTGGAAACTAAGCTTTAGCTAGTCATCATGGGTCAGAAGTTGAGCTCTGAAGCAAGACTCAGCGTACTAAGCACCAATAGTAGTTTTCAAGCTAAATATTCACCAATGGTAGTTTTTGGGAGCACTTTGATAGTTCAGGCTCCAAGCTACATGGTCACAGCTCCAAGCTACATGTTCTAAAATTGGTCACAGTGTCAGTTTTAGATCACAATGACTGGTATCAGCACCAACATTGGGAGCTGACAGTGCTAACCTTGGTTTGCGTGTGTTCATATAACATAGGCATCTTGGCAACATGGGCCTTCCCCTTATTTACCTTATTTGAAGTAGACCAAAGCAAGAGGAGAAGGAGTTGGAGGAGCATTTTCATGATTTCTCATAAAACAGCCTTTTGAAATTTCCATATATATCCTGGCATCAGGAGAGATGCTGGACTTTATAGTGAACTGGTTGTCTAATTCACCAGGTTCTCTGCTCAAGCTCTCACACAGGTGCAATCATTATGTCATTTGGAACTGTGGTTCATCAGAAGTCTGAGGAAAGAGCTGTTTCTCAGCTTCTTCAGGTTGTTAGAAAAGACTTAGGATTCTAGCTTATTGCTGGTTCTTATCTCTTAGCTACCTTCAGGTCCTAGAGGCCTCCCACAATTGCTTGCTACATGATCCTTAATATATATATATTTATGTGGTATTGAGAATCAAACCCAGGACCTCACCCATGCTAGGGGAGCGCTCTACCGCTGAGCCACAACCCCAGCCCTGGTCCTTACTATATTTTTTTTCCTCAACATGGCCAGCACTTGAAGGAAAGACTCTTCATTCTTATCAGGGAGTTTACCTGATTAAGTCAGGGCCCCCCAGGACAAGGAAGCTTTTTATTGCTCAAAATTAATTTTCACTTGCAATCCTTAATGATATCTATAAAAATCCCTTATTCATGCCAGATAATATATCCTAATACAGGGAGCAACATCTCATTACCTTTGTTATATTTTATTTTTTAGAAGCAAGTCATAGGTTCTACTTACACTCAAGAGGAGGAGATTACATGAATACTTGGACACCATAGGTCAGGGATCATGGAGGCTACACTCAGAGGTAGTGCAGCCTGACCTACTACAGCAAGAATTTAAGTTATACTTTTCAATGATGACAAACTCTCAATTTCAGATACTTTTGGGATGAGTTAGACTATATAATTTCTGAAGATTCATAAGATTAGGACCTCGGGGAGTCATTTGTATTTTAAAGAGGTATCTGAATTCTCATGATAATTCATCATTAGCTAAAACATGAAAGCAACCTAAATATCCACCAATGAATAAAAGGATAAAGAAAATATAGCACACATATACACAGACAGGCACACACACACACACACACACACACAAACACAATGGAGTATGACTTGGACACACAAACTAAGGAAATTCTTTCATTTGTAATAGTATCGATGAACCTGAATGACATTATGCTAATTGAAATAAGCCAGGCACAGAAAGACAAATATCATAATGCCACTTACATATGAAATCTAAAACATCAAACTCATAAGAGTAAACAGTAAAATAGTATTTACCAGGGGCTGGGGGTTGGGGAGAGGGAGTGACAATTGGGGAGATGTTGACTGAAGAGTATAAAGTTTTAGTTAGAAAGGGGGAATAAGTTTTTGAAATCTATGGTATAGCATTATTATTATTTTATTATTCATTATTAGCCATAATTAATATCATGAATTAAATGAGCTATATATACACAAGACTATTATTTTAATGGAAGATACTATGTTACATTTTATGACCAAACCCAGAAATGTAACATAGAATTATATTACTTTTAGGGAAAAGGGAATATTTATTTCCATAAAGATTTAGAAACATAAAACTATAAATTGCTATTTTAAGAAACAGAATGTTTCAGATAGTAATCATTATCTTTATTTTCTTAAAAAAAAACAAAAAATAAATTACAAATATACTCCAAGGCTTAGGTAGTTGACATAATTTGCTGAAGGTCTTAAGTGCCAGAAAGAGTTTCTGAAATCCATCCATTTGATTCCTTAGCATGTGTTTCTCCCACCTACCTCTATACCCTCTTATAAACTGAGTTTGTGGAGTTGCCAGGAAGAAACAGTGAGGTGGTAATTATAGTAGTTTGGAAGCACTGTTTCAGATTTTCATTTTTCTTGATTGTGTTCATTATTTTTTATATACATTAGTGTCTTGTCTTTATAAATGAAACTAACTTTTGACCATTTCTAGGGTCAGAGCATTCTGAGAGCAACATAGTGCTGAAGTAGCCAGGGAAATTCTTATTTCAAAAAGTTGAATACAGTTTGTACACTAATATCAAAAAGTATTATTTTAATGGCTTAGTAAATTAAGAATAAGGCAAAAATATGAGCACTTTATCACTACAAACAGTTTTAGGAACACAAAGTCTGTGTTCATAATACTATATTTATCTAGATGTTCTGTATTCACAGAGAGTACTTGATAATGTTAAAATGATTCAAATAGGATACACAGTGTTAACGCTTCTGATATACAAACAAAGGAAAACTTTAAACAAATTAGAGATAACTTTTGTGATCAAAAGACAGAATGGATTCCACTCCTGTTCAAAATCAAATATAAAACTTGGAATTAGAGACAAAAAAAATTTTAAATGAGAGATATAAAGTAGAGCTATAAATATTACTCATTTTCAAATAATGAAAAATACTTTGACTTTGACTAATATATCAAAAGAATATATTTTAATTTTGTTAACTCCATTTTAATATTATTTTCATTTAATCCTAAGAAATGTTGAACCTATTTTGCATAAAATACAACAACAAGTATAATAAAGATTTTTGAAAATGTATTTTTACACTTATTCAATAAAGATGCTTCATTAACTAGCAAAAATAAAAGAATAACTACAATAAGTGGTTATTTTACATATCTGTGTATGTGTCTGTGTGTAAAATAATCACTTATTGTACTTATTCTTTTATTTTATTTATATATATATATAATATATATATACTTAGATATAAATCTATCATATGTAATGTATAATAAATACTACAATCACAATATATAATATATTATAAATATCAATATATAAGTTATTAAAATAATGTAACAAGTGATATATGTAATAAAATTACATATAATACATACTAGCAATATTATATAATATATATGAATAGTATATATATAGTTTATAATGTATAACTATATATTCACATCATATAATAAAAATTATAATATAATATAATGATGTATAACATGTTTCATATAATATTGTTGTGATATGTAGTATGTGACATGTAAAACTACATTTTATATAATGTATTTCTACTTCTATACTTGTAATTTTTCATACTCAGACCACATATATATGTATATATATTTGTATGTAAGCAGGATTTGATAATGATGACAATCTTTCTCTCATACTTTCTCCCTCACTTTAATTCACATTGTTTAAAAGAATCCTAATAACATTTTGCTTAAAATTTTTAGATTGCATCTGCATTTCAAAAATAGCCTTAAATTCTAAATTATCATAGGTCTTAAATAGACATACACACATTTATTCTTTTAAACATTTCACAAAGTGTTCCAAAAGAGGTTAAGAGAAAACAAGACATTTGAACAGGCAATCTCACTGAATCCTTATATCAATCCTATGAGAGACATACCACTTGTGCCCCCTTACAAATAGGTTATAATTGCTTGGATAATTATCTTTTCCAAAGTATTTCTAGGATTTGAACCTAAATGTATTCACCTCAAATGTTATTCTCTTTGCCCTGTACTATATGGCAATCCTGTCATAGTTTATGTAGCATATATCTTTAAATATGAACAATAACTAGTAATATACATTTCCCAGAACAGGTACAAAATAATTATCCAGATTGAATAAAGTAAACCATTTTGAAAATTGTCAAAATTTTGAAGAAGTAGAGGATTTGATGTGAGCTTTCTTATACCCCAGCATAATAATTAAACTGAGTTCCTGCTATTGTCCATGAAGAGTTAGCCTTATTTGTGAGTTTTGCCTGTTATCTGTAGTTTGAAGAAATCAATAGTATGCTATAGATCCTCCAATTACCTTGAATCATTATCATCCCATGTTATTATGAAGAAGAACTCATAGATTCATATTAAATCCAAACTTTTTAACCTTGTGTTTTCATCATTATGTAAGATTGATATTGAAGGCGGTTTTGAGAACTATCCAACCTTGTAATAGAAGGTTATTTTAGGAAGGTACGCTGTATTAATCCCAGCATGGGTTATTGATGCTAACATCAGGAAATGGGGAAATTTAGGTAGGCACGACCTTAAGATAAAATGACCCTTCCGCTGCAAAGGGAATACCCTGGAGGAGCTCCTGCTTTAGGGATAATTACTGTGTAAGATGAATGATCTTGGTTTGCTATACCTTACATTCAGCTTCCATGTCCTGTATTTCCCTTTATATAGAAAATCAGAATAACAGTTAATATCACAGTGTAGGACCTGGAAATTTTATGAACATTTTCAAAACAACTAAGCAGAAATTACAGATATTCATTGACTCATCCTATTTATTAGAATAAAATGAGGGTCATTTAAAACTATTGCTGTATTTCATTGTTCCTTTTTTTAATGTCTTGGTGTTCTTCTGACACTACATTGTACCAACTTTATACCAATAATAAACTGAGTGATCCTATTGCAAATAACCTTTGCAACCCATAATCTATGCATTTAAACCAATTAATTAATACTTGAAATGTTCACTGAATGCTAGCATGTGTTTCTTTTAGAAATTAAAGGTTAGAAACACTTTCAGTTGATAGTGACTTATATAATTCTTTTTTTCCCCAAAGGTATATATCTCTTTCTTTTGTTCCTTTACTGAGATTCTGATTCTCTCATCAGTTTCTATTTGCTTTCATAAATTCTTGTGGACAGGAAATGATGGCATAATGAATGGTGCAGATGATAGATAAGTTTGTAGATTTATTATCATACTTACTAGCATTTTGATAGAGCTTAATTCTAAGAAATTATTTTATAAATGTAATTCCTTTTCTACATGTGTTGTGAGCCGTAAATAAATCATTGCTTTGAATTATGTAAAACCTGGACTGTGAGACAATGCTTCTGGGAACCCTGAGGTGTCAAGCTGAGGGGAATGCTCATTTGCAAGATAACTCCTGTTGATAGAAGAGATTCCATGCTTGTCATGGAATTCACTAGTTCAAAGGCCTTGATTTCAAATCCCAGCTACCTGGAGGTAGAAGAGATGGGCCTACACTGCTAAGCCCCAACCAAGCTATTTTGTTCAACTTCATCCTGTTTACCTAAATAAGTTTTTTCACACTGAAACACTTTGATGCTCATACCTATATAAATAAACGTGCTGGTTCTCTCTCTCGTTTTTTTTTTTTTTTTTTTCCTTTGTTAGACCCAGACTCTATCAGAGCTCAATCATCCCACCAGGTCTCCACTTATCACTTATTTCCATGTCTTTGTCTTTATAACTTAAATTTCTCATACCTTTAATATTTATAATCCAACTCACCATGCTATTATGAGGAAACTGAGTAAAAATCATGTATGCAGTGACAAAGGTGTATTTTAGACAGCTTTAAATAAATTTGAATGCAAAGGAATTTTGATATCTTCTCAAAGCAAACTCTAAGAGTTACTTTTGAAGAAGTCAAAGAACTAGAAAATGTCAGATTATTTTTTAGATAGAAAATAAAGTATGATCATTACAAGGAAGTTAAAATTAAATGAAACAAATCTATATTGAAAAACTAAGGAGATGAACATAGCAAATATGTATAAAAGTGGTTTAATTTTGGACAATGAGTTTTTGATGGATTAGAAACAAATCATATGGCCAGTTAATAGATACAATATTTATTTGATTTTAAAATTTAGTAAAAAATTTAGTAAATTAGGTATAGGAAGGAATTTTCATAACCAGATCACTCATATGTGTACATATAAATGTGTGTGTGTGTGTGTGTGTGTGTGTGTATCAGACAACTACTCCAAGTGAACCAATTTTAGAACCATTTCTTTTAAATCCAGAAACAGATGAGTATGTTCACTATTACCACTTCAGTTCAATACTGTGTTATATGTAGGCTGTTGTCAAAAAAAATGTTAGGCAAGTATTAGTGACAAAAGGATTAGAAGAAAAAAATAAAACCACCACCAATTAGAGATAATACAATAATTTATAGAGAAGTCTCAAAAGGATATGCACACAACTTAGAAAAATAATAGGTGAGTTTGGCAGTTGGATAGATATAGGATTAATTTGCATAAATCAGTCACATTGCAATATATCAAAACCAAGCAACTTAATATGTTTTTAAGCAAAGACAACTTACACTATTATCACAGAGTATCACATAACTGAGAATAACAAAAGATGTTCAAAACTGACAGGAAATAAGTATAAATTTCTATTAAGCAACATTAAAAGTGACCTAAGTAAATGGAGAAATATACCCACAGACAGGAAGAAGATACAAAAATAATAATTGTTCCTTAGTTTGATCTCTAGATTCATGCTATTCATACCACATCCCACAGCAAATTCAAATTAGTTCTACCAGGAATTTTCATGGAATTTAATAATCTGATTATAATATTTATAGAAAAGATATTTCTGAAGAAAAGGAAGAAGAGACTCATTTCAACATATAATTTATTATAATAAAACTATATTAATTTAGTGTCTCACAGGCATGGGGAAAGTCAGATTTACCAGTAGAGAACAAAAAGCTCAGAATCAGAGCATTTGTATGGAACTTCAGTTATCAGAGAGCTCTTGCACTACATCACTTTAGAAAGAAGGCATTACTCAATGAATGGACCTAAAATATTCAACTATATGAAATAAAAAATAAAATTGCATTGTTATCATACACCATTAATAAAATTAATAGATTTTAATAATTTTAATTTAATAAAATTAATAGATTAAGGGCTTAAATGTCCAAAAAAAAATAAACCTTAAAACCCTTAGTGAAATAGTAACTATCCTTTAGGCTTCGTGGAAGGAGAGAATTACTTTGCACACAATACCACAATTCATAGCAAGAAAAATATATTTGTCAAAGTGATACACTATATGTCCATTGCAGCAAAAGTTCTGTGCTCATAATTACTCAGAAACTCAGGTTGACCAATGTTTAACCTTGAAGAATATTTTCATGATTATAAAAGAAGGGAAGAAAAAACATGTTTAATTGAATGCCAGCTCATAAATCTTCATCCAGGGAGTGACAAGTGTCATTTCTGTTCCCAGTTGCCGAAAACAAATCGCACTACTTTCTATGAGTAAATTCATTAGGATATGGTGTAAAATCCTTTCATTTGAGGGGCAATGAATATTTTGAAAATAATTTGATTTCTACAGACAATATATATTTGACAATGCTAAAATTGATATACAGTTAAAATTCTTCAAATGCAAAGCAATTAGAGGGGATTGTTGCACAAAAATTAAAATATTTCATAAGCTCACATAATCAAAGATTATGGTAATCATCCATGAATAGACGGATTAATGGAATATTAATACAGAAATATATGGAAACTTACTAATTCAGTTTTGTAATGCTATAAAAATACTGACTGTATATTTACAATAAAACAAATAATTAAATAAAATAATAAAATTAGTAGCCCAGATTTTCTCCTTGGAGAAACAGGTGATATTAGATATTAAGTAGGAAAATATAAGATAAGTCTGGAACTTCTATTAACTGAAAATTAAAGAAATACTCAAGGTCTAATGAGGATATGTCAAAAGATAGCTGAGGCTTTGGATAAGTTTCTTCTAATATAATTTGGAACAACATGAAATTAAAAAGAATACAATATATCACATTAAATTTTAAAGAAAACAAATGAGTTCACTGTGATATGCCTTTTATTTTCATTAATATATTACTTATTACACATATTAATGAGGTCAGTGTGATATTTCAGTATATGCATACAGAACAAACTAATCAAATTCAGACTCCTTTTTACCTACCACTCCTGCCCTTTTCAACCTCTAGCAACCAGTATTTTATATCCAGGATTATATTTTTTTAGCTTTCATGTATGAGATTCATGTGATATTTATCTTACTATGTCTGGCTTATGTCACTTAACATAATAATGCCCTCCAGTTACAGTCATTTTGCTACAAATAATAGGTTTTCATTCTTCTTCATGGCTGAATAATATAGCATTGTATAATACATACATACATACACACACATACACTCACACAAGACATTTTGTTCATCCATTCATTCCTTAATGGACATCTAGGTGCTATTAAGAATAGTACCTTAATAAACCTGGGTTTACTGGTATCTATTTTGTATGCTGACTTCATTTCCTTTGGTCTTATGCCCAGAAGTGGGATAACTGGATCATACAGTAAATGCACTTTTAATATTTTGAGTAACCACCATACGTACAAAAAGAGCCCCTACAGGTAACCACACTTAATTGTAACAAACCCAAAGCTTGCTATGATCAAGAACAAGACAAAGATATCACCTCTCTGACACTGCTTTTCAACATTGTACTGGAAGTTCTAGCTAATGAAACAAGACAAGAAGATAAATGGACAAAATCCAAAAAAAAAAAAATGACAACACTAAATGCTGAGGAACAACAGGAATTCTCAGTCATTGTTTGTGGGAATGCAAAATGCTATAGCTTTAGAAAATAGTTTGGCAATTTCCTATAAAATTAAACATACACTTACCATATGACCCAGTAGTCATCTCTTTGGTGTCTACCCAAATAAATTGAAAACTTAGGTTCATACAAAAAGTTGCACATGGATGTATACCAGTTTATTCATAGTTGGAAAATTTGGAAGCAATCAACATGCTCTTCGATAATTGAATGAATAAATAAACTGTGATATATCTCAACAATGGAATACTGTCTGGAGCTAAAAGTAAATGATTTATCAAGTCATAAAAATATACAAAGTAACCTTAAATGCATAGTACTAAGTGAAAGAAGCCAATCTGGAAAAGTTAGGTATTGTGTGATTTCAATTATATGATTCTCTGAAAAGAAAAACTATAAAGACAGTAAAAATATCAATGGTTGCAAGGGATTGGGGAGAGGGAGAGATGAATAGGTGGAGCAAAGAGGATTTTTTAAGGCAGATAAACTATTATATATGTTACTATAATGGTAGATATTGTCATTATACATTTGGTCAAACCCATAGGATGCACAACACCAAGAGTGAACATTAATATAAACTGAAAATTTGGTAATTATAATGCATCAATGTAAGCTCATCAGTTTTAACAAGTAAGTCCCGCTGGTAGAGGAAGAAGATAGTGGGACAGGTTCTAGATGTGTATGAAGTCAGGAAGTACAAGGGAAATCTCTGTACCTTCTGCTCCGTTTTGCTATGAACCTTAAATTATTCTTTAAAAATCTCCAAAAAATGTCATCAGCTTTGAAACACACACAAGTATATATGAGATGCTAGTATAGAATGAAGGTTGTATGTTTCATCTGTTAGAGAAAAAAATGTTTATTGAATGTAAAAGATGGTGGAAATATTAGTTAATCATCTAGGAAGATAAAATTGAGCTATATCTCACAACTTACATAAAAATTCAGATAACCCAAATGTTGTAAAGAAAATATGGGCAAATATTTATCTCTTTGTCATCTCTTGATAGGAAATGTAATTTTTAAAATATTTTTTTAGTTGTAGATGTACACAATACCTTTATTTTATTTATGTGGTGCTGAGGATTGAACCCAGTACCTAACACATGCCAGGAAAGTGCTCTACACTGAGCCACAACCCCAGCTCCCAGGAAATGTCATTTTTAAACCTAAAAACAGAAATATATCAAAAATACATATGTATTTGCATATGAAATGTTAAAAAATTTATGTCAAATATACTATGTAAAATATAAAAGACAAAAATACTAAAAAAAAGGTTTTAAAAACCTGGTGAGGTTTAAGCTCTTTTTTATAGTACTTGCTAGCTAATAGGTGTGGAAGCAATAATAAAATTAGGAAATTATCATTTTGCAACCTCTAATGCAATAGTTATAATAATTAATTGATTCCAAAACCATTAAGATTATTTGCTATTAAAGCACCACTACAGATTACTTACTAAATGCAAAGGGAAATCTTATCTTTATGATGGAAACATCAGGTCAATAATGCTTTAACAAATTAATCAAACTCAGTAGTACTACCAACAGTGGGACAACTAGACTTTACAGGTTTCCAATATGACAAAATATTAGAATATTGTACTGGAAGTTCTAGCTAATGCAACAAGACAATATTCACTATAAAGCATTTATGTTTTATAAATCTAATCATGAGGAAACAATTACTAAGATTCAGAATAAAGGACATGGTGAAGGACAATAAACTAGATTCTTCACCAATTTAATGCCATGAAAAACAAGGATAAAAACAAATAACAAGGAAAAAGGCAAGATAATATTTGAATTTATAAAATAAATATAAAACCCAAAATAAATTTT
Source organism: Marmota flaviventris (assembly GCF_047511675.1). Lineage (NCBI taxonomy): Eukaryota > Metazoa > Chordata > Mammalia > Rodentia > Sciuridae > Marmota > Marmota flaviventris. The sequence continues at coordinate 21,809,408 of NC_092518.1, read as the reverse complement.
GAACTTTAGTTGGATTTTTAGAAGTTACAGGAGACAATTTAGCGACAAGTGGGGAGATACAAATATTGGCCCTAAATAATGTAAAAATGTAAAATTTTTATCATTTTAAATGGTAATGATATTGTTGTTAAGAAACTGCCCTTATTCTTAATAAGCACATGGTGAAGTAATCAAAGTATCATGATGTCAACAATTTCCTTTAAAGTGGTTCAGCAAAATGATATGTATGTTGCACGCACACACACACACACACACATACATATGTGACAAAAATTCAACAATTGGTGAATATTGGGGTTTAACTTGAGTAAACTCTGGCAAACAATGGGTGTTTATACTAGTATTCTTTTAATTTTTCAAATTTTCTGTAGCTTGTTTTTGAATTCAGGTGTATTCTACACTGAGCTATACACCCAGCCCTTTTTAATTTTTAAGTTTGTTTTGAGACCAGGTTTCCCTAGGTTGCCCAGGCTGGTCTTGAACTTGTGATCCTCCTGTCTCATCCATGTCTGGCTTCCTATTCTGTAGTTTTAAAAATGCTAAATACAAAAATTTGTGATCAAATAAGTCTGGTTTATCAAGATAATCCTCAAAGAAAGCAAAAGTTACCCACTGGTAATATATTTAGAGTCACACACAAATGACAATACAAGGAATATGTAAAAATCTTCTACAAATAACTAAAAAAAATCTGATAGAAAAATTAGGGGAAAAAAGAATAGACATCACACGAGGTGCAGTGGTGCACACCTGTAATTGCAGTGGTTTGGGAGGCTGAGGGAGTAGGATCGCAAGTTCAAAGTCAGCCTCAGTAATTTAGAGAGCCCTAAGCAATTTAGTGAGACCCAGTCTCAAAATAAAAAACTAAAAAGAGCTGGAGATGTGGCTCAATGGTTAAGTGCCCTTGGGTTCAATCCCTGGTACCAAAACAAATAAACAGACATCTGACAGATGATGAAAACTTATCAATAAATTTCTGAATATGTATTTTGATCAGTGAAACACAGAATAAGACCAAAATGATGTGTAATTTTTTGTCATTGGGATGGTGAAAAATATAAATGTCTGACAATATTACATAGTGAGAAGATACAGACAGATAGATGCACAGCATTACATAAATTGTAGCTGAGTATCTAAATTGGAACAATTACTTTGGGAAACATTTGATGTTATCTCGTAAAATTGCAAATACATATTACTTTTGAATGAATAAATCTGTTTCCAAGGAAATCTCATATATTTACATTGAGAGACAGGTAAGAATGAGCATAGTAATACTAAATTCAAGAACAAAAATATGGGGATAATCAGTATCCATTAAGAAGAAACTAGAAGAATTAATTGTGTAGGCTCACTCAAAGGATAATGCACAGCAGTTATAGGGAATATTTTACAGCAGAACATGACATGAGTGAATCTCAGAACTTTTAAGTTAAAAAAATCTTCAAAAGACAACGTACAGCCAGATAAACCCCTATTTACATATATATAACTGTTCATGTTTTTGTATATTTTTTAGAAATACAAATAGCTACTATAAAACTGTATAAAATTTAACTTCATGAATGATGAACATATTTTGATGATAGTTCCATTTGTTCCATTAGATGGGGGGCAGGTAAGAGAGTAGTTTCTATGAGATTACTTATAAAGATTTAAGTTACTATTAAATTCTGATTTTCTTGGTGAGTGCTGGCTTCTCTTATAGGATTGGCATAGATGAACAAATATTAACATATGTACATCTAATAAAGTTAATAATAAGAGGGTCATTTGTAGACCAATAATGAAGGTGTGTGGGGAGGTAGGCAAAGTTAATCCACAATCCTAAATCCCTGTCATCAGGCAATATGAGAAGCATTTGCAGGATGAAGCATATATGAATAGCTACTGGGAATAGGCAGTAGGCATACAGAGAAATACGATGCGAAGCCTTTAACAGCACTGAGAGTGAACTAAACACTGTCATGTCTTTATTGTACACCTCCTTAAATACCCTATTGATACTTTTCTCCTTATATATAATTTCACTGAGTATCATTTTCCTTCAAATTTCTACAAAAATCTACTGACTGTGTGCATGAATCTATTCCTGAGAGAATCAACACTGGTGTTTGGAACTGTTTTTTAAGGGTAGTTGGGCATGGTTGGAAAACCCTGGATCAGGAAAGCACAAATCAAATTTAGAAAGTAATGTTACATTTTTTCCTCCAAGTACAACTTCTAGACTAAGAAAGAGCCAGATTTTTCAAATTCTCTCCCATTTTCCTGTGTGACAAGGAAAATTTAAATTGTATCTAAAAATAAGGCTTTGTCTTTTAAGAAGGTCTGGGTAGTTCTCTCACTGATAACATACAAAGATGGATGTGTTTCTACATCTATTCTACTGAGTAACTCTCCTAAAACTGAAATAAGTAGCAGTGTAAAGAGCAATTCAAAATGTGATTTTCACATTTAAAAACTCATGGAGATGAATAAAATAATGGACATAATTTTTTAGTTATACCATTCCTCCATTCTACTTATTGGAATATTATTGATCTTATTGAGCATATCACTTATGTGTCTGGAGTCAACTGGCTGGATGGCTTTATTGACCTTGGCTGGGTCTATTTACATATCTGGAGACTGTTCACTGGAGCTACTGCTCTGATCCATGTCTGTCTCTCAACCTCCAGTAGGCTATCCAGAGCATTTTCCCATAGTGATAACAAAAGACCAAAAGGCAAGCAAAACTATGCAGACTCAGAGCTGGTGCACCTAAGCTGGTAGGTCACATTGCCAAATCCGAATTAAAGGAAGAAACTGTTATAATTTGTGGATACAGGAAGAGAAAATCACTAGTGTCAGTTTTGTAATCTACCAATGGTACTTATATTAGTAACTCTTTCCCACTGAATGTTCCTTGAATTATTAAGGCCAATTTATATCCCCTCACATTTCTTTCCAAACTAGTAGTTTAGATGGGGCCTTTTTTACCCTCAGGCCTGAGAGAAAGATTTTCAATAGTTCGCTGGGCAGCTTGGTTGAAATTCTGGCCTCTATTTCTAATTTAAAATTCATTGATTAATTTTTCTATTATGGCTCATTATTTCAAATAAAAATGTCTTCACAAATAAAATGATATGCATTGAAGAACATGTTCTAAGTCTCTTAACTTTTCTCAGAGAATCTAACCCAATTAAAGCAGGTGTTCAATAAGTAATTGGCAATTGTTTAATGTATTTGCCATTTTTGAGGCTAACATACAATCTGTCATATTAAAGTTTAAAGGAGTCCAAGCTATAGAGAGTTTTCAAATGTGGATTTTCTAGAGGTAGTACAGAAATGTATTAGTTTTAAAATAAAAAGAATAAAGCACTCAATTATTTTCTTTTTTTCTTGATGGAACACCTATTTAATTGACCTTTCAGAAGCTTATTATGATGCACAAAAAAGTTCAAGTAACTGCTGTTATAATAAAGCAGTGGTTTTCAACCCTAGCTTCACACTAAAATCACATGGGGATCTTTTTAAACAATAACAGTACCTGGGGTTCACTGCAGATCGATTAAATCAGTATCTCTGGAGGTAGTGCCTAGGCACTGCTAAAAGTTTAAAAGTTCCCTAGATGTTTCTAATGTGAAGCTAAAGTTGAGGACAGATGCTTTAAATTCTTCTAAAAATGCCAACAAGAAAGTTCAGAAATTGAGCAATACACCTGGAAACAACACTCGGCTGTTAACTTGGATATTGCTAAACAACTCTGACAGATGAAACAGTATCCTAATTAATTGGTCTTCCTAAGTCCATTATGGACCTTCACCTGGCAATATTTTCAAAACACAGATTTTGGAAATGCTGAATTTCAGTTATTATAAAGTAGTCCATACATGCTGGCCAAGCAAACTTACAACTTGACTTATGCTGTGATATAAAATTGATTTGATATCACTGGGATGCAGATCTCCTGATGAGAGCTGACAAAGACCAGCTGAGGCTTTAGCTAAATGATGTGTGAGAGCTCTGAGGAGCAGACAATTGGAAACTAATGAGATGATAAAGGCTTTCAGGTATGTGAGTTGATCAGCTACATGCTGAGACCCTCTTGCTGTAGAAGAGAACTCCCTGGCTCAGGGCCCTCTTTTTCAGTTCAGGATCAATCAAGACAAGTCCAGGCTGTATATGATATTCCATTAAGTGTTGTTCCTGCTCATTTTGGAGAAAAATGGGAGACAGTAAGTATGGCTTCCATCTCCCACTTACATTCCACTCTAAGGAGCAGTCTTATTAGCATTTGCATATAGTGGCATTGGAAAGACTAGTGACAGCATTTAAGAAGGTAGTCTTGGGTCACAGATTCAAACACCATGGTCACTTGAGATTATACTTGCTGCCTTAAAAATCTGCTGACCTTGACAGAAATTTCTTCTCCCATCCACCACCAAACCAGCCACTTTCTACCTCTTATTCAGAATAGTGTAGTTGTAGTGAGAATAACTAAGTGTGAGGCTATAATTTAAAGTACAGAGTAACATCATTTGGGAATTCTAAAAAAAGAAAAAAATCAATTTAATTTAGCATTTTCAAATTCAAGCAGTTTTAAATATCTCAGGAAAAGAAGATATCAGTTTGGAATGAAAAATATTGGAAAATTATAAAAATGTATAAATAAAATAGTCAAGAAGTATTGAGTTATTAAAAAGTATGAAAAACAAGAAGTCTGTTAAAAAAAAGTGGTGTCCAAACCAGCCTTAAGAAATAAGTTCCATCTTCAAATAAGTGTAGAAAATGCTGGAAACTATACCTTATTGTTAGAGCATAACTGTTAGATTATCAGAGCAAAGGCTCAGAAAAATAATACAATAAAGAAGAAGGTCTGAGCTTAGTTAGTTCTGGGATGCAAAAATATTCTTATAATTAGAATTCTTTCTGTCATATAGTGCATATTACATCTTGGGAAGCACTGATCTTATACTGTTTGTGTAATTAATCATAAGCAAAAAAGTTGATAAATCAGATAAATATAAAGGAATATAAAACCACAGAATAAGAGTAAAATTGGATGAATTATTCTCCCATAATATTCACAAATAATTTTTCGGTGTCATTATAAAATAATCTTTTAGGTTTCACCATCCACAAGAGTATGGCTACTGAACTACTCTACATTTAATTCTGAGTATAGTTCTAAAGAAATTGACAGAAGAAATTCAAGAGTTTCAACATTCAGGTTACCTACCTCTGAATGTATTCCAGTTATTCAATGTCTCTCAGCTAATATGATGCTTACAATTTTACAATATTATTGTGCAAATTAGACCACAGACAACTATGTCTTTCTATAAAGTATTTTATTTCTCTCCCCATCTTTTGTCTTTTTATTTTATGCCTTCTTTCTAAAAGTAACCCATTTTAACCATACTTATTCAAATCCTTTAGAAAGATGTTAGATTCTCCTTTACCATATTTTCAAAGTATAATTGTTGATCTTGTGTTGGATCATAATGGTATTTCTGTAACACTTATCTTACTATTACTACTAAAAAGGGAAGGATTATTTAATATCAATGTAGTTTCATTAATAGTATTTGAATATGAATATTAATTTTCTTGAAAAATAAGAATGAAAAGCTATTTTACATTAGAATATCTATGTATTATTTAGCATGATGGTTTTGATAATAAATTACTATTTGAAAGTTATTTTCAGGAAGGAGTAATTTCAAAAAGCTCTATAATGATTTTTTGATGTCAGATAGATATAGCATCAACAAAGATGTAGAGAAGAAATAAATATTTGCAAATGAATGAAAGTCAAACAAAGGTAAAAATATATGATATGTGTACCTAACTGTTGGAACCTTTTACCTCCTTTGGGACCGCAACCATTATTGGGTGTTGGCTGAGGTGGCCTCATGGGTTCTTCCAGAGCATTTCCATATATGTGACCTAGCTGGATTGGCCTTCCGGGGCTTTTAGCTGTATTGACCTTGGCGCTTCCTCAAGGTGGCACTACAATCTACAATTATAAAGGATGCAAAACACAAAATACTTTGGGCTGAAATCTCAAGATACACAAGACTAATATTTGAATGGAAGCTATTATGTTACATTTTATCACCAAACCCAGAAATGTAACACACAACAATTTTATTACTTTTAGGAAAAAAGGAAGATTTATTTCCATAAAAATTTAGAAACATAAAACTCAGGATTGTAAAATTGCTATTTTAGGAAACAAATGTGATTTTATTCACAGAATAATATAAGCAAATTCATTTTTTATATTCATTTTTAATTGTAATTGGACACAATATATTTTTTGTTTATTTATGTTTATGTGGTGCTGAGGATCTAACCCTGGGCCTTGCCTCTGCTAGGCGAGCGCTCTACCACTGAGCCACAACCCCAGCCCAGTAAATTCATTTAATTTTCTTGTAAATGTGGTAGTAAATTGAGAGAAATTTTGGCACAAATGATCAAATTCCTTGATGACAAGATATTTAAGTCACTTTTCTTCAAATTAATGACACTGGTCTGGGGGAATGGGTTCTCTTTTGCTTTTATAACTAATGAAAAATAATTTTTGTGAAAATGTATTTGAATCAGAATTAAAGAGGCTAAAAATTTCATATAAGAAAGTGTAAATAACTAGTTAGTTTGAAGAATACATACATTAAAGGATAACATATTGCTTATCCTTTTACATTTCTATGAATCTAGGAATAGAAATAATGCTAAAGTCTAAGCATTATATTAATAAGGTTTCTAAAAATTCCAAATGTAATTTATTTCTGATGACCTTCACTTAAAGATGAATTTCTTGGAAATAAATATGTCCCAGGATAAATGAAAATGAAAACTATTAATGCATAAATCTATCATAAGTCCATGCCTTTAGATTTCAAAAATCATAATCTTATGATTATAATAACTCTTATTCTTCAGTGAGCTGCTAGATTCCACTATTAAATTAGTGAAGTACATAAGTAATTTAGGGAAGTAACATCTTTTTTTTTCCTCAGGATATTTTCTTATCTATCCCAAATTCCAAATTCCCTGCAAATTCAATGCTAGAAGACTTTTCTCCAGACTACACTATCTTAATTAGTCAATTTTTTAAAATTCGGGAATTGTGCATCTTCTTATACATAAAACCAAACACTTATAAAGTAGGCTAGTTTTTAAAAATTTTTTAAAAAGTTTTTTTTTATTGTGAATTGATAAATTCTAGCCTTCATTACTTCAAAAATAATAAAAATAAAATTCAAAATACTCAATAAAATATTGAGCATCATTACTCATATCAACCAAAATGATGAAACAATTATAGAAAGATTGAATTAGTTTTAAAAATGACATTTCCTTTCATATTTTAAAGAAAGAATACCATGAGTTATGAATTGTGATGCAAATTCTGTGTCATTTCAGAAGACAATCATTGAGTAAATCCCCAAGTTTGTATTTACAAAATAATTAAATAATGCATATATCTTTAAGAAATCCTCATGGTGAAATAAAGAAAAATATAATTTTCCTGAAAATGGCATGGCCCCCAACTTCTCTGAGTCCCCTGGCCTTTCAGAAAGTGATTTTTTTAACCATTTGTAAGACCTTGTAAACCAGAACCCAAGGTGGTTATTTTCTGGACATTTGGTCCACAAGTAAAGGCAATACTTGCTCTTTAAGGGTGGGTCTGATATACCCAATTTGATGAGAATCATTGGCAGATATAATATTATCAAGGATGGCCATGGTTTTATAATTTGTTCACTTATAATTGGGTAAAAGGACATTTGCTTATTTTTAGTGTTAAAAGTAAAGATACCCAAGTAAAAGTACTTCTTTCTGAATTCTGAGAATCTAGTGAGACTGAAACACTTAAAATGTTTTTTTTTCATTTACAGTCTACTAAATTGAACATTAGAAATAGCTTTTAAAGAATGGAGATTCCTTATATACCATTAAAACATCAAATATTAAAAGGGTATTCCAATAATCTTCCAACAAAATAACTATATTAAGATTTTTCTTCCTCAGTCCCATCTGATGATTTTATTCCACTGGATTTCAGTTCAGCAATCTGCTTCTACAATCTATTTGCTTCTGGAATAAAAAAGGGTCCTGTCCTGATTCAGTTCATGTTACAGACCAAAAATTGATTAAGCCATGTCAACTGTCAACTGGGAAGCCTATAGTCAAAGTCTATTTTTTCAAGTAAAAATAGTTCAGGGTACCAGTTACACTCCTTTCCAAGAGGTTATGAGATTCTTCTCTTTTGAAGACACAGATTTCAGCTTCTAGTTTATAACAGTCATTTCAGGTAAACATCAGAAAGTAGAAAACAATTTGGTAACTAAGAAGTTATGGTTAATTTATCATAGTACAATAATATCAGAATTTTCTATTCAGTTGGAGTCAACAGCTCTTTTATAAGGTTTTAATCAAAGCTTCCTCTAAGAATAAACATGTATTATGGCAGTAGAGGCATTGAAAAATCCTTAAGGGCTTCACATAAAATGTATAAACTGTGGAATATTTATATCAATAACATTTGATTTATACAAACTTTAATCTTAGGAAGGGTATTCTGATCTGATGATTTTTTCATGTAATTCATACACTACTATTGAGTAATTAAGATTTATGGATCTCTCAAACAAAACTATTTCTAGCATCTTTTCTTTTATATAACAAATATTTGTGATTTTCCAAGAGTTCATTAGAGAAATCTAAAAGATATCTTCAAATGAAAAAGGTAGCCTGAATTTATTTTTTTTATCAACTTACACCTGATGCTGTGAAAGTAAAAAGTTTTCAGACATTTGGTCATTGATTCAAATAGGGTGATGGGTGCCTGAAAATCAATACTTTGTTACTTATTTAATCCAAGTCACAAAAAAAGTTTTACAATAATGATATAAGAAGGTAACACAATTGTAAATGTTGTCTTTTTCAATAAAGTGAAGAAGTGGTTTTGATGTTGTTATTTTAAATAATAACCCAAACAAATCAGAGAAAATTATTTTGGTAAGAAAGAAAATTACCCACAGAAAATAAATAATAACTTTTATTGCACCTTATTAGGACCTCTAAGACAAGTTAATTATTTTAACAGAGAAAAATTATTTTCCTGCATTTATATAATATTTGTCAGGAAATGCTTCAATTTTTAGTATTTATTTTTATTTTTCTCTAACTTTAAAAAATGTTCAAGAAGTTTTTAATCTGAGTTTCATTACTTACTATTTCTATAAACTTGAAGAAACTGGGGTTTTTTTTCTGTGACGTTTTTTCAATGTCTATAAAATAGGGATAATATACTATAATTCAGGATTGTGGGGATTAAATGAATAATAAAAAAATACTTTACACCTACTAAATACCTGATAAATGTGAACTACTATTATTTTATAACTGAATATAGCAAGAGTCAATATACTTATTCCCATATACATAAAATTAAAAAATGAGCCAACAATGACAAAATTTTAATCTGCTTAATTGTTTTTTTTCATTAGTTGCTCAAGACAATACAATGATCTTGACATATCATATATTTGATTCAAATGGGGTATGAATTCTTATTTTTCCACATGTACAGATTGCAGGATCACATTGGTTATACAGCCACGTTTATACATACTGCCATACTAATGTCTGTTGTATTCTTCTGCCCTTCCTATCCCCCCTCCCCTCCCCTCCCCACCCATCACCTCTCTCTACCCAATCTACTGTGACATATTTCTCTCTCTCTTTTTTCTTCCTCCTCACACCATCTTATATGTAATTTTGTATAACAATGAGGGTCTCCTTCCATCTTCCGTTCAATTCCCCTTCTCCCTCCCATTCCCTCCCACCTCTCGTCCCTGTTTAGTGATAATCTTCTTCTCATGCTCTTCCTCCCTACTCTGTTATGAGTCACCCCCCCCCCCTTATATCAAAGAAGTCATTCGGCATTTGTTTTTTAGGGATTGGCTAACTTCACTTAGCATAATCTGCTCTAATGCCATCCATTTCCCTGAAAATGCCATGATTTTGTTATTTTTTTAGTACTGAATAATATTCCATTGTATATAAGTGCCACATTTTTTTCTCCATTCATCTATTGAAGGGCATCTAGGTTGGTTCCACATTCTAGCTATTGTGCGGCTATGAACATTGATGTAGCTGTGTCCCTGTAGTATGCTCTTTTTAGATCATTTGGGTATAGTCCAAGAAGGGGAATAGCTGGGTAAAATGGTGGTTCCATTCCCAGCTTTCCAAGGAATCTCCATACTGCTTTTCAAATTGGCTGCACCAATTTGTAGTCCCACCAGGAATGTACAAGTGTATCTTTTTCCCCACATCCTCGTCAGTACTTGTTATTGTTTGACTTCATAATGGCTGCCATTCTTACTGGAGTGAGATGGTATCTTAGAGTGGTTTTAATTTGCATTTCTCTGATTGCTAGAGATGGTGAACCTTTTTTTGTGTAATTGTTGATTGATTGTATATCCTCCTCTGTGAAGTGTCTGTTTAGATCCTTGGTCCATTTGTTGATTGGGTTATTTGTTTTCTTGTTGTTTAATTTTTTGAGTTCTTTGTATACTCTGGAGATTAGAGCTCTATCTGAAGTGTGAGGGGTAAAAATTTGTTCCCAGGATGTAGGCTCCCTATTCACCTCACTTTTTATTTCTTTTGCTAAGAAAAAACTTTTTAGTTTGAATATGTCCCATTTGTTGATTCTTGATTTTAACTCTTGTGCTATAGGTGTCCTATTAAGGAATTTGGAGCCCGACCCCAAGAGATGAATATTAGGGCCAACTTTTTCTTCTATTAGACACAGAGTCTCTGGTTTGATTCCTAGCTCCTTGATCCATTTTGAGTTAACTTTTGTGCATGGTGGGAGAAAGGGATTCAATTTCATTTTGTTGCATATGGATTTCCAGTTTTCTTAGCACCATTTGTTGAAGATGCAATCCTTTCTCCAGTGCATGCTTTTAGCACCTTTGTCTAATATAAGGTAGTTGTAATTTTGTGGATTATTCTCTGTGTCCTCTATTCTGTACCATTAGTCTACCCACCTGTTTTGGTACCAGAACCATGCTGTTTTTGTTACTATTTCTCTGTAATATAGTTTAAAATCTGGTATCGCTATACCTCCTGATTCACACTTCCTGCTTAGAATTGCTTTAGCTATTCTGGGTCTTTTATTTTTCCAGATGAATTTTATGATTGCTTTCTCTATTTCTGCGAGGAATGCCGTTGCGATTTTGATTGGCATTGCATTAAACCTATAAAGTACTTTTGGTAATATGGCCATTTTAATGATATTAGTTCTACCTATCCAAGAACAAGGTATATCTTTCCATCTTCTAAGGTCTTCTATTTCTCTCTTTAGAGTTCTGTAGTTTTCATTGTATAGGTCTTTCACCTCTTTTGTTAGATTGATTCCCAATTATTTTATGATTTTTTGAGGATATTGTGAATGGGGTGGTTGTCCTCATTTCCAATTCAGAGGATTTGTCACTGATATACAGGAATGTCTTTGATTTTATGTGTGTTGATTTTATATCCTTCCACTTTGCTGAATTCATTTACTAGCTCTAGAAGTTTCTTGGTAGAACCTTTTGGGTCTTCTAGGTATAGGATCATGTCATCCACAAATAGTGATAATTTAAGTTCTTCTTTTCTTATCTTTATGCCTTTAATTTCTTTCATCTGTCTACTTTCTCTGGCCAGTGCTTCAAGAACTATATTGAATAGAATTGGTGAGATAGGGCATCCCTGTCTTGTTCCAGATTTTAGAGGGAATGCCTTCAATTTTTCTCCATTCAGAATGATGCTAGCCTGAGGGTTAGCATAGATAGCTTTTACAATGTTGAGGTAAGTTCCTGTAGGCCCTAGTTTTTCTAGGGTTTTGAATATAAAGGGATGCTGTATTTTGTCGAATGCTTTTTCTGCATCTATCGAGATGATCATATGGTTCTTATCTTTAAGTCTATTGATGTGGTGAATAACATTTATTGATTTCCATATATTGAACCAGCCTTGCATCCCAGGGATGAATCCTACTTGATCATGATGCACTATCTTTTTGATAAGTTTTTGTATCTGATTTGCCAGAATTTTATTGAGGATTTTTGCATCTATGTTCATTAGAGATATTGGTCTGTAGTTTTCTTTCTTTGAAGTGTCTTTGTCTGGTTTAGGAATCAGGGTGATGTTGGCCTCATAGAATGAATTTGGAAGTGCTCCCTCTTTTTCTATTTCCTGAAATAACTTGAAAAGTATTGGTATTAACTCTTCTTTAAAGGTTTTGTAAAACTCCGCTGTATACCCTTCCGGTCCTGGGCTTTTCTTGGTTGGTAGTCTTTTGATGGCTTCTTCTATTTCCTCAATTGATATTGGTCTGTTTAGGTTGTGTATATCGCCCTGACTCAATCTGGGCAAATCATATGACTTAGGAAATTTATCGATGCCTTCACTATCTTCTATTTTATTAGAGTATAAGGTTTCAAAATAATTTCTTATTATCTTCTGTATTCTGTAGTGTCTGTTGTGATATTGCCTTTTTCATCCTGTATGCTTAGTAATTTGGGTTCTCTCTCTTCTTCTCCTCATTAGCATGGCTAAGGGTCTGTCAATCTTATTTATTTTTTCAAGGAACCAACTTTTAGTTTTGTCAATTTTTTTAATTGTTTCTTTTGTTTTGATTTCATCTCTGATTTTAATTATTTCTTTCCTTCTACTACATTTGCTGCTGATTTGTTCTTCTTTTTCGAAGGCTTTGAGATGTAGTGTGAGGTCATCATTTATTTTTTGGCTTTTTTTCTTTTAAGGAATGAGCTCCATGCAATGAATTTTCCTCTTAGTACTGCTTTCATAGTGTCCCAGAGATTTTGGTATGTTGTGTCTGTGTTCTCATTTACCTATAAGAATTTTTAAATTTCCTCCTTGATGTCTTCTGTAACCCATTGTTCATTCAGTAGCATATTGTTCATTCTCCATATGATGCAGGAATTTTTCTTCTTAATTTTACCATTGATATCCAATTTCATCCAATTATGATCAGATAAATGCATGATAGTATCTCTACTCCTTTGTATTTGCTAAGAGTTGCCCTGTGGCATAATATATGGTCTGTTTTTGAGAAAGATCCATGTGCTTCTGAGAAAAAAGTGTATCCGCTTGATGTTGGTTGATATATTCTATATATGTCAATTAAGTCTAAGTTATTAATTGTGTGACACGGGTCGCAGTCTGGCCCGCTCCAGCCCTGAAGGATCAGTAACCCTGCTTGATGTTGGGTGGTATATTCTATATATGTCAGTTAAGTCTAGGTTATTAATTGTGTTATTGAGTTGTATAGTTTCTTCAACTTTTGTTTGGAAGATCTGTCCAATGGTGAGAGAGGTGTGTTGAAGTCACCCATAATTATTGTGTTGTGGTCTATATGTCTCTTGAACTTGAGGATAGTTTGTTTTATGAACATAGCAGCACCATTGTTTGGGGCATATATATTGATGATTGTTATGTCTTGTTGGTGAATTCTTCCCTTTAACAGTATATAGTATCCTTCTTTATCCCTTTTGATTAACTTAGGCTTGAAGCCGATTTTATTCAATATGAGTATGACCACCCCTGCTTGCTTCCAAGGTCCATGTGAGTGGTATGATTTTTCCCAACCTTTCACCTTCAGCCTGTGTATGTCTTTTCCTGTCAGATGAGTCTTCTGAAGGCACCATATTGTTGGATCTGTTTTTTTTAATCCAGGTTACCAGCGTATGTCACTTAATTGGTGAGTTTAATTTATTAACATTTAGGGTTACTATTGATATATGTTTTGTACTTCCAGTCATGTTTGTTTATTTATTTATTTTTAAAATTTGGTTTGTTTTTCCTCTTTGATTAGTTTTTCCCCCCTTTACTGAGGTACTTCCCACTGTTGGTTTTGGTTGTTGTTTTTCATTTTCTCTTTGTGTAGTGTTTTGCCCAAAATGCTTTGCAGTGCTGGTTTTCTGGCTGCAAATTCTTTTAACTTTTGTTTATCGTGGAAGATTTTTATTTCGTTGTCAAACCTGAAGCTTAATTTTGCTGGGTACAATATTCTTGGTTGGCACCCATTATCTTTCGGCATTTGAAATACGTTGTTCCAGGATCTTCTCGCTTTCAGCGTCTGTGATGAAAAATCAGCCGTTAACCTAATTGGTTTACCCCTGAATGTAATCTGCCTCCTTTCTCTTGTAGCTTTTAATATTCTCTCCTTGTTCTGTATGTTGGATATCTTCATAATAATGTGTCTTGGTGTTGGTCTGTTGTGGTTTTGTACATTCAGCGTCCTGTAGGCTTCTAGGATTTGGACATCAGTTTCATTCTTTATGTCTGGAAAGTTTTCTAAAATTATTTCATTTAATAGATTGCTCATTCCTTTGATTTGGACCTCTATACCTTCCTCTATCCCAATGACTTTGGTTTTTTTTTTTATGATAACCCATATCTCTTGGATGTTTTGCTCATGGTTTCTTACCAGCCTTTCTGAGTTGACTAGACTCTTTTCGAGATGATATATTTTGTCTTCATTGTCTGATGTTCTGACTTCTACTTGGTCTACTCTACTGGTGATATTCTCATTTGAGTTTTTAATTTGGTTTATAATTTCCTTCATTTCTAGGATTTCTGTTTGATTTTTTTTATAACCTCTATCTCCCTGTAGAGTTGTTCTTTTGCTTCTTGAATTTGTTTATGTAATTCATTGTCAAAGTGATCTTTCATTCTTTTCATTTGCTATCTAATGACCTCTTTAAGATTCCATTCCATCTGAATCAGGTATGCCTTGAATTCTTTATCTGACCATTTCTCTGATGCCTCTATCCTCTCCTGTAAATTTAAGCTATCCTGCATTATTTGTGTTCCTTTTCTTCCTTGCTTTTTCATGATGCCTGTGTTTCTTTCCAGCTCTGTTTGATTGCTGTATTACTATTTTCTCCTATAAATTTGTTTTGGTTTTGTATATCTCTGAGATCTCTCCTTTGTGATGGGAGACAATGTCTAGAGATGTTGGGTTTAATTGTAATTTAAAGTAAATTCATTAGTTTCATAAAAGGCATATGGATTCTGATGGCGTATAGAGAATTGTGGCTTGGTCTTTGGACTTTATGTTTAGGTCGGGTGATGGTATGGGGTTAGTATATCTTAGCTACCTTGAAAGATTGCTCTACTGAAGGGGGATATTAACAGGAGAATATACAGGAGTATTTGGGGGTAGCTAGGGACATAGGAGCACTATAGACAGCCTTGGAACATTCACCTATTTGCATTTAGTAAATTACATGTAATAGAAGTCATAATGCTTGGGAGGAAAGGTAGGGAAAGGGGAAGGAAGAAGTCACTAAAGAGGAAAGAGAGAGAAAAAAAGAAATAGAAAAAAAAGAAAAGGAAAAAAATAAAATTAAAAGAAAAAAATGTACTCTTAGAGTTCTATTTTCTTCTCTTCTAGTAGGTGAAGCTGTGCTTTCCTGGTTAAGTTTCAAGATGCAGGAAACAATCCGTGTGGGGCAGCTCTCCCTCTCTAGCCCGGTCGCTTAGGGTTTCTCCTGGTCTCTAGCCCCCTTGCTTCTCCTGCCTGCCAGGCCCTACTTACTGGGGCCATTCTGCACAGATCTAGCTACACTCTGGGCCTGCAGTTTCCTGGATGCCCTGCTCTCTTGAATGACTGGGCGCTCTCTTTGTTTGCCATTCACCCAGACCTCATGGTTGTGGAGCATGGGTGTTGGAAACCAGCAGCTTATTCTGCCTGATTCCCTCTGATAGTCACGCCCTGGAGAGCTAGCGAGAAAGACCTCAGTTTTCGCCGCTGGTGGGACGGGGAGCCAGAGGTCAAGTGCCCTTCCTGTTTCCCTCGGCTCTGACAATCACACCCATGGAGAGCTGGGGAGAGATTTTTTGAGTTTTCCCAGCTGTATGGAGATGGGGGGCTGAGGGTCACACACTTGTTTTCGCCAAATTCGCTGTGAAGTCATCCCATCTGCAGAACTCTGATGACGTCAGTTCTCTGCCATGGTGGATGCCAGCTTCCCTGGCAGGGTGTCCAGCGGGGAGGATGGGTCTGGGCCGTCTCTCTCCCAAGTCCCAGCCTCTGGAGGCCTGTGGAGGTGCCTCTCTGCGCTGCTCGCGGGTCACCACAGTGATGAGTCGCCTCCAGCTGCGGGGGGGGGGGGGGGGCTGCTAATCAACTAGCCAGTACTTCTGCACATGGGGTGGCTTGGATTCACTGCATCTGAGCAGCCGCAGCCTCTGAGATGCTCAAACTCCTCCCCTAGGTTTCACCGCAGCCCAACTTTGCCAAATGCTCCTGACAAGACAGCATCTGGCAGCTCCAAACTCGCTCATTGCAAACACAGCGGAGCAGGTCATGGGCGTGCAACCTCCCCACCCACCGCCATGTTGTGTCCTCTGCTTAATTGTTTTTTATGTTCAAATATACAATGTAAATTACCTTTCTTAAAACCTTTAATATTTTTCTATATATAATAAGATTTTTACTTTTCTCTTTTTGACATTCTGGAACTCCTGGACCCCTTTAAGACAAAATTATCCTCTTTTTATCTTGAAAAACAAAACTCAACCATTCCCTTATATACCTAGTTATATTAAATTGTAATACTGATCTACTGTAGTCTCAACCAACCATATTAATCATAAATTTTAATAAAGAAAATGAACTTCTACTTTACAGAAAAAAACTGGAAGTTCAATAACTTGAGAACTCTCTAAGACTTTAGCAACTAATACAATACATTACGTGAGTCACACTCATATTGCTTTTATACCTTCTTAAAGTGACATAAATGAACATGTTCATTAATATTACCCAAAAATATAGCCAATGTAAGGAATGTAAATATAATGGAGATATAAAAAAAATCAGTAAAAGCATATGAACTTAAAATTATGTTTAGTAATTAGTGTTTAGTATTAAATTTATGTAGAAATTTTCTAGGCATTTAAAAAATGAAGGACATGCTTCTTCAAAATAGATTAACATGGAAATTGAGAAAACAGCTGAAGAAGAAATTGTACTCTCTTCCTCTTGCCTTTCTGTGTGAGAAGTCTTTATAAAATAATTATATGATGTACCTCCCCTAAAGGTACATCATAATACCATTACCTGAAAGATGTCCAGCCATATTTAGGAAGAAAGGAATGTTACACAGAGAGGCCAAAAAGAATCTGAACAAACAGGTCTTGCTAAGTTATGCTCAATATATTTATTACCATTAGATCATACACTTCCTTTATTTTTAGTTATTTTTACATAATAAAATCAAACACAGTGTCTCCCAAATACTAGGCAAGCACTGTATGACTGAGTTACATATACAGACCTTTTTAATTTCAAGATAGGTTATCGCTATTTTTCCCAGACTGGTCTCAAACTTGCTATCCTCTTCCTTCTGACTCTGGACTATCTGGGTTCACAGGCATATGCCCCCCTGCCTAGCTTAGATAACATAATTTTTTTGTCCAATAAAACTGCTAGAATAAACCCCTATCTCTCACCATGCACAAAACTCAACTTAAAGTGGATCAACGACCTAGGAATTAGACCTGAGACCCTAAGCCTATACAGAAGAAAAAGTAGGACCAAATCTCAATCAGGGAGACTTAGAATCTGACTTATTTAACAAGACTCCTAACACAAGAAATAAAATAAAGAATAATAAATGGGTTGAAGTCAAGCTGAAAAGCTTCTTCTCCACAAAAGAAACAAATTAATGAAGTGAAGAGACAGCCTACATAATGGGAGCAATTTTTTTACCACACACACATCAGATAGAGCACTAATCTCTAGGATATATAAAGAACTCAAAAAAACTTAACACCAAAAAACAAATAACCCAATCAATAAATGGGCTAAAGAACAGAACAGACACTTCTCAGAAAATGATATACAATTGATCAAAAAATATATGAAAAAATGTTCAACATCTCTAGCAATTAGAGCAATTCAAATCAAAACTACTCTAAGATTTCATTTCACTCCAGTCAGAAAGGCAGTTATCAAGAATACAAACAACAATAAGTGCTGGTGAGGATGTGGGGGAAAAGGCACACTCATACATTACTGATGGGACTGCAAATTTCACCAATCTGGAAAGCAGTATGGAGATTCCTTAGAAAACTTGGAATGGAACCATCATTTGACCCAACTATCCCACTCCCTGGTCTATATCCAAAGGACTTAAAAACAGCATCCTACACTGATACAGCCACATCAATGTTTATAGCAGCTCAATTCACAATAGCTAAACTGAGGGACTAACTTAGATGCCCTTCAATAGATAAATGGATAAAGAAAGTGTAGTGTATATACAATGGAATATTACTCAGTATTAAATGAGAATAAAATTATGGCATTTGCACATAAAGTGGATGGAGTTGGAGAATATCATGCTAAGCAAAGTAAGCCAATCCCAGAAAAACAAAGGCTGAATGTTTTCTATTATAAGTCAATGCTGATCTATAATGGGAAGGGGGGCATAGGATGAATGGAGGAAATTTGGATTGAGCAAAGGGAGCGAGGGGGCATGGTGGCAGGAAACATGGTTGAATGAGATGAACATACTTACCCTAGGTACATTATGATTACACAAATGGTGTGACTCTACTTTGTGTACAACCAGAGAAATGAAAAATTATGCTCCATTTGTGTACAATGAATCAAAGTGCATTCTGCTGTCATGTATAACTAATTAGAACAAATTAAAAAAAAACCTTCTAGATGACATTGTTTTCATCAAACCTAACTATAAGAATAGTTTTCCCTGAGTGTTTGTGTATTCACTTCTACAGGTCCTGTGTCATATAAAACTGGTTAATATTCAGTTTTATACAGTATCCATTGTAGAAGTATTTCATTTCTTGGGTTAGATTTATTCCCAAGTTGTTTGTTTTTGTTTATGTGGGGTTTTTATGTTATTATGAATGAGAGAGTTTTCCTGATATCTCTCTCAGGGGGTTCATTCATTATTGGAGTATAGGAAGTAATTGATTTTGTATGTTGATCTTCTTTCCTGCTACTTTACAGAATTTATCAGCTCTAGAAATATTTTGTTCATTTTTTGTTTGTTTGTTTTTTGGTTGGTCTACATATAAGATAACGTCATCAGCTGGCTTCTTGTTTTCCTATTTGGATCCCTTTAATTTCCTTTCTCGTGCCTGAGTGCTCTGGATAGACTTTCAAGAAAAATGTTGAATAGGAGTGGTACAAGTGCACATACTTGTTTTATTGCTGATTTTAGAGCAAATGCTTTAATTTTTTCTCCATTCAGTACATTGGACGTAGGCTTAGCATATGTGGCCTTTACAATGTCGTGGGAAATTCTTTCTAACTCTAGTTTCTCTAACATTTTTAACATTAATGGATGCTGAGTTTGCTGAATACTTTTTATGCATCTATTGAGATAATCGTGTGATTCCTTTGCTTAACTCTATATTTGTGGTGAATTACTTTTATTGCCTTGCTTATGTTGAACCAATCTGGCATCCATGAGATGAAAGGTACTTGATCATAATGTACTATCTTCGTTGTATGTTTCTGAATGTAGTTTGCCAATATTTTATTAAGGAATTTACATCTATGTTCATCGGGGATACTGGCCTGAAGTTTTCTTTCCTTATTGTATTTGTCTGGTTTTGGTATCAGGGTGATACTAGCTTCCTAAATTGAATTTCGGGCTATTCTAGCCCATTATATTTCATGGGATAATTTGAGGATAAATAACAAAATTAGTTTGTCCCCAAAGTTCTGGTAGAAATAAGCAGAGAACCCATTTGGTCCTGGGTTTTTCTTTGTTAGAAGGCTTTCAATTGCTGCTTCAATCTCATTGTTGATATTGGTATATTTAGGTTTTCTATATCCTAATATTTCAGTTTAGGTAGGTCATATATATCTAGAAATTTGTCAATATATTCTAGATTTTACATTTTATTAAAATATATATTTTCAAAATAGTTTCTTATGCTTCTCTGGATTTCAGATGTGTCTGTGGTGATATCTCCTTTTTATCTCTAATTTTGTTGAAGAAATAAATTGAAGAGGGCCTTGGAAGATAGAAAGACCTCACAAGCTCTTGGATAAAAATAATTAATATTATTAAAATGGTCTTATTACCAAAAGTAATATACAGATTCAATGCAATTCTCATCAAAATATCAACGACATTCTTCATATTACTAGGAAAAAAGGCAGTTCTAAAATTCATCTGGACAAATAAAAACTCAGAGTAGCCAATTCAATCCTGAGCAAGAAGAATGATGCTGGAGGCATCACAATACCAGACCTCAAATTATATACCACAGAGCTACAGTAACAAAACCAGCATGGTGCTGGCATCAAAACAGGCTTAAAGACCAATGGTATAGAATAGAAGATACAGAGACAAATAAACATAGATACAATAATTAGATACTTGAAAAAGTTTCCAAAACATACAGTGGAGAAAAGATAGACTTTTAAACAAATGGCGCTGTGAAAACTAGATATTTATATTTAGAAGAATGAAAATTGGATCCCTTTTTCTCACCCAGCAGATAAGTCGAACCAAAGTAGATCAAAGACTTAGAAATTCAATCAGAAACTTTGAAACTGCTCGAAGAAAACAGGCTCAGCACTCCAAAATATTCGTGTATGTGCCAACTTCCTTAACAAGACCCCTAAAGTTCAATAAATAAAACCAAGAATCAATAAGTGGTATGGCATGGAATCAAAAAGCTTCTGCACAGCGAAGGAAACAAGTAAGAACATGAAGAGAGACCTAGAGAATAGAACAAAATCTTTGTAGGCTACTCCTCTGACACAGGATTAATATCCAGAATATAAGGAACCCAAAACACTTAACAACAAAAAATAACCAAATCAATAAAATGGCAAAATAATAAATAGATATTTTTAAGAGAAGAAATAAAAATGGCCAACAAATACATGAAAAATTGTTCAACATTCCTAGCAATCAGAAAAATGAAAATCAAAACTACATTGAGATTTTATCTCACTCCAGATAGAATGGCAATCACATTAAAATACAAATAATAAAAGTTGGTGATGATGTGGAGGAAATTAAAGGTACACTCATACGTAGTTGGTAGGGCTGCAAATTAGTAAAACCACTTTGGAAAACAGTATGGACATTTCTCAAAAGACTAGGAAATGAACCACCATATGACCCAGCTCTTCTACTTTTCAGTATATATCCAAAAGATCTAAAATCAATATACTACAGGAATGTAGCCACAACAGTGTTTATAGTAACACAATTCACAAAAGTCAAGTTGTGGAACCAGTCCAGGTGCCTGTCAGCAGATGAATGAATAAAGAAAATATTATATATATATATATATATATATATATATATATAATATTATACACACACACACACACACAACGGGAGGTTTTACTCAGTCATAAAGAAGAATGAAACAATGCATTTGCTTGTAAATGGATGGAAATGGAGAACATCGTGCTAAGTGAAATAAGCCAGAATCAGAAATATAAGGGTTGAATATTTTCTCTCATATTCAGAAGCTAGCCTAAAATTTGAGAAAGAAAGGCCACTGGGAAGATCCTATGAAAATAAGAGGGAGATCAATGTAACAGAGAAGGGGATAGAGGGGGAGTGAAGAGGGACAGGAAAAGGGAGGAACTATGGAATGAAACTGAGTGAACTATGCTATGTACATATATGAATATAGCACAGTGAATTTTACCTTTATGTTCATCTATAATACACCAGTTAAAAAATAAACTATAAATGAACATAAGAAAGACCAGTAGATGAAAATGGAGAAAGGGTGGGAAGTAGGAAGGGAAAGAGGAAGTACTGAGACCGAAGTGGAGCAAATTATATTCCATGCATGTATGATTATTCCAAAATTAACCCCAAAATTACATATAACTATAATGTACTAATAAAAATCTTTGGTTCAATAAATTTGTTATGCTTTTCTCTTGCAAATCTATCTTTTTGTTATATGGATGTCAGCCATCAACAGGGCAAAGAAAAGATATTACTTTTTCTCCCCTACAGCATCAAATTATCATCCATTAATTAACTTGATTTGATGTTAATCTAAATTTTTACATCATCCAAGAATCATAGATATTTTATTTAAGCTAAAACACTACAAAATATAATTGCTGTTGAAAGAAAAATGAGTCAGAATAAAGATGTGTTTTAGTTTAACATAAAAACTTTTAAAAATGATCTTTAATGGTTTCCAGAAGTAACAGTAATATCTCTGATTAGTAAACCAATATAAGTCTTGGAGTTCACATTTATTCATCACTTGAAGAAAACACAAATCCAAATTAAAGAAAATGAAACAAAAACCAAAAAAAAAACTTGTATTATACACAAGCACTGATAGACAAAAAACAAAAGACATGGAGTTACTATTTACTATTTTATTCAAAACTGCTAAACCAGTTGAATTTGTCCAAAAGATATAGTCTCATTAAGTAAACTTGGATTTAAAATGACTTTTGAGCTAGAAATTCCTGTAAGATTTTAAATATTGCACATTTTGAAATATTAGTTCAGGGCTTTGTTTTTAAATTTATTTTCTGTGATTTTGAGGGTGGTTATCAGATTTATATGTGGGTCATTTATCTCTATAAATCAATCAGAATACAGTTGTTTCAAATTTAAGGGACATTCAATCTAATCCCATAAAGTTGAAAAACATTTCACAGTGACATTATGATAAATAAATTTCTTTTATCAAGTATAGATGCACAGACACAAATCAAGTTTATAATTTCTGTTCTACAACCTTAGTCACAGGTCAATACTGAACAATAAAATTCCCCCAATTAAAATCCCAAAGAGATTTATTCCTTCCTAATGGGAACAAAATTCTCAATTGGTAAACACTCAAACCCCAAAGTCAAAATATTAACATACCCAATTCTCTATCTTCTCTCACTCAGTAGAGAATAAATCTCTACAATTCATCTAACAGATGTTACAAATGGTATGGCCATAAAACCAAATCTCCAATCATTGCTGCCAGCAAGGAAAAACAACTTATCAGTTGAGCACAAAACAGAAAAAAAAATATAAAAGAATAAAATGAATAGAAGTGGGGAACAACATAGAAAAACAGAGTTGATGAAGTGAAATGTTAATTGTCACTTGGAATTCATTCTAGGAACCAGGAGAAAACAAGCCTGAACTTAAGCAAGAGATTTAGTTTACTTAGCTCCATCAGGTGAGTTACTAGGGCATTTCAATGAAACCTCCAAGATGGTTAAAGTATAATTTTCAGAAAGATAAAATCACAAAACTAAGACAAATATAAAATGAACAATACCATTAATTCATTAATTAAGATATCAGAAAGATGGTTAAAAAAAGTTCCACAAAAGCATTTGAAAAGTCAGGTATACAGGCAATTTAGCAAAGAAATGGTACAGATGGATTAAGTACACAACTGCTTAATGTCTAACTGGCTCATAAACTCTTGGAGCTATCTGTTCCAATGGACAAAAATTACCTTCATCTCTATAAAATAAAAAACATACAAGTTAATCTCTGATACACAGAGTTGTAAAATAGCCAGACAAAAGTCAAGTCCAGTAATCTCTTCTTTCCTATTTTAAAATTATCAGATAAGAATGATATATTTTAACAGACATTTTGCCAAAGAGTGCATATGAATGGAAAATAAGACCCTGAAAAGATGTTTGAAATCACTAGCCTCTAGGAAATTGCAAATTAAAACTATGAGAGATATAATTACACATCTGTCAGACTAGATAAAAGAGAAAAACAGTGAAAGTGAAAACAGCAAATGTTCCACAGTATATAAAGAAGTTGGATTACTCACACATTACTGATGGGGATATACAGATACAGTCACTCTGAAAAATTGTTTGGTGTTTTCTTTTAAAAGTACGCAAACAACTACCACAGGACCCAGCAACTGAACTCCTGGATATTTATCTCAAATATGAAAACTTACGTTCACATAAAATCATACACACATATGTTCACAGCAACTTTACTCATAATTTCCAAAAACCTGAAAACAACCACAAATTTTCCCCAATGGGTAAATATTCAAACTATGGTATCATGCCATGCAATATTATTCAGCAATATAAAAAGGAAAATGATGCTTCAAAATAGCTAGAAGAAAGGATGTTGAATGGTCTGGTCAGAAAGAAATGATAAAGGCTTGAGGACTGGATATGCTAACTAACCTGATTTGTCCTTTGTATATTGAATAGATGTGTTCAAATATCACATTGTACCCATACATATTTATAATTATTATGTGTCAATAAAAAATATTTTCATTGGGAAAAGGAACAAATGATTTATATATATTACAATTTGGTTGGATGATCTCAAGGGCATTATGCTGAATACAAAATGTCATGCATACTGTTTTGTTGCATTCATATAACAGTCTCAGAATGACAAAACCATGGAAGTGAATAGATTAGTGTTTTCTAGGCTTTAGGGATGGTTGAAGGGACCAGCTTGGTGTGAGTATAAAAAAGTAGCATAAAGGAAGATCTTGTAGAAATGGAGTAGATCTGTATGTTGATTGAGGTAGTAATTACTTAACTCTATACAAGTGAAGAATGTGCATGATAATGAATCACACTATTAAGAATAATCATAATGCACCAAGAACAAAGAAAAAATAAACTTACATATATACATACCAATGCCAATTTTCTGGTTTTAATATTGTACTATAACTATGTTGGGTATCATCATTGGGGGAAACTGGGTGAAAAATATATGGGAACTCTCTATACCTTTGCAACTTTATACACTATGATCATATCAATAGAAAGAATTATTAAAAAGGTACATAAGAGAAGATAATTACTCTAGAAAATAATAATAGCGTATCTTAAGGATGCAAATAAACAGAATAAAAAATAATTCTAAGAAAAAATTTAAAATATTTTTAAATAAAACATGAATGAACATACTGAGCAAGAAGGTGTACAATAGTCTAAGAAAAAAAATACAACAGATGAAAGAAACACACATATTTTTGTAATGCTTTGAAATTTCAAACAAAGGATAAAAATCCTACAGAAAATATAGGGAAAATCAAGGCAGACTGGCAACAATATTTGAGTATCAGACTGGCCTCAGTCCTCTTCAAAACAATATTCAATGCAAGTAAGACAAGGAAGACACATATTGCTACACATATTTCTGTGAAATAAAATATGACAATGTAATTATAATTCCAACACTGAAGTTCCAGGCATTTTTAAACAAGTAGGAACCCAGGATGTCCTGTCTTTAAAAAAAAAACAAACAATAACAACAAAAAAGCAAACACCATTTTTGATAATGTAAACCATTTACCAACACTGTACCAAGAAACCTTTGAGAAACAACTGATAGTAAGCTTGGAATCCATTAAAAGCTAGAGCTAAGGCTAAACAGACTTTGGAGATATAATTACATGAGGTTAAAATTAGAAATTTTCATAATATAAAAGACATAATATGCAGAAAACAGGTGTCGAGGGGGAATTAAGAGAGAATGATAATGGGAAGCAGTAAAAGTGCACCAATTTCTTTGTCTCTCTGTGAAGGATAATACCTAAACTTTATATATCAACAACTAAAGATTCTAGTGTATTATAAAAATTTCAAAATTATATAAGAACTAAAAACAGACTCAAAAGCTTCCATATTAGAAGTAGAATCAGGTGTGATTACAAATACATAACAACACAAAAAACAAAATAGATGTTATACAGAATATGTCTATAAGTCTCAGTTAATATCTATTTTCCTCACATAATTATTAATGAGACTTCTTTTTAATTTTAGTGAAGTCCTGATTTGGTTGATAAATTATATGGTAAACCTAGTTATAGAGCAAACAATAGAATTCAAGATAGAACTGAAAAGAGAAAAATAGATTAACAAGAACAATGGTATAAGAATATTTAAAAGTCCCTTCTGTTATGACAATGGCAAACCAATATTGAAATCTAGATGAAATGAATAATTATCTAGAACCAGTATAAATTTCCAATGTTTGCATAACAATAGTCTAGAAAGAAAAAAATGTGAAAATTATCAAATACGAGATTTGATGTGTACACACATGAACTATTATTTCAAAGTTTCTAGGACATGATAGTATGATTCTAACCCATTAAAAAATTTCCCCAGCAAATTAAATGAAGGTGAAGCCCTCAAAATATTTTTAAAGCCAGTATACAGACACATACAACAAAAATATTATTTAGTTCAAAAATTAGAAAAAATATAAAAATTGCCACTTGTGACTATCAATAAAATAAGTTAAACATCATCAAAATTTAATAACAGCATGCAATATACTATATAATGACTACATGGGGTTCAACACAGAGAGTACATATAAATTTCATAACTCTTTCCATGCAAATACTAAAAAGCATTTGCTTAAAGACATTACCCATTTTTTATAGGTGACAATCCCTTCTAAATAGTGTATATATTAGGCCAAGACACAGCATCATGGTTAACCCTAGCAGCATGACTATCAAAGTCAGGGTGAGCTTTCTGTCCATAATATTACTTAATATTATTATTTAAATGTTCTTTATATCATTTTTTAAAAATAAAAAAAATAAAATGAAAAAAGATACAGGATAGTCATATTAAAAAGTAAAAGAAAACCATGATTTTGGTAAAATAGCTCTTGCAAAATCTATGTTAAAACATATATACAGCTTACTTATATACAAATAACCAGTTACAAATATAATAGAATGAAAATATTGCATTTACATTAGCAAATGAGAAGAATATCTAGGGGGCTGGAGTTGTGGCTCAGCAGTAGAGTTCTTGTCTAGCATGTGTGAGGCCCTGGGTTTTCTCCTCAGCACCACATAAAAATAAATA
This sequence comes from Marmota flaviventris, assembly GCF_047511675.1. Taxonomy (NCBI): domain Eukaryota; kingdom Metazoa; phylum Chordata; class Mammalia; order Rodentia; family Sciuridae; genus Marmota; species Marmota flaviventris. The sequence continues at coordinate 21,782,503 of NC_092518.1, read as the reverse complement.
AATTAATTAAATAAAGGTTTTTGTGTCCAACTACAACTAAACAAATAAAGAAAGAAACATAGGAAAAAAATTCTAACAGGAAATATGCTGAACATATATACGTATATATATACATACATACATGTATATCATAAAGATAAACCAAATAAAAGAAATATACAATTCTGTAACAAAGAGTGTGCCATATAGTATTATTGGCAGAAAAAAATAATTGAAAATAAATCAAATCTCCCTAAAGCAACTATGAAATCAATGTGATCAGAATGAAAATATCATAGTAATTTTTAGTAAATTTTAAAAATAATAGTAAAGTGTACTTGGATATGATAAACAAATAATGTGTAAATTAGAAAAAACAATGAGGAATACTTAAATGGAAAAGACAGGGAAGGATACATCAAATATAAATATACTTTATAAACATGAATTCAAGTATTGACAGGTATTGGGCATATGATAAAGATGAAACATTAATTCACATAAGAAATAATAGTATATTTAATAAGGGATATTGAACCAATTGGCTAATCATTTGGAATGTTATTCTTATCTAAAACCAAACACCACATTTACATTGGGTTCTAACATTTAAAAATAATAAAAACACTAATGTACTTGAAGGAAATCTGTTAATTTCATATATAATACCAGCATAAGAAAGGACTGTATATGTAATTTAACAGAAAACCAGAGATCTATAGGAAGAAGAATTAATTAATTACATGCAAAATTATCATAGTATTGATAAGGATGTAGTAAAGTGTTATTCTTATAAATTATGAGTAGGAAGATTAATTATTGCTCATTTTTTTAAGGGAGAGAGACTTTTTTATTTTTTATTTTTTTTTTTAGTTTTCAGTGGACACAACATCTTTATTTCATTTTTATGTGGTGCTGAGGATCGAACCCAGCACCCCGTGCATGCCAGGCGAGCGAGCAACCGCTTGAGCCACATCCCCAGCCCCAATTAGTGCTCATTTTAATTGTGATTTTTTTGGGTAAAATCTCTTAAATTTAAATATACATACAATGTTCCCTTTTATTTAAAAATTAAACTATTATAAAGTTTACCCTATATTGTGACAAAAATAACTCAAGATGCAACTATATATGCAATTACTATTTATAATAGTGCACACTGAAAACAATCTAAATCTCTATCAGCAGCTGGCTATTCAAATAACTCACACACATACACATAAAAAAACTTCATCTACAAATAAATGAGGCTACCTCAAGAGAAAAAAATAAATTATATTTTTAAATTAAATGGCCATATGTAGAATAATTTACACTGTGACATCATTTGACCTGAAAAAATGGACAAGAAATCGTGTTACCTTTGAGATGTTATTATACATTGTTTTACTTTTTAACCAGTTTATGTAGTAGTTTTTTGTCTGTTTGTTTCAGTATTGGGGATTGAACCCAGAGGGCATTTAGTACTGAGCTACATCTGCAGTCCTTTCCATTTTTGATTTTGAGAGAGGGTCTCACTAAATTGCCCAGTCTGGTCTCAAAATTGTAATCTTCCTGCCTCAACCTCAAGATTAACTGGGATTGCAGTTTAGTACTTGAAAACAAGTACTAAAGTTACAGTACTTGGATTTTACTTTACAATTAATTTTTTATTAGGTCTTTCAAAGTTTTAGTGATAGGGTACCTTCTTTAAGCACCTTCTTTAATTAATATTAAAATATCATCATCAATAATAAAAGGAAGTTCCTTGAATTACCGTTATTCATTTATTGTTTAAGGCAAATGATAAAGAAGTATAGAAAGGGGCTGAAATTTCATTGCAGCATTCATTTATTAAATCAGTTTAAGAAATATATATTCATGTAATTTTGGTAATTTAGAAATTTCTCAACAAAACAATGTTTAGAATTTTCTGAGCACATAATAATGATAATAATTTTAGTGTTCTTGGCATTTTTATAAATATTAAGATTAGTCAAGAAAATAAAATTCATATCATGTAGAAAAAACAGGGTAACAAGGCCTAAGACCAAGGAAAATAACTTCCAGCCAATATGATAATTGAGGGAGAAGTCAAACCTTAGTAACTAAGAGTGCTTCTTTGGTTCTTCTAGTAGACACAAAACATAAATGTATAAATTTGGTAGCAGTGAAAGGGGAAAGAAATCAAGGGGGACTTCAACATTCTTAAAATTGATCAAAAACGTGTACTCTTCTCAATGCTGTCAGAGATCCATTGGAACACCATAGCTACTTATTCCTTGACTGTCCTGATATATAGCTCAGTTATTTCCCTGTCATCTAGATTTTTAATATACATATCACAAACAAGTGTATGATTATTTCCTTCTTTTACATTGTTATCAATCATGGCATACTTACTTTACCTGGTAACATCACTTCTAACTCTCCAAAAACATGTGGTATTTTCTTATTTTCCAGATCTACAGCCTCCACAGGACTACTATGACAGAAAGAACAATGGAACTCAGAGATGTCTACATCCTAATACCTAATGCTTGTAAATATGTTACCTTACATGGTAAAAGAAAAATAGGAACTTCACAGTTGTGGTTAAGTTTCTAGAGAAGGAGGTAATCTTGGATTTTCTGGGTTAACTCATTGCATAGGGGTCCTTATAGGGGAAAGAATGAAAGTAGGAGAGTCAGGAGAGAGATGATGATGGAGTGAAGGTTGGGGTGATGCAGAGCCAAGAACCATGGAATGTGGGCAGCATTTAGAAGCTGAAAAATTTAAGGAAATAGATTCTTACCCAAAGACTTAAGAAGGAACCAACCCTGCCAACCTTTAACTTTAATCCTGTAAGAGCCACTTTAGACTTCTGATGGCCCAAACTCTAAGAAAATAAATTTCTGTTGTTTTAACTCACTAAATTTTTGGTCACTTCTTATAATAGCAATGGCAAATTAACACAGCTACATTTTAAACTCATATAGACTGCCTAGTGTTTTAAGAAAAGTTCCACTTAAAGCAGATACAATATTATGCTTGTAAAAAATTACATGGAAAGTTTACCAAATACGAATAAATGGTATCCATAATAATATATTTGTTTTTCAGTGGCAATAAGAGTAATAAATTAGAATTGCCAAACTAAAAGTTTCACCCAACTACATTAAACAGCCAAGGCTGTTGAAGTAGGGCAGGGAATCCAGAACACAGGTTTAACTCAATACTACAGGAAAGGGAACCTTTAAAGGGCTGGAGTGTTTTAAAGGGATAGGAATGAGTTAAAGAATAGAAATGGAGGACTTAAAGGAGAAGTTGAAAAATATAAGGAAATAGATTCTTAATTATATTTTTAAAGGTATTTTTAAATTTATTTTTAGTTGTAGTTGGACACAATACCTTTATTTTATTTATTTATCTTTATGTGGTGCTGAGGATGAAACCCAGGGCTTTGCACATGCTAGGTGAGGGCTTTACCGCTTAGCCACAACCCCAGCCCAAGTTTATTGACACTTTGACAAAAGAACAAGTTCCTGTTTTTCCCAAATATTTTGAGGAGTAATGTACCTAAAATGACAGAAACATTTTCTCTGTGATATCTCAATTCCCTAAATTAAATATTATATTTGAAATCTCTCATTAAAATCATAAAAATATTAATGTTGATTTCACTATCATTTCTCTGGTTTCTTTTACTACAAATTATATTTCATGCCATTGATTTAACATAATTATGGAATAGCATATTTTATTTTGTCACTGAAGATGTGTATAATGTTTGCTGCCATTTTTTCCTTAAAGTTATTTTATTTCATCATTTTACAAAGAGTTCTAATTTTAAGTATGTCTCAGTGATTCATTTGTTTAAGTTTACAATAACATTTACTAATGTCATATATTTTGCATATCAAAAGTAAAGCTATTATACCACATTGTTGTGGTTTGGATGTGAGATGTGTGAGACAATTAAAGAAGGTTCCAAGGAGAAATGATTGGGATGTAAGAATCTTAACCAAATCAATGAGTTAATCTTCTGATTGAGATTAACTGAGTTGTAACTGAAGTTGTAGGGTGTGGCTGGAGGTGGTGGGAATTGGGGTGCTGCTTTGGGTATATATTTGTATCTGTTGAGTAGAATCAATCTGTTTCTTGATTACCATGATGTGAGTTGTTTCCCTCTGCCACCTCTCCGGCCATGATGTTCAGTCTCACCTGGAGCCCTGAGGAATGGAGCTGGCCTTCTATGGACTAAGACCTCTGAAACCATGAGCCCTCAAATAAACTCTTCCTCCTTTATAATTGTGTTCATTGGGCCCTTTTAGTCACAGCAGAGAAAAAGCTGACTAAAACACACATATACACCCCCAAAATCCACAAAGCAGCTAATTAAAACAAAAATTTAAAAAGCGCCTTCTGGCACTTTAGAATACAAAACATTATATCTTACCATTTGTGCTTTTCCCAAACTTGATGCCTTGGGTTTTATTTAAATTTTGACTTGCCTAAATGCACTAATAAATGCAAAAGTCATTGATAGTTCCCATCTAACATTAGATATGATTTCACACACTTTTCATGTAATGAGAATTGTCAGAATGTACAGAAACTCAAATTTTACTTTTTTCCCTTTACTTTTTAAGTAGTAGTGAAACAATGGTCCACCTCATGCTTTGAATATGGGTCTTGCAGCTGCCAATGAGGCTTGTTTTTAAATTGACATGTTTTTCTTTTCCTCTTGTCCCTCTTCCCCTTCCTAACCTGGGGACAGTGAACAATATTAACTTTTTCCCATCCTAGACTAAGTTATCTGTATTTGAGCACATACCCACCACAGGAACCAAGTAATTCAGACCTCAGGGGATGGCACCAGAAGATCTAAGGAACTACTATCTCCCAAATTAACAAGTGAATCACAATCCCCCTACAGCGAATATCTGGAAGGGAGTCCTTGAATAGCTTCTTTAAAATCCCCCTATTCTTTGGGAAGGGCAGAATCACAGCCTCTGGGAAAGGAGTCCCCTGTGCTTCTCCTTTGCTAGCAAAGCAATAAACCTTCTTTTTCCTCATTCTCAAAACCATGTCCTCCTTAATAAATTAGCATCCAGGACTAGGACTGAGCTTTGGTTATGTAGCTATAACCATATCTCCATACTTTTTGGAAAGTAATACGAAAAGGTTTAGTTGATGTTTGACATTATCTTATATAAACCTCATACATGGATTTTTCTCAGTTCAGATTAAAGCAATTAGAAGCAACTCAAGTGGTAGTTTTAAGAAGAAAACTATGGGGATATATAGGGATATCAACTGAGTTTTAGTTTATGCATTTCACTGAAAAGTTAAAGAGTGCTCCACAAGGAATACAGAATGCTATTTATCATGAAGGATCTGATCAGAGCAGTGTTCCTTGATGACAACTGGGACACCTGTATTGTGTAATACACATAATTCTAAAAGGTGTTCATTTTTTCCACTTGAAAATTTATCACAACTAAAGAATTATCTTACTATAAGTATCATCTTATCATTGTCATGTCTCTTAAACTGGTGTCATTCTAGTTTCAATACATTGTGTCATGTTTGGAGTTTTTTTTATTTATTACTTACCACCTTGCTTATCAACCAGAAACCCAAGAGAACTTGTATAGATAAATTTGTAACTATGCTAGAGGGAAAGAAAAATAATTTCTTAATGCCCTACAAGAACTTCCCTTATTAAAGCACTAAAACAAACTGTGTTTATTTTTTTTTATTTTGGTTTGCTTGCTTTAAGGTAAATTAGATGAAAACTAAAGTGTCAGAAGTTTATACACATAGAATGAGCTGTATCCAATGGAGGGCTGTCTAAACCTGTGGGAGTTTTGCTACATGAATTTCAGGGTTGTTTTATTTTGTGCTTCTTAGACCATCTATTTGATCATGCAGATATTAATGTGTATCAATTTATCTGATCAATTTAGGGTTTATATCTATCTTAAAATAGCCCATAGGTATTGATATAGTCTTTGTAGGTATTTTGTTGTTGTTGTTGTTGTTGTTGTTTATATACCTGGGATTGAACTCAGGTCACTCAACCACTGAGCCACACACCTAACCCTATTTTGTATTTTATTTAGGGGCAGGGTCTCACTGAGTTGCTTAGCAAATCACTTTTGCAGAGGCTGGCTTTGGACTCGCCATCCCCCTGCTTCAGTCTCCCAAACCGCTGGGATTACAGGCATGCACCACTGTGCCTGGCTTAGTCCTTTGTATTCTTGAAATTTATTGACAATTTTCAATGGTAAGATAACTTATTTCAATTCCTCTTTGAGTCTCTTAAGTCCATCAGGGTTTGGACTGCCAATCTGAGATGGGAAAACCAGACCTGGTTGTAAAATGAAATTACAAGAACCTTATTTGAGAAACAAATGCCTGGTGAAGTGGTTAGTTCCCCTCCTCTCTAACACTGTTTCTTCAGGAAACCTAATCAACTATAGGTCCCTACCTTTTAGATTGTAAATAACTGTCTTTAGGAGTCTGAATATTCCCTTTTGAAATGTAAACACCCTGTGCTAGGCTTCAGACACAAGGCCAGAGATTTGTCTGATGCCTGTGAACAAAGCTGGTTTCTCTTATCACTTTTTGGCTTCTGTAAACACACTTTCTTTTAGAAACCCTGCACAAGGCCTTCTGTCATGCAGACTAGAAATTTTATGGCACCAAATAGCCTACAAATGTTGTGAGAAACTGTGGATCAGTGCTCAGAATTTGGAGTTTGTTCTCCCCTGGGCCCAAGGCATAAGTAATGTTTGGAGTTCTCCTTTTCTTTGAATGCCACTTACTGCTTCTGGATCCATCTGTTTCCCACAAACAATCAAATGAAAGAGATTTTTTTTAGCTCCTTCCTTTTTCATTGACTCAGATCTTAAAATAACAACCTGTATTTACATAAATAGTGATAAATAAAATATGCTGAAATACAAGGGTATTCCAACTACCATATCAGAGGCAGGATGTCTAGGAAACAATGAAAAGAAATACTTAATTGAAACACATAAAAAAAATAAGTGGGAAGAAAAGAGGTGTACTATGGTTTGTGTAAGTGTCCCCCAAAGTTCATGTGTTAAAGGCTCGGTTCCCACCCTGTTCACTATTGGGGGGTGATGGAACCTTTAAGAGTTGGAAGTCTTCTGTCATATGAGGGTATGCCCTTGAGACCTCAGCTCCTCCTCTTTCTCTCTTTGATTCCTGGCCATCATGAAGTAAGTAGCTTGCTCTACCACAAATTCCCCACTATAAAGAACTGCCTTGCCACAAGCCCAAAGCCAATGATAGAACGTAACTATGGACTGAAACCTCTGAAACCATGATCCCAAATAATCCTTTTCTCTTTGTAAATTGATTACCTCAGGTATTTTGTTACAGTTACAGAAGCTGACTAACATGGAGGTAAAGTTGGGGAAATGAACAGTGACTAGATGTAGGGGTCTAATAAATACAAGTTATCTTAAATTATTTCATGGGGGGAACCAATTAAAGGGCTTTGTGCATAAGAAAGATTAAGGAATGGTTGAGTCATTCTAAAGAGCAGTATTTTAGAGGATGACTGTAGATTTATCTTTTGGGATAGTGTTTTAAGTCTGTTTACTTTCCAATCCTTCTCCAAACTTACAAAATGGAAAAAAAATGCAACATAGATAAAATGCATAGTAATGCCAAAAATGAAACAGGAAGTCTTTATAAAAAAATTGAAAATGAACTACATGGAATGAATGTGTGAAGAATAATCAATAAGAATCCATCTCCATTTCAATAATGGAATAACACTGGTATGTTTCCAGCTAGTCTGTGCCAAGAAAGTTCTGGGAAAATATCTAACTCTTAGGCACAGGGAACCAGGAGAAGGTCAGTGTATGCTGCCAGAAGGGTAAAAACAACATTCCATGAAACACCCTCCCCACCATGACCTTGGTTTCCAGCTAAGTACAGAGAAAATAAACTAGAAGTAATTATTACATTACAAAATAGTGGACTTTCAAAGGATAAGCTGAATAGAGAAGGAGAAAATATATACAAACCTACAGACTAGCATAATTCTATCACAGTTAACTGTCCTTAAAACTGACCAGTATGTTCCCCTTAGACTATTTGGCCTTTTTATAAAATAGAGTCTATTCACAGGTGTGCAATTGTGGTACATAAAGTGAGGGTGCATTGTTCCAATTAAATCCTATTTCATAAGACTAGGAAAAAGTTTTTAAAGAAAGAAATAAAGCACCTAGCTTTATCAGAGAATTACCTTAAGAGCTCCAATGTTTTGAAATGTTTGCAGTAAAGGATGAAGTCATTAAATATGAGGGTAGAAGAAAATATAATAAAGGATGGAAGAAAAGGAGGGCATCCTTTATATACATCACAAAAGTCTCAGAACAAAATGGCAGAGAAAATGTGCTAAATAAAGAAATAACACAAAAATATTTTCCAGAGTTTATACAAGGCTAAAGTCTTTAGGCTAAAAGAACTCTTTGAGTTCTTGACAAAGTTAATGGAAAAAAGAAAAACACATAGATATACCAAGGTGAAGTTTCTGAGTGTAAAACATTAAGCAAAATTCCTACAAGCTTTAAGGCAAGTTATCAACAAAGGGAAAAAAAGTAGTTCAAAAATACTAAATACCAAATTATGCTGGTACAGTCTGTATAAATAATGCTTGGAAGAAATGGATATATTTGACTATCTGTCTGATTATAGATAGACCTTTTTCCTAGAAAAATTCACATACATTCATTCACATAGAAGCTGGTAATTGTGCATGTTTCAAAAAGTGACCAAAACCTGTTCACTTATTCTAGAAGGTTCAATGGAGCTTAAAGAACACAGAATTTTCAGGAAGAGATTGGTATCTATGAATACACCTTGAAGTGAAGTCATATTATGTTCACATGTGAGGGCAACAGAGAAACAGTCTCAGAAATTAAGAATTAACCATCTGTGTGCAATGCCTGAAAAAACATAGAAATACTCTAGCCAATTGAGAAATCACTATAGATAAAAATGTCAAGCATGGGGAAAAAAGAATAAGTACTAGTAGTAACCATTCATCTGTTGAATCTAAAATATGTTTGTCTAAACAAATGTTATATCAACAGCATTCATAAATGTGATTAAAATGACTTTTGTAAGCAAAACTGATAAATCAAAAGTATAAAAAGAATTCTCCTTTTCAAAAATAAGGTTACTTTAATAAAACAAGAGGATGCAGGTAGTAAAATTATGCTTCACCTTATCTTCCTCTGGGGTATATTGCAATACAGATATTAGTAGAAATATATATATATATTTTTCAAATAATTATAATAATAATTATGATATTTGGTTGATATTTTTTAATCAGGGAAATAAAAATATCAAAGTTAGCATTCATGGAGAAATTTAGGATAAGAGATAAAAATTACAATTAATAATGCTAGGCATATGACCTCTTCCTTCAAAAATGGCACAACACTGACAATGAATTATATTTTTAAAACAGGTATTATCAACAAAATCAGTGACAACATGACTACCGTACAGTATTCATTTAAAAAATGTTAGAAGGCAGATACTTGATATACACAGGACAAAAGAAATGACAACATGGGGGAAAGGATACTATATTTTTCTGTAGAATCCTATGACTGTCTCAGCATTTGGAATTACCACATAATTTGGCAAGTGGGGCTGAGGGACAAGACCAGCATTATTAGGATATCTTAGAATCCCTTAATAGAGATTTGTAACTTTCTTCCTGTGTCCCTTCTTTACTTAGCAAAGTTTATTATAACTACATCCTTTCCCCAACCTGGAGTGGCCTGGAAAGGGATTAGTTTCTGGAGAAATCAAACCACAGAAACTTTAGGGTGGAGCATTAATTTCAGTGACACGGTTCATAGTTGAAAAGTCAAGCTGAAAATGGTATAAATAATAACAGTTTAAACACTGAACTCTGGAATTTACAGTCCCCCTCCTCTTTCATGCTCCTAAAATATGAGCAGTTAGGTATTCATTCAACATGAGAGTAGAGGACTATTTTAATTTTCCTAAAGGTGAAAATTATCCTAATACTGTCACCTGGTGGCTTAATAAAGCTGAATTTGACATCCAATAATTTTAGAGTTAACCAAAAGAAAGACGTTGTAGTACATCACTCTTAAAACAGCCCCAAATTAGTAGTTACATAATGAGCTTCAAACTTGGGGGGAGGGAAGGTTAGAGAACTTTTCAAAGTACATATACAAATATACTACAGTGAACCTCACCATTGTATATATCCAAAAGATACTAATTTTTTAAAAAGTAAATAAACAGAAAGATCAGTAGAGTAGGGGAAAGGTAACAGGGGAGGGAGAAGGGGAGGTTAATTGTAAGTACTGGGGAGTAAATTGGAGCAAATTATATTCCTTGCACTTATAATTATGTCCAAATGAATCCTAATGTTATGTATAACCAATAAAAATGTTTAAAAGGTTAGAGGAAACATAATACAATAAAAACTGAAAAGACTCATACCCACTGAGAAACAAGAGGAGATAATTCATTCAGTACTTAAAAACAGAATTCTATTAAAATGGGAAAAATTCAGAGAACATGAAAGTTCTTGATAATAAAAATAAGATATTAAGAATTTAAAATTCACCAGAGACATTTTCAGAAACAAAAATAACTCATGACTTAAAAAATTGAAAATTCAACAGAACTGAAATATAATGTTGAGAAAGATCTCACCAAAAGTAGAACAATAGAACAAAAAGATGTAAAGAGACAAAAAATTTTAAAATTAAGTAAACAACTGATTAGTTCCTACATCTGACTAACTGAAATATCAGAAAGAGAGATTAGAAAACCATGTGTGAGTACATTATCATAGAACAAAAGTTCTGAAACAAAATAGTAAATCTCAAAATCAAAATGTCCCATCAAAAGACATTTAATGAGACCCTACCCTATGTCAAATCACTCAGAATTCCATAAGAAAGCTTGCAAAAGTGGTCACATATAAATGAACTGTAAATTGGTAAATATATTGACAATATGAAGTAAGAATAAATATCATAAATATAATAGTTATTAGGGCATGAAATCTATGATCATTGAAATAAAGAACAAAATAAGTGTGTTTGTAAAGTATAACGATAGGTAGAATTATCCTTCCTGAAAGCAGCAAGAAAGATTATAAAAAGAGCTTGTGAAAATGAAACAATTAAAAATATAGGATATAGAATAGTAGCAACACATACTGAGATCTGGAAGTAGAAGTCGAGGAACTAAAATAAAGAGAAAGCAAGAGAAAGGAAGGATAGGGGAGAAATGGGAGAGTAATTTAAAAATTTAAAAGATAGGGCTGAAATATAGATCAGTTGGTAGAGTGCCTTCCTTACATGCTCAAGGTCCTGGGTTCAATCCCCAGCACCCCCTCCCCCCAAAAAAAGATTAAATTGCCAAATTAAAGGTAAAAGAAATGCCATAGTTTAAAAAGACACATAAATTAATGTCAAAGAAAAAGGATAAGAAAAGGATTAGTGAAAATGCACTAAAACCTCAGAAAGAGAGTACAGGTGATCTTCAAGGAAAGAATAATCAGAATGACATCATAGCATCCTTGGATGCAAGAAAACAAGGAACTTGAGTTTTTGTTGTTGTTGTTTTCTTTTTTGGTACCAGGGATTGAACCCAGGGAGAGTTAACCCCTGAGCCACATACCCAGTCTACTTTGTTTTGTTTTGTTTTGAGACAGGGTCTCATTAAGTTTCTGGGGCTGGCTTTGAACTTGCAATCCTTCCTCATCAGCCTCCCATGCCACTGGGATTACAGGCAGGTGCCACCATGCAGTGCTGGGACTGGAACATTTAAAGTAGTTACAGAGGGGTGTTTCATCTAGATATTTAAACAGTCAAACTGACATTTATATAGAAAAGTGTAATAAGTAAGATTTTTCATAATAAAAGACATGCGTTAGAGGAAAAAAATTGGGGAGGTTCTAAAAAGCAATATAGGACTTATCACAGTCCTTGACATATATAGGTTTATTGTAAATATTTGCTGAACCAATATAATCTGAGGTGATAATTGCTAATGGAGAATGCATCCCTAGGAACCAGACAACTACAGGATTAAAATATAGGGACAAATTTAAAAGTACAATCTAAAGGAGGCATGTTTTCAGGTTCCTCAGTATCCTCTTGTCCTCTAATCCACTATGATTTTCTTTATTGATGCATAATTTTTGCTATGTTAGTGATATATATTTTCACCAGACAAAATATCTGTGAGATTTAGGGAGGAATTAAATGATATCAAATGCCCAAAACACCAAAATCTCCTTTTGTATCAAACAGACAAAAATGTTAATATTTTAAGGGGATGTTTCTATTATTAGAACATAGGTGGAAAACCATTCGTGGAAAGGAAGTTTGCCATTTAAAATGGATTGATAAAGGTCTATATACATTTTAAAAGTTATAATCATTTATGCAAGAGTTACTGCTAAAATAAATACAAAGGTAAATTCCCAGGCAGAAGAGATAAGACCTAATTATCTCATCTGCCTGCAGCTTATATTCATTCCTTCACATTACAACAGTACGTTTTCAGCTTTCTGAGCTCTGAAATCAATTAAGATAAATCTGAGGCTGCCACCAACGTCACTGCTGCCACCTGGAGGTCTTTTCCCCAGATGCCACTGCCACGGCCACTTTCACCACACTGCCACTGATCTGCTGCTGCTGCTGTCTCCTAGAGGTCAACTGCCAGGGTGCCTACAGGTTTGATTGCATGTGGCTGCCTCCATCTTGGCACAGCAGTCAGGGTCCAAGGGGCCAGGAGGCCAGCAGGTTTGCCAAGACTGCCATGAGAGGAGCAGCTGCCTCTGTCTGGGTACACCAGCCAGGACCTGGAGGTCCAGTGTCAGGTTGCCTGAGGGTTTGGCTGCACCTGGGGTCATCCTGTTGGGGATGCTGGTGACCACTTCTTGCTGCTTCTTCTCAGGGTCACTCCTCGATGTGAGCCTATCCCTGGTGGTCTCTCTGCAAATTGGGATGGCATTGAGATCTTGGCCACTGCAATGTGGCCAAGCCTAGGGTATCTGAAACCAAAATCCACTGGATAGTGACTGAGTCTGTGTGGACTGGTCTGGGCCTGGCAATCCCATGAAAAGTCAGAGACAGGGCTGAGAAACTTTCAAATGCTGATGGAAATAGTTGTTCAATTTTCCATCGAGATTTTTTTTCCTCTTCTCTAGCATTTCTATCATATATGAAATGAGGTATTTTTCATGCATCAGTTTATTGAAGACTGTGATGTATGAATGGTATTTTGCAGTTTTGTTTGTGTATTCTTATATTTTTAAATTTTTCTTTGTATATATTTTTCCTTTCACTTGTCTGTTTTCCTGGAGTCTCTTTCTATTTTTTTTCTCCAGCTAAAGGCCAATATCTATTAATTCCTCTTCCAGTCTTCCTATAGATTTTTACTTCTGGTTTCCATCATCCTGACTCATAGATATAATGTCCTATACCACTTTTGTTCTCTCTTTATCTACCATTTGAAATTGTAAACGCTTTTACAAAATTTACTGTGTATATTGTAGACAATAATTAAACTCACTATTTATGTTTATTGTGAGAAACTGTAGATGTCTTAATAGGAGCTAGTAGGTTTAAGGGTATATATCATTTACATTGGGTGCTGTTAATATTGGTCTTCCCCTTAAAGGTGAGGTACTGGAAATCTTCAGGGACAGTATAAGTCTACAGGGTAGAATCTGTACTGCCTCAGAACCATACTGCTAGATGGGAAAACACACAAACAACATGAAAAAACAAGGGGACAAAGCACCCCAACAAACCAAGATGCTCCAATAACAGAATCCACTGAAAACATAGTAGAAGGAATGTCAGACAAGGAGTTTAGAGTGTTCATAGTTAAACTGATCTGCAAATAAGAGATAGTATAAAGATTGAAAGCAAAGAGAAAATACATGAAGTGAAAGATCACCTCAATAAAGAGTTAGAGATTCTGAAAAAAAAATAAACAAGCAGAAATCCCCAAATTGAAGGAATTAATAAACCAAATTATAAATTAAATGAAAATCATCACCAACAGACTAGACCACTTGGAAGTCAGAACATCAGGCAATAAGACAAAATATATAATCTTGAAAATAAGTTGACCATGGAGAAAAGATGACAGGAGACCATGAAAAGAACTTCCAAGAATTATGGGATAACATGAAAAGACCAAATTTAAGATTTATTAGAATAGATGAAGGAGCGCAGATATAAACCAAAGGAATACACAACCTTTTCAATGACATAATATCAGAAAATTTCCCAAACCTAAAGAATGAAATGGAAAATCAAATACAAGAGGCTTACAGGACCCCAAATGTACAAAATTACAGCAGACCCACACCAAGACACATTATAATGAGATAATCATATAATTATTGGTCTTAACAACATTTTATTTGCATACGTTGAACCAACCTTGCATCACTGAGATGAAATGCTCAACGTTCAAAGCAGCACAATTCACAATAGCCAAGCTATGGAACCAACCTAGGTACCTTTCAACAGATGAATGGAAAAAGAAAATGTGATACACACACACACACACACACACACACACACCACATACACACACGGAAGTAATACTCGGTCATAAAGAACTAAATTATAGCATTTGTTGGTAAATGGATTAAACTATAGACAATTATGCTAAGTGAAAGTAGTCAGACTTAAAAAGTCAGGGATTGAATGTTTTTCTCTGATACACAGAAGCTAGCCCAAAATAAGGGTGGGGAGATAGAGAAGAGAGGAAAAATTGGAGAAAAATTCCCTCAAAATAGAAGAAAGATCAATGGACTAGATGAAGAGGATTGAGGAGGAGGGAGGAGGTACAGGATAAGGAAAGAAAAGTGGAATAAATCTGACTGAACTTTCATATATATATATATCTCACAGTGAATCTCATCATTATATTTATCTATAAGACACTAATTTGAAAAAAACAGCTATAAGTGAATAGCAGGAAGATCAGTAGAACAAAGGAAAGGGAACAGGAAATGGGAAGAAGGGAGGGGAAAGGAAAGTACTGGAACTGAATTAGTAACAAAACCAACATGCAGATCAAATCCCACATTTAAACTGATTTAAAAAGTGGCTTATTCAACTTTGAACAGCTTGAATAGCGTTGAGCCCAGGATGTCTACTGCAAAAGACTCTTCATTGTTCCTCACACATCAGATAGAGCACGAATCTCTAAGGTACATAAAGAACTCAAAAAGCTAAACACCAAAAAAACAAATAACCCAATCAATAAGTGGGCCAAGGACCTGAACAGACACTTCTCAGAAGAGGATATTCAATCAATCAATAAATATATGAAAAAATGTTCACCATTGCTAGCAATTAGAGAAATGCAAATCAAAACTACTCTAAGATACTATCTCACTGCAGTCAGAATGGCAGCTATTATGAAGACAAACAACAATAAGTGTTGGCGAGGATGTGGGGAAAAGGCACACTCATACCTTGCTGTTGGGACTGCAAATTGGTACAGACAATATGGAAGGCAATATGGAGATTTCTTGGAAAATTGGGAATGGAACCACCATTTGACCCAGCTAACCCACTCCTTGGTCTATACCCAAAGAACTTAAAAACAGCATACTACAGGGATATAGCCACATCAATGTTTATAGCAGCACAATTCACAATAGCTAAACTGTGGAACCAACCTAGAAGCCCCTCAGTAGATGAATGGATTAAAAAATGTGGCATATATACATGATGGAATATTACTCAGCAATAAAAGAGAATAAAATCATGGCATTTGTAGGTAAATGGACGCAGTTGGAGAAGATAATGCTAAGTGAAGTTAGCCAATCCCCCCAAAACAAATAGTGAATGTTTTCTCTGACATAAGGTCATAGTGGGGTAGGGAGAGGGAGCATGGGAGTAATAGATGAACTCTAGATAGGGCAGAGGGGAAGGAGGAGTAGAGAGGGGTCAAGGGGTTAGCAATGATGGTGGACTGTGATGGACATAATTATCCAAAGTACATGAATGAATTGGTATGAACATACTTTATATACAGAGATATGAAAAATTGTGTTCTCTATGTGTAATAAGAATTGTGATGCACTCCGCTGTCATGTATTTAAAAAATAAAAGCAATTTTTTTAAAAAAAGACTCTTCATTGTTGCCTAATGGATTTGGACCTTAATTCACAAAGCAGTTAGGCAGAAAAGCCTGGCCACACATATCACCATTGAAATGTTTGTTGTCCCAGACAATGTAGTCCTTTTAATCTTGAAACTCTACAGTTTCTGTGTTATGTACTTGGAAGAAAAATACATATCTTGTATGGAACATTTTTATTTATGCTCTGAAACATAACCTTCTCCCCAAGATCAGCTACATAATTTACATTGCCCAGTGCAAAATGGAGATTTGGGGTATTTTATTAGAAAAATATCAAGCCTTATAAGCTAGTGACAACAGAATTCTAAACCAAATGTGCAGTCCTTGTCTATGCGATGCCCTGTGCAAATGCACAGGTTATATACCCCTAAAGACTGTCCTGCTTGTTCCCAAATGTAGCTGGTTACTTGCTTGGAAACAAGGGGAAAATGCAGAAAGGAAATACATACATTTGTTTCTCAAAAAATTACTCCCATTTCTTCCCTTAAAATCATTGTATTCCCAAGAGAAAAATATTCTTCTTCTTCTTATCCCATTAAGAAGGTTCTTATTCTGTTTCTTTGGACAATATATTACTTTCATATTATTGTTTCAACAGATAACCATAGACTTAATGGATTAAAATAATAGAATTTTATCATCTTACACTTCTGAGGGTCAAAAGTTTTACAAAGTGGTTGTTTTGAGGCTAAAGTCAACTGAAGGCTCAATGGAAGAATCCCTTTCCTTGCCTTTTTTCATATTACAGAGGCCACCTGCATTACTTTACTGGTGGCCACATCATTCTGATCTCTGCTTCCATTTTCAAATTTCCTTCTCTGACTTTCTTATATCCCTGTCTCCTCCTATAATTAAACACGAATAACCCATGATAAACTTCCCATCTCTAACTCCTTAATTATTACATCTTCAAAATCCTTTTTAACCATATAATGTAACATATTCACATGTTCTAGGGATTGGGAAAATTAACATCTTGGTATGGGCATTATTCTGCTTACCATAAACAGGTAAGGCTGATATTTTCTAAGTTGCTGAGTAGGTGTGCTGAGGAATCTCTTTTCTCTCAAGGTGAGTGGTTGCTGCTAAAGAGTTCACCTTTTCCAACCTGGGTTATTTTCCACTTACATTATATCTCTGGCTCTGTTAGAATAGTGCCTAAAATAGGTAATGTGAGAAGTCTCTCATTTTGAAATTATAATTGTAACTTCATGCTCATCAAATTAATCACCTTCCACCATGTCTGAGTCCCATGGATTGAGATTGGAATTCAGTCTTCCATTTTTTAGTGTGAGTATATGTTATAGGTATGCAAGGCTTTTTCCCTGAATGAGGATCAGAATGAGTAGAAATTCTTGCCTCTTTCTCAATTGCTTCCTGGGTAATAGGCAGGTAAAAAAAAAAAAAAGAGTAGTTGTAAATTTCTTTTTTAATCCTGAGAAGCTGAATTAGAAATATATGTATTCTGAGGCTGGATAGTATTTCTCCAGAGAAAGAGGTTCTTACAAGGTCTGGTTCATTCTTCAAATCACAGAGTCACTCACACTGATATGCCCAAATGAGAGCTGGTTATTGACAGCATATGAAAGAGTAATTTTATCTGACTTTGTAGAAGACTGTTACTCTGGGATTCCACTCTTTTGCTAGTTGTTGACCTATCCCATCTGTCACTATTTGGACTGTTATCACTGAATTCTACCATTCATGTTTGGCTTCTGTGGATCCATGTTTACGTTAAACAAATTCCCTTCTTATAATACCATCATAAGTTGTGAAAAGTTTAAAGGTAGGCAAGTTCAACTCTGTATATTTCTAGATTGTTTCTAAAGAGGCAAGTTCCAGGATTTCCGAGTCTAAAGTTCCCAAATGCCAGTGTCTTCTGAGCCAAAGTCTTCAATCTATACAATGGCATTAGTGCATTCACCTGTCTTCTGAAAGGCCTTTACCAAATTTAATAAGTATATTCTCTCATTTGAATGTCAGTTAGGCTGCTGTCTTATGTTCTATAATTTATAGTTCTTCTACCCTTGTTTGCTTTAAGATCACCATTATCTTCAAATATTTGGAAGTCAAATATACCTGTCCCTTAGCATCAATTATACTGTTGTGAACAAAATTCATATGCTTCTTTCTCCAGAGAAAGAGGTTTATCATTAGCAGAAAGTACTACTAAATCTTGATGACTCATGATTTTCATCGCTGCCAAAATAGAATTAACTATATAAGCTCTTTTTATCACTTTAGCCTATGTCTTCTTAGCTCTAGAAAGAGGTCTTGCTTTTTACTTAAATTTAAAATAGGTGTCCTAAATTTTATCATCGATATGCCTTCCATTTCTAGGTATCCTCTGAGAATCAAGGAGAAATTAATCTCTTCTGAAAAATCAAAGAAAGCTGTAGTCCTCTTCTCTCTCTCTTCCTTCTGACAATTATATGTTAATAGAGGTCCTAAAGCAATCTCAAGTACTCTTTGTACTCTTTTGAACTTATGCCTATCAGAGGCCAATTTTTACTACACATTTTAAAAGATTTCTTAGAGTTCATAGGTGCATCTTTTTACCACTTTTTAAAAACACCATCACAATTTTTTCCTCAAAGTGAATTAGCTCTAGTACTGGGGATTGAAATTGATCCATAGTGGGGGATTGAAATTGGTCTATAGTATTTACAGTATAAGAATTCTTAGCCTGTATGGGGTCCTCTTATATAATATGCAAAAATCTCAATCTACAAACTTAGGAACATAAAAGTAACAAATTCCTTAATATATTTTGCATAAGCAAAATTGTTAACTCCTAGTTAATCCTCCATCTCATTACTGCTGAGAGGGATATTCAATTCTCATCATTATTGCTCTCCTCACTGTGATAGTAATGTTTTATAGCCTTGGGGTCTTAAACAGCAATGAGGCATTGACAATCAGTTTCCTCTTTACGTAGCTTATCTCTGAGATGCTCATGTTCCCACCACAAGAGCTGCCTCAGATCCGATAGTTCTGTTGCCTTTTTGCCATGCTTGGTACACATTTTCCTCCCAGATTGCATTCCAAAATTAGAGGATGGTACAACTTCCTCAGCAAAGATCAGAAAACCACATAAATTTTATTGAGAGGAATACATTAGTGTTATTTTGCCTTCAATAGCATTACTATTTCCCCTGAGTGTTCTTGGCAGAAACTAATTACAACAAATCACTGCATACTTATTGTCACAAAACTCTACACCAAAACTCTACTCCTATTCTTGCTAGTTTCCCACTGTCCTGTTTTCCCAGATATACTGGTGTCAGCTTTTTTCTTTTTTAAAATTTTGTTGGTACATATTAATTATACAAAATAATGGATTTCAATGTAGCATATTTGTGCATGCATAAAACATAATTAATTTCATTCCCAAATACCTTCCCTTACCTGCTTCCCTTTCTTTACAGTAATGGTTGCTCTTCTACATACATGATGTCCTCTTCTTTTCTGTAACCCACTCTCAGCTCCAAATATGAGAGAAAACATACAATATTTGTCCTTCTGAGTCTTGCTTATTTTGTTTACCATCATGGTCTCCAGTTCCTTCTATTATTCTCCAAATTATGTAATTTCATTATTCTTTATAGCTGAATAATACTCAGCTGTGCATATATACCATATTTCTTTATCCATTTATCTGTTAACAGGTATCTAGGCTGATTCCATAACATGGTTATTATGAATTGTGACATGATGAACATGGATGTCCATGCATCTCTAAAATGTGCTGACTTTTAATTTTTTCAGATAAATACCAAGGAGTGATAAAGTTGGATCACATAGTAGCTCAATTTTTAGTTTCCTGAGGAACCTCTGTACCGATTTCCATAGTTGCTGTACCAATTTACATTTCCACCAACAGTGTATAAGGGTTCCTTTTTTCCTGCATCTTTGCCACCATTTATTATTATTTGTATTCTTGACAATTGCCATTCTGACTTGGGTGAGATATAATTTCAGTATAGCTTTTATTTGCTTTTTCCTGATGCCTAAACATAATGAACACTTCTCTTGGTTTGTTTATTTACTTATTTTGGTGTTTTATAATTCATCATACATTCTGTATATTAATTCTCTGTCAGAAGAGTAAATGGCAAATATTTCTCCCATTCTGTAGGCTGTCTTGTCATGCAGTGTTTACTTTGCCAAATGGAAGCTTTTTAAATTTGATTTTATCCCATTTATTGATTCTTGCTATTATTTAATGATGTACAGGAGTCTTTTTCAATAGCATCAGTTTTTATTTGCTCAAACAAAATACCTTGATACTATCAGATGCACTGAGGACCCACACAAGTAACATCAACTGGTAGCATTCTCCAGGGTAGAACATGCATACCCAGTTCCATTCCGTATGTAAAGATGGGGTTTGATCCCTGAGGTCTGGTCCCTGGTTCACATGGAACTATCATCAGAACTACTTGAATGGTGCTTCTAAGTGGTAGAGACTTGCACTGGGCAAAATTTGAGGAAATGCTTAATTTACTCAAAAGGGAGAAAATAATATTTTTTCTTAATTCTATACTGATTCCTTTGATTTCTCCAATATTATCAACCCTCAAGGTAAAAGTCATTATATAAAACTCAACTCAGGAATTTTTCAATGGGGAGTGGTGGCCTAGTTGCTAGACCTTCCATTTGTGTGAACCATATCTGAGTTTGGTAAGAGCCTTATTAGCTTGGATGAATCTACATGCTCTATACTCTTGGCTATTGAGATTGACTTAGAGAAAGACACATATCCCATTCAGACCCAATAGTATACATAAGGAAAATTTATCAGTCTCTCCCAAAGAAAACTATGTATATCAAGGGCTGGGGATAGGTATCCAGAGGAGGAAGCTGAAAGGACTTTTCATAGGTATGCTACTTCGAGAATAGAAATCCTGGACCAGGAATATGGCTCAGTGATAGAGTGCTTGTCAGAGGCATGAGGCCCTAGGTTTGATCCCTAGCACCATAAAAATAAATAAATAAATAATCTAAGAATAGAAAGCCTGAAGCTATTAGGAATGGACTCCTTTTCCCTACTTAAAAACTCTAGTTTCAAACAACTGAACTTTACAGTAGTTTGGAACTCTGACACTACTGATATACCAGAGATGGCTCTCATCACCAGTTCATAAGAGCCCCTTCTGTCCAACTCTTCCTAACTTCATGTTCAGTAATATCATGTTGATAGCTTGAAATAAACCTTAGTAGAAATATTTAAAGCACAAAAATCAGTACACATTGGGCTGGGGGTGTTGCTCAGTGGTAGAGGCTCTGGGTTCCATCCCTAGCACTGCAGGAAAACAAAGGGAAAAAAAGAAATTATCAAACACTCCAAATCAGAGCATTATTTCCCTGGAAAGCTAATTGTTAAACATTTTTTTCCAATATACCATTGCTGATAGGATGCTGTTTCTGCTGATTGCTCTGTAATGTAGCAGTTGAAAACATGGGCTAAGAACTCAAGACTAGCTAAGGTACCTGAAATAGTAAATATAAAGCACTCAGGACAATACAAGGCAATATACAAGATATCTGACCAATGCATAATAATTATATATTGTATTAGTTATCATTGTTCTCTTTTATTTGTGGAGGGCATAATTGTGAAATGAATAAGTTCACCAACTCCACCTTTTGTACCTGCTAGCAAGGGATTCTGACTTCACAGTTTGCCTTCTTCAAATGTTTTTACATACTGCTACAAAAAGTGATCTTTATCTGAACTACTTGTCCCTCCCTCAGCACATCATCCCAGTTCTTCTAATCCCATTCCTCTATTTTGCTTGGATTCATTATCCAAACCCAATTCACTTGAAGTCTCTTTTAAGTAAGTGATCTTCCTAAGACACTGTCATTTGGCATTTCCTGTGAAAAATATCTATTTTCTTTTTTCATATCTTTAGAGTTAATAAAACTGGATTAAATGCAGTGGTGGTGTTAACCCTAGAGAAACAGAAAAGCTAACAATATTTAAGTATTTAAGTGAAAAAATGGCATAAATTGCTGATGAAATAGGATAGAATAGAAACTTAAAACAGAGCTAAACAAGAGAGCAAAGACAGAAATATGGAGACGCAAATGCTTAGACTGATGAGGGTACAGGAAGGAAAGAGAGTAAAGAAAGAAAAATAATTTTAATTCAGTATTAGGCAGCTGCCATCTGAGAAAGCTATTTTGGGAATGCTAGCCATAGAGAGATGATGCATAAAATTAGACAAAGTTTGAGGCAGTATAAATGTTGACACTATCTCAAGACACTAAATATTGAACTGCCTTCTCCTTGTCTACTTCTTCTTTGTGAGATTCCTTAGTGAGACAGTCCATGGTTAAGAGGAACTTTAAATGGATTAATTTATTCTCCTCCTCCTCACCTTATTCTTCTCCTTCATATTCTTCACCAAAGTACTGAACACTTATTCTTTGTCAGGTGCCATTGAACATGACTTTTTCTTGGCTATTTTATCTCATATTGTCAATAACTCTATGAAGAAGGCATTATAATTGCCTCTAAAATGCAGATGAAGAAGTGAGAAAGAGATAAGTTAAAGTAGCACATCTAGGAACAGGTAGAGCTAAGATTAACTTAAACCCCAAGTCAAGCATGACTTGATATTGTCTGTCTTCATGGCTTTTAAATCATAAATCTGACTACACATGTGATGCATAGTTCTTCTAAAAATATTAAACAATGTGCAAAAGAATGAGGAAGTAGATGAAAATTCCAATTCTGTCAGTCTACCAGAGTACTATTAGCACAGAATAAAACTACATTCTAGAAGTTTTATGTATATACATATGGAAAATTATCTGAAATATTTCTGTATAACTCACATATGTATAAAGAGATACTAGATATAAAATGTATTTATATAATCATGTACATATAAATAGGTATTAAACATAGTGAGAAAAATACACTATGGCATCAAACATTATATATTGTTTTGCTACATGCCTTTTCACTTACTAATACATATGGCTGCATAGGAATTCAGTTTGCCATAATTTATACCATAGTTTATTCAAGTAAATCCTGAGAAATAGCTGTTTGTCATATTGCATTGCAATTTTAGATCATGTGGTTTTCTTGGGACTACTTATTAAAAATAGAGAATTCTAGAAGTATTTATTTGTTTTTAAAATATCTATTTTTAATAATTTTTTTAAACCTAGGGCCTCATGCCTCTTTAATAGATATTTAAAATATCTATTTTTAATAATCAAATATAGTACCAAGTGGATGGATAAATATTTAAATGAATTGATAGAAAAAGGGATGCAGAGTGTGGTAGATGGCATGTAGAAGTGAACATTTAATTACCGTAAAGATTGGGTTTTATTGCCAGAGTTCATGTGAAAAGAGTAATAACAGCCTGAACTATGATATCAAACATCCAAAAAATCTGGGCACAGTGGCACATTCCTGTAATCTCAGCAGCTAGGGAGACTGAGGCAGGAGGATCACGAGTTCAAAGCCAGCCCCAGCAATTTAGGGAGGCGCTAAGCAATTCAGTGAGACTCTGTCTCTAATAAAATATAAAAAGGCCTGGGGCTCTGGCTCAGTGGTTAAGTTACTCTGGGTTCAATCCCCAGTACCAAAACAAAAACAAACAAATAAACAAGAAACAAAAGTCCAAATAAGAGAAGATGAAGGGTCCAGGAATCTTATCTTGAATGGCTGATTTTTTGCTTTTCAAAACATATTTATCTCAATTTTTAATAAGATGACTTTGAACAGTCTACTGGTTCCCTGTGGGCTCTTGACTTTTACATTTTGTCTTCCAAATTTTGTCTAACTATTGTATTTTGTCAGAATTTCATTTGTAAAACGGAATAATTATATTATGTATTCTTTGACTTCCCTTCCCACCATGATTCTGAATTAATTATGTGGTAACTCACCAATGTTGAGTCCTACAGGAGTTTCCATTCATTATCAAGTACAAAGTCTCTCATAGGGTCTTGTAATAATTGCAATAGAAAAAAATATTTTGTTTGCTTGAGTGAAAACTTCACTTCATTCCTTATTCCAATGAGACATTTGATGATTGACAAATAACAACAACAACAATTTATTGAGTGTCTACAATGTAAGGCACAACCAATAAATGATATAAACAAGCTATTTTAAAAATAATTTAATCCTCACAACAATGATGAAGCTAATAAGAGACAAAGTGGGCAAGGCAGATTATTAAATCAGTTTAATCTGATCCTAAAGGTTTTACTTCTCTTTCCCACCAGGAAACTAACCTCCTTTTATAAGCTTCAAATCTACCGTTTTCTCAAGTTCATTTAAGCTCAGTTACATTTCTCAGGTTGGGTAAATTTTAAAGTGTTTAAAATAAGACAAGACATTAAAATGTTTTTCTTTATATCAGTCTTACTCATTACGTGGGTTCACCATATTCCTGCTTACCCACAAGAAGACTTAATCTTGTACGATTTTTGGACATTTTTGTGATAAGTGTTGGTATATGTGCATATTGACATTTAAACATCCCCCCTCTTCTGTCCCTTGTCTTCCTTTGGGCTAATTTGAGATTAAGTCCACAGTGCTGATGGTTGGAACTTGCAAAGATTTTCCTAATTCCCTTGCTTTAACCCACATCTGAGATATGCATTTGACTTTAGTTTTTACTGTATAACTCAGTATTGTGTCCATAGCCTCTCCCACTCCTGCAGTCTTCCTGCATAGTAGCTGAATCCTGTGCACTTCCTAACAAGACCACACTCTTTCTGTAATCTTATTTGTTTGTCACCCTACCTTGGATTTCTTTTATCCATAATATATCTCTTTAATGAATGCCTGTTTCAACATATTTAATCTTTTCAAAGTATTTCATCCTCAGGACACATTCTTTGACACTTTTAAGTAGAGTTGAATGCCTAAAGGAACACCCTTCTACTTGATTTTAGACTTCAGTTTGCATGAGTCACTTCTGAAAAATACTACATCACCACTAAGACTGAATGAATTCCCAAACAGTCAGGCCTGCTTGCCATTCTGGGGCAGTTATTTTTTACCAAGTATATCCCTCTGAAGGAATATGATGCCTTGCCAAAAAACCTTAGAAGCCATGAAGGACAGAGGCAATGGGATTAAAGTGATAAAATAAAAGACTGTCAACTGGGAGCCCTATAATTGGCAAACCTAACTATTAAAATGAAAGAGAAATTAAGGTATTCCAAGACAAAGAAAAACTGACAGAATTTGTGACTAATAAAATAGCCATACAGGAAATACTAACAGGAGTCATTTAGATTAAAAGGCAAGAACAAGAGGTAGTAACTCAAACCCACATGAATAAATATAGGGCAGCACTGGTAAAAGTAGCTATATTTGTAGATATAAAATACAATATAATTGTATTTTTTGCAAGATTTTTCCTCACCATGCAACAATGCCTGGCTGCATATAAACATTTAATGTAAAAATATAATAGCTGGGCCTAAAAGAAAATGTACACATTGGTTACAGCTATGTAGAAGTATATATTAGCAAAATATAAATGTGAATTCAGAGGATAAAAATACATTATACATATATGAATACACCATAATGAATTTCACCTTTATGTGTATCTATAAGTCACTCATTAAAAAAAAAAAAAATAACAGCCAGGCACAGTGGTGCTCACTTGTAATCCCAGCAGCTTGGGAGGCTGAGGCAGGAGGATCATGAGTTCAAAGCCAGCCTCAACAACAGTGAGGCCCTAAGCAACTCAGTGAGACCCTGTCTCTAAATAAAATACAAAAAAAAAGGCCTGGGGATGTGTAGTTCAGTGGTTGAGTGCTTCTGAGTTCAATCTCTGGTATCTAAATAAATAAATAAATGAAATCACTAGAGTAGGGAAAGAGGAACAGGGAGAGGGAGAAGGCAAGAGGAAAATGAAGCACTGGAGACTGCTAGAATCCCTTCATCACCAATCATCTGGGCTAGGCCATCAACTATGCCTTTAAAAACTCCTGAAGAACACACATCCATTGGCATCGCTTTCAGGGCCTCTCCTCTTCAGGAGCTTTGCTTTCTTTCTTTCTATTACTCTAATTAATCCTGGTACTTTGCTCTCACCCCTGTTTCAGTAGATTTCACTCCTCAAATTCATGAGACAAAGAACCCAATTGCCTAGGTCGGTGTTACAACTGATCTTAGAGAACAGATGGTTACAGGTAAAAGTGAGGATTTTTATAAAAACTTTTGGTGGTAGACCTCACTAATGTGAAATATTTAGTTAAATAATGTCTTTTCTTTCTGATTTAACAAATCATTTACTTAAAGGAAAGATTCTTGTAGAATGTTGCAAAGTTGTGGCACAGCCAACACAAGGCAAGTGGAAGGCAGTTGTTCACAGTCAAATGAAATCATTGTTAAGTTATGTTGAACAGCCAGAAAAGACAGGCAATCATGAATTTAATAGTGCTGATTAGCAATTATGTATTTTTATTTCTTAGCAACTCTTGGCAGTCCTGGGACAAAAGCCAAGAAAGTAATATTTAAAGTTATGATTACTATAGTGGTAAGGTTTGGGAGGACACAAACAAGGAAGAAATAAAGAAGTGAACATCGTAAATACTGGGCTGGGGTTGTGGCTCAGTGGTAGAGCACTTGCCTAGCATGTATGAGGCACTGGGTTTGATTCTCAGCACTGCATATAAATAAATGAATAAAATAAAGGTCCATAAACATGTAAAAATATTTTTAAGAATTATAAATACTGGCTAAACTGGTTTTAAGGGGATAGATGCAAAATCCAGATTGAATAATCACTTAAAACCAACAGTATGATGGAAGCCTAGTAAAACTGAGAGGGATCAAGAGGTTAAAAATTTCCATGGTATTGAAAAATATTAGAAAGTTGTTTAAAAGTGCTTTTAAAATGAAAAACATATTAACAATGTAAAGTTTTATTATTAACATAAAATAGTTATTGACAACATAAATAGTTATTTAATCATCATATCACAAGGGTTAAAGGCAGGGCTTCTAGAGTTAAGGGTTTGAATCTGATTTCTTCCACTTATTATTAGCTGTGTGAACTTGTAAGTTCTCTGATCAATGTGAATAGTCTATAAATATTCATTAACTATTGAAGTATTGTTATTTCCTAACAATATAGACAAAGAATCAAAACTTAAAGATCACCAATTTGCAATAAAAATTATGAAGTCCTGTGTTCAAGGTCTGTTTTTTCATGTAATAGAAGAGTGTATTTCTTGATCTCTTGATTTGTCTTCTGTGTTTATGATCATAGGTTTCCCTCATATTAGATATTTAATACTGCTTATGTTCTCAGAGAGGGAGCTCACTGTGATTTGTTTTACATGGAAAAATATTTGCTTTGCATTGGAACATTTTTCCTGAGTAATTCATATGAAGTAACCAAACTCAGTCTCTTAATAACAGGCCTAAGATAATTGGCAGTGACCTTATTAACTATTTATAAGTGACTGATCAGTATGAGTTAGTAGACTAATTGGGCAATTTCAGCCCATTTTTAGAAAATTTGTTTCGATTTCTTTTTCTTATTGGTTGCTAATTTTTAATATAGTCCTTGAATTTTTTTTAATATAAAAATGAACATTAGTGTTAAATTCTGTGATTTATATCAACTAGATTTGTTGAATGCCACCAATATTATCTGGAACACTCACATACATTATTCTCTTGAAATCTTAGTATTCCCATTTTATTAAAGAATAAAATGAGGATTAAATAGCTTTTCTTTTAGTTTTAGGTTGTATAGCTAAGGAGTGATTTGAATCCAACCTTCATGGTTCAACTATAGTGCTCTTTTAAATATAACTTGATAATATGTAATACACCTCACTGCTTTGAAAACCTAAGAAATTATTTATCAATATATTTAAACAACTGTCAACAAAATAACCTACTTTTCTTAGATTACTTTCTGTAATAAAATGGTAACATCTCCTTCCAGAATAGACATATAATGTCAGAAGTTCACAGTGGCATGTACATTTCCTTGAGTGTATTTTTACTGCCAAGGCTCCAACACAAATATTCCAGTCAGAGAAGTTGCTTTGAAGAGAAAGGAAAAAGTGGGACAGTATTTTATCATACTTCTAGGTCAAAGGAAACTGAGGGAGTGATTATTATTTGAATTCCTGGGGGAAAGCAAAATCTGGGATATGCAAATTAACTCTAGAGAACTTTTAGTTCTCCATGTTGAATATGGTTTTGAGTATTGGATGCTTTATAGCTAAGCTTTCCATATGGTAGCTGCATGTGACTACTGAGCACTTAAAATGTGGCTAGCCACAATTGAGATATGCTGTTAGTATAAAATACACACTTGGTTTTGAAACAGTATGGAAATATCATAAAATACCTAAATATGCTTTATTTTTATTAAATGTTGAAATACAATTTTAGATGTATTGGTTTAAATGAAATAAATATTAATATTAATTACATTAACCTGTTTAACTTTTTTAATGTGGCAACTAGAAAATCTAAATTTATGTATTTGCTTGCTTGTGTGATTTATATTTTATTGCATATTATACAATTCTGCTATATACAAATCTGTGTCCATTATTAGGGTGTACATAAATATTCTAGCTCTCTCAACACTTGATATGATGCTAGATCTCTACCTAAATATGATTAGGTATAGCTAAATAAGAAATCTACTGGCATTATATTTGGTGTTGCCCTATAAATTATGCATTATTTTTTTCTGCTTTCACAATTTTTTCTATGTCTTTAGTTTTCTAAAGTTTGGTTACTATGAACCTTGGTGTGAATTTCCTTGGTTTTATCCCATTTATAGTTTGATGATTTTGATGATTCTCTCCCTCTTCCCCTTCCTCTTCTCTTCTGTCCTCTGGGATTCTAATGTTAAGAGTGTTAACTCTTTTTTTTATTTCCCTATAGGCCACTATGATTTTTCATGTTAATTTTTAGTTCATTTGCTCTGTTACTCAGATTGGGTGAATTCTGTTGATCTGACTTAGGTTTTAAGTTATTATACTTTTCAGTTTTATGGTTTCTATTTGGTTCTTTTTTATAACTTCTATTTCTTTGCTGAGATTATCCTCTTAATTTGTCGAAAGATAATTTTTAATAGTTTGTCAAAGCATTTTTATGATGACTGTTTTTTAAGTCCTTGTTAGATAATTCCAACATCTGGTTCATCTTAGTGCTGGCAAATGTTGACTGTCTTTTTTCATTCTAGTTGTGAATTTCATGGTTCTTGGAATAACAAGTATTATTTAAATTGGATTCTGAATATTTTAGACATTATGAAACCCTGGATCCTATTTAATTTTCTTTTTTAAAGGAGGCAATAACTCATTGAGGTACAGCATGAGGGCTAGGTGGGTGTACATGTTTAGTTTCTCAGTAATACCATCCTGACAAAAGACCATTTGCCTTGCCTCTTTGCAAATAGTTATAAGTTCAACTTCCTCCTTAGCTGTGATGACACCTTCCTGTACTTTTTTCTTTTTTCTTTCTTTCTTTTTTTTTTTGGTACTGAAGATTTAACCCAGTGCTTTACCACTGAGTCACATCCTCTTAATTTTATTTTTATTTTTTGCAGGGAGCGTGGGGTTAAATTGAGACAGGGTCTTGCTAAGTTGCTTAGGGCCTCACTTAGGTTGTTGAGGCTGACTTTGAACTTGCAATCCTCCTGTCTCAGCCTCCAGAGTCACTGAGTTTACAGGTGTTCACCACCATGCCTGGTAAATGACAACTTCCTATCAACATTTAGGTCATGGAAACTTTTAAGTTATTGCTTTATCATATTATAGACAATTTTGACTCTAATTGCATTATCTTACTAAAAGTCCAGTTGCTGAGAAAACAATGGATATAATTTTCAACTAGTAAAAATTAGTGAATTTTGTTTCAACTTTCAAAAATATTTTACCTAAAATTTTTTAATTATTACCTATTGTACTAAATCATAAATTTACTCAATCACAAGTTGAGTGACTAAATTTGTGATTGAGTAAATTTATTTTTAATAACAAGTACAACATATAATTGAAGCCAATGACTGATGGTAAAATATATTTCCCAAGGTGACATCGGTCAATTTCATGCATTAGAATACAAACTTAATAAAGAGAAGAATAATCCAGCATGAGAAAAAAGAAGATATTTTATCATTTAAAATGTATTAAGGTTTCCCAAACATATGGAACCAAATTAGTAACATTAAATATTTCAAGTTTCTGGCTATTCTTATTTGGTGATAAGAATATATATTACTATATGCATTTTTTGAAATAAATAAAATATGTACTGATAAAAATTGAAGTTCACACACAAAATTGTACATCCTTGAGAGCTTGATTCCTTTTCCTTATTTATTTTCTAACTTTAGAAGAAAAAAATATTAACTTTCCAACCTTAGAAAATATGACTTTCCTTTTGCATGCCTCCCAATCTTAAGCAATTTCCTTTTGCAGCAGACCTGGCTAGTCCAGCAGATATTTGAATCACTCTTCAAATTCTAGTCTAGGTTCATAACTTTTAGATGGGAATGATATGAGTGCAAATTTCCCCAACCATACCATTATGAAATGTATTCCTATTGCTACACCTTAGCAAAAAGGTACCATTCAATTGTGGTGCTAACTGCTTTACACATTTAAACTCAATGATTTAATTAAATTCAATCATGCTAATGACTCTGTTATATGAATCAACCCTAGGAAAATAATTGGAGGAGGTCTGCATACTTATTTTTTTCCTACTCTTCTTGTGCTTTCCATTCCTTTTCAGCACCCCCTCAACATCAACCCAAGGGACCACTGTTCTCTTAATGTTTTATTATACTATAATGGAAAAAGCACTGGACCAGAGGCAGGAGTTTTAGGGATTAGTTCTGGATTTGTGCTTAACTAGGTATGTGAACCCTTACTGAGTCTCAATTTTATCATCTGTAAAATGAAGGGCTTGGACTATATGATATTTTATTTTCCTTCTAATCTTAAATTTCCTTCTAATATTAAAATTTTACAATAGTTTAAGAGAGAAAATAAATATCAAGCTAAATTATACTAAGTTATTGCTTTAATGCACTACACTTTCTAAAATACTATCCATGAAAATAGGCTTGGGAAAAGGCCATATTTATGATAAAGAAGTACTTATTTCATGATATAATGTTATGTGTATGATTTTGGGGGTGTTACAGTAACTCTCACAGCTGATACGTTGCACACTGCTGCCTCTATCTAAGTGAAAGAACATAATTAGTCAGGCAAAATGTTAGAAACATGTGGATTAGAAACCCATGGGATCTTTGCCAGTGCAGAGTGTTATCACACCTGTTTGTTTGGTGGTAAGAAAAATTGGTCTCATCCTGCCTTCCATTAGCCACATACCTCTTCTCTTCTCTTTCACATATAATATTCCAAGTATGAGCAGGTTCTGTTGATGGGCCCTTAAGGCATTCTGTTTCATATGAAGAATCCAGATAATTCATTTTCTAACACATTGCCTTAGGATTTTCCACTGAGTAATGAAATCAAGGATTCTTCCATCTTTGACAAAAAATAAGTAAGGCAAAAGAGACTAAAAATCATACCCTCTAATTACAGCAAAATTATTTTCCATAACACATTATTCAATGATGATAAAATCAGATGTAAGAGCAAAAAAATATCCAAATAAATGTGCCTTTGACGGAATTCAATAGAATATAGACTTTGTAGATGGATTTGTAACTAATGCACATGATTTTTATATTACTCAAACAGAATTGAACATATCAGAATTCATATCTCCATTCTTGGATACAAATACATTCTAAATAAAAAGAAATTCAAGCTCAAGTTTTCTAACAAGTTTATTTGGTATGCAGGATTCACCTTATTTAATCTAGGAGCTACCACAGGGACTGACCTTATTTAAACTGGGAAGCTATCACAGCTGATAATCTTACCTTTTAAATGTAAATATAAAATGCTAATCACAATATATAAGTAATTACTACTGTCTGATGCAGTTATTTTTTTTAAGTGCACTTCATTTTGCAGATGGTGAGAGCTCTACTAACACATCTATTGTTAGTGTGAAAGTCAAGCGATCATCTGTGTAGGTGGTTGTGTGGGAGCAATGCTAAGATTTACAAGGATTTTCTCCCACATTGGCAATCCTCTTTGAACAGCGAGCCATATGAAACAGTATTCTGTTCCTCTGGCGTTTTTAATCATTCACTAAACTTGTAATAATGTAAAAATTCTCAATAAATGCTTCCCACCTTCCACTCAGATAGTATCCTCATATTTTAAAAAGTATTTTCTTTTTGTGATTTTTCAATTGGGTATCTATTGAGGAAAATAGCTCATAATTTATCAAAGATAGAAATTCTTTGAAGAATTTGGTAATTATATTTAGCTATACAATTAAAAACTTCTTACTATTTTGCATCAATAATCATATACATGTACTTAAAAGTTGAAATTCTTTAAGAGACTCTTGTCTGTTTTATATTTTTTCAATATAAATATGTAGCAGCAAGAAATGTAGAATTTTGCTAACACCTTATTTTTCCATTCTTAATATATTTGTCCCTACTGAGAGATTAATTATCTAAAGAGAAAGCAGAATCATATATTAAGGCCAAAGATTTTTAAATATGTATTACAAATTTCTATAGTTATTAAACCATAATAGACACAAGAAAATTGGATGAGCTCTGCCTTTCTGCTATGCAAGACTCCTTCTATCATTATATATATATATATATATATATATATATATATATATACACACACACACACACACACACACACACACATACATACACACACACACACACACACACTTTTCCTGGTATAATGTTGCCAATATCTGTATAAATGAAAAAAAATGGCTAATTCAACTATCTTCCCTAGACCTAAAGTGGTAATGGGGTGATATAGCTACACAGTTATCATCACGAACTCCTAATACCACCAAATTTCCATCTGGACCATGCATGGTTCTTTGCTTTTCCCATTAAGACTATGAATTCTTCAATATTTTTCTAGTGCATTATGTTTAGTGACCCAACTGTTTTTAATTGCTTCTAGCAAAAAAAAAAAAAAAATCTGTGGCTGGTAAACAGTATTAAATTAATGTATTGACTTAATCTGACGGAAAGGTTCTACAGAAATTCATCAAGTCCTTTTTTATTACAGTAAAAGATATATATTTTTTGTTACATTGAAAGATACCAAGTAGACTTGAAGTAATTTGCTCAATGAACTTAGTTAACATGGAATCACAACTTGTTGAGAGCCACATCCAAAGGGGCCCCAGCAAACTTCCAGCTGCCAGTTGATGATTGGCTCACAGCGGCCCCAGCAAACTTCTAGCTGCCAACTGATTGGCTCCTCTGCGTGATGCTCATTGGGCTGTTTCCCGCCCTTTCAGACCAGGGAGCTGCTCATTGGGGGACTTTTTTTGGCTCTGCCCAGGCGACCCAGCCAATCAGCCTCAAGAGCAGGAGGAGTGGGGGAGGTGGAGAGGCTTGTGGGAAGCCCGTGGTGGCAGTTGGGCTCTGAAGGTTTTCCTGAGAAGCTGTGTGGTTTGGTGTGTGTGTTCTAAAAATAAAGTTCATTTCTTTTGACAAGTGGCTCCTGAATTGTGCCCAGCCAGACTGCGGCAGGAACTAAACCTCAATACTGGGTCTTTCAACAAGAGATGCCCTGACAGACTGATCTGATTTACTTTTGGTAATGCATGGTATCATCACTCACTTTTTAAAATTTAGGTCCTTGAAAATTAGACAAGATTCTTTCCTGTTCTTTATATTTTTTACATTTTCATTACTCAATAGCTGTACATTTTTTAGAGTTCTTTTTTATTTATTCTTTTTAGTTATACATGAGAGTAGAATGTAATTTAACATATCTTACTTACATGGAATATAACTTCCCATTCTTGTGATTGTACTTGATGTGGAGTTACTCTTGTCCTATATTCATATATGAACATAGGAAAGTTATCTCCTATTCATCCTACTGTTTTTCTCATTCCAGTTCCTCCTCCCTTCTCCCCATTCCCTCTGTTCAATGCAGTGAATCTCTACCCCCATCCCACCTATTGTGAGTCAGCATCCGCATATCAGGGAAAACATTCAGCCTTTGGTTTTGGGGGACTGTCTTATATTACTTAGCATGATAGTCTCCAGTTCCATCCATCTACTGGCAAATGCCATAATTTCTTTCTTCTTTATGGCTGAGTAATACTCCATTGTGAATATGTACCACATTTTCTTTATCCATTCATCTGTTGAAGGGCACCTAGGTTGGTTCCATAGCTTAGCTATTGTGAATTGAGCTGCTATAAACGTTGATGTGGCTGCATCACTTTACTATACTGATTTTGGGTATATCAGCAGCTGTACTTAACAACATTTCTGAAATTTAGTTTTTTAAAATCTTCTGGCTTTATCTTGGATTCTCATTTGTTTATGGTGACCTTTCCATTGTGACCTTTAGCAAATTTAATTCTCTTTTCCTTTGTTTTTCCCACTATTGTGAGAATCCAGTTAATGCATGTGAAGTACTTAAAATGGTACAGAGCTCATGAAAGCTTTATTAAAGAAAGCAATTGATACTATTATTATTATTGCCATTATTTTTATTCTATAGTAAAACCATATAAGTCAGTATTTTGCATTACTTTTTTTCTACCATGTATTATTTTTTAATTGTTGATGAACCTTTATTTCTTATTTATCCATTTATATGTGGTGCTGAGAATTGAACACAGTGCCTCACACATGCTGGACAAGCACTCTACCACTGAGCTACCATCCCAGCACTACCATGTATTTTTTAAAAATTTAGATTATTATTATGTTTCTGAAAATATTTTCTTTGCAGAAGTTGAAGAAATTATTTGCAGTCAGACATCTACATGACTCAATTTCAAAGAAATAATCTAAAGAGAAAAGAAAAACAAACTAATCTAACAAACAAAACCTTCTCTCAAACTAAAATAATGATGAAGTGTGACAAAGTAAAACTGAATGAAGACTTTAACAGTGATTTATACATAAGTGACATCCATAATTATGTTTTTTAAACTCAGATACACTAATGCATTGGGAAATGGCAATTTAGTATTGTAATCAAGAAAATACTAAAATTGAAATTAAAAATATAATGATATTACCCTTTTTTGTTAAGATAACTCAGAGATGACACAGTTTGGAAGTTCATTGAAAAATATATGCAATTTTAGTTGATTTATAAAGGTTTGATTTTAATAATACAAAATAATCTATATAAGAACCATGCCTTAATTTAATGACTTAAATTTTGAATTCACCTAATTTTACATCTAAAAGAGTCTGAATAAAATTCCAACACAAAAAAATTAAAAATTAATGTTAAATAATTATAAATAATAATACATAAAATAGATAACTCATAATTTCTTCTTTATTTGAGCATTTAAATTATTGAGGAAGTGGTAACCTTATGGTTCCTAGCCAAAAAACTGAAGACAAAATAGGTCTTAAAATAGCCAGGTATTCCATATTAATATAATTGAAACAGCAGTAGCTATGTCTCCCTTTCCAGGTCAGTTTGGAAGTGATCCCTCAATTCAACAGCCTAGTTTATATCATCGCTAAAAATAACAGCATAACATTTTCTCCCTAAAGTCGATTTAGGGAACAAATGTACTGTAATAATTATAGCCATTATTTGTGGCAATTTTCCTGAGCCCTGAAATGAATGCAAATATTTAGGAAAAGGGATCATCAAGTCATCCTAGAAAACTATTTGACACTTTGACTTTGGAATGCAGTATATACTTTAAAAAAATTAGTATTATGTAGAATGGAAGACAGAGTAAGTAAGGAATCATAGTTTCTAAGTTTTATAATTGTAAGAAAAGGATTGAAAAGCTGTGAAATATAGAAAGAAAACTAATCTATGCATTTTATAAAACCAAATCATACTGTAGTGCTCACTAATACAAAAAAAAAAAGTAGATATTTGAATGTTAACAGGGGAAGCAATCAGTATCTTGGAAACATGACTATAAAAATACCATGTAATAATTAATAAATACTGGGATGTAATTAAGAAACTGTGTAAATATTGGAATTTTATGCATAAAATTAAAATATGCTATCAACTTACTAAGTTCAGGTGAAAAAATAAAATGGAAATAGACATGAGTTGCTCAATGTTTGCTTTTAGCACAGGAACATGCCCAATTTGGGGGAATAAATCAAGAAATGTACCATGAGTAAACATTAGGGACAGTAAGAGTCTTTTGGACAACATTATACCTTCATGTGGAAATGTTCAGAGGTCTCTCACAATAAATGCCAATGCTTTATGATCTCATAAGTACAGCTTTATTTTCTCACCAAAAAACTAAAGTCTTTCAACAATTCTAAGGAATTTTTCAGCAATATTATTTGTTGCCCTCTATAACTGTGAATTAATGTGGCCCTTCTCATTGCTTATCTCTACTTTCTTTGCAGGTTACTGATTTCTCTATCATTGTTTTCTGATATCTCAACAAGTAGAGACCTAGCCTGCACTATGTAATATGACTGAGACATTTGACAAAATATAGAGAAATAGCTCACCAGGCACTTACTGCATATCACCATCTTTAAGAAGAAAAAGTCCTGTATCAACAACAAATCCAGGATCAAAACAAATCCTAGCTAACAAACATTTCCCCCAATGGGAAAAAAAAAAACATAATTAATTAATATTGTGCTTTTACTGTCACAGGTGCTCAACTAAGACTTTTTACTATTGAAAGCATTAGGCCACAAAATATATTTTCTCTTTACCATGATAGGAAAATATTAAGTATTAAATCAAATAGTGTGGGGGTTGGGGATGTGGCTCAAGCGGTAGCGCGCTTGCCTGGCATGCGTGCGGCCTGGGTTCGATCCTCAGCACCACATACAAAGATGCTGTGTCCGCCAAAAACTAAAAAATAAATATTAAAAAATTAAAAAAAAAATCAAATAGTGACCCAGATTTTAACCTTGCCTTTATATTGTTTCAAAAAAGTTAAGTTTGAGAGAATCAACTGAAGTATTACAGTAGAGGAAGCTACTTTAAAAACAGACATATTAATACCACCTATTTAGGTGTTATGCAATCAGTTTGCCCAACACAAAATCAAATATCTGCCCATCAAAAGCTTCCAGAGTCCCTCTTCTCTGAGGACTATGCTTCTCTTTCTGTTAAATACAAAGTCAATTGTTAGATTTCCCTTTCTTCATGAACAGGAATATTTAAATTGTATTACAAATGTATTTGATTTTGAAATCACTACAAAATTTTCTGAGATACAGTCTTTCTATCTGCTATTTCTTTCTGAAGTATATGTACTTCCTACATTCTCTCATTCAAGGTGCATTTACTTCAGTATTAGTATTCTTCCTAGTGAACTAAATGAGATAATCCACACTATCTCACTAAAGATAGATACTTGTTGCAAAACCAAAATTGTAAACAAAATTACAAAATTAAGTGAAAAAATTAGCACATTCAGTTAAGTCTTTTTTTTCATCCCAGTGAAAACATTATGTTTGGGTCTGATTAGAATATGATATATTGCATGCTTGTTTAATTATGTTAAAATGGATTCTACTGTCATGTATAACTAAAAATAATCATTTTTTAAAAAATTATGTTTGGAATTTGTGAATAGAGGAAGATATCAAAAGGGAAAGAAATTTATAAAATACTGTTCAAAACTTATCAAATGCTCCAACTTGAAAAGTAATTCAGGAAGATTAAGTGGATTACACACTTTTAAAATATATGTATCTCTATATTAGAAGTGATATTAGAAAACCTGAGTAGATGATTTGATTAATATCAATGAATTCCTCTCTCCCATTCCAAATACACTAAATGTTGCATAAAGTATTCAGAGAAAATTAAATAAAATATATGTTGATGAATGAACAAGAAAGGATGGGAATATTCAGAGTGTTAGAAGTAGCAATATAACACATAACAGAAACTGGAAGTGGTAGTCTTAATGATTGCTTCAGAAAAGTCAAGGCTTCATGCCCTAGTGCTGATAGAAGCCAGAACTGCTTTCTAGGAAGCTGGAAGCCCACATAATGGTTTTGTTTCATCAGATAAACTTGTGAGTTTCTACCAAGGAGCTGAGTGGTGTGTTTTCCAATCATAAACTGCCTGCACTATATCATGGGTGGAAAAAGTTATTTTCAAAGATAGGAATTCTGAGCTTGTTCCAAGACTGTGAATGTAACCCAGTAAGTACTGTCCACTTTGTTTGGAAACCCAAAGACTGAATATTAACAAAAATGGGATTTCTGGGTGGCTGAAACTACTCCCAAAGATAAAATTCTCACACAGAACACAGAAGGGAGAGAACTTATATAGAAGTATACCTTTAGCAGAAGTTAAACTCTCAGACAAGAAAAAAAAAAAAAAACTTATTTGGAAGCCCAATTCCACGAAAAAAAAAAAAATTCTTTAGACCTAAAAACTATGTTAGTGTTTGTATCAATGAACAATATGCCTGAAATGCAACAGTGCAACATTTTCTAGATAGATTTCACTGATGATACCTGCTCATTTTACTTCAAGGAGTATTTTATGTCATGCATTTTAATACATGAATTATATACTAACTTATACAATATAATACATTATATGCTAATATGTACTAATTAGCTTTGTGACTTTGAGGAATTTACTTATTTTCTGACTCATTTTCTATAACTTCCAAAGGGCTTTCTGAGGATTAAATAAACAAATATTCAAAATATTTATAATGGTTTCTGAAAAATAGTAAGCACTCAATAAATGTTAGTAATGATATGTATGTGTATGTTACAGATATAAAACATAAAATGTTACCACATTTACTATATATACTACATGTATATATATTTACTATATGTATATACACACATGTGTTTATATATACATATGCATATATACAAACCCACATATATGAACATATATAAAGGAAATATTAATATATTTATCCAAATGATATGGGGCTGAGAGTAGGAGAGATAAAAGGGGTGTTCAGTTCTCATTGTTTTTTTATTTTCTATACTGCCTTAATTAACAATAACAAACAATCTGGTTAAAAAATTAAAAAAGATATTCACAAAACAAAGAAAAATATTAAACAATATAGTCCTTTCTACCATTAATTAAGGAAAGAATTAAGGAAAAAATGAAAGTACTAGAGGGGGACAAAGAAGCTGACTTGTAGCTCCCTGGAATAAAGGAGTGAAGATAGAAGACAAATTGGACTTAATTAATTAGAAGAGAAAAGAAGAGGTCAGTGGATTCTGCAATGTTGGTGATACTCTGGTCATTTGGAGAAAAGAACACTGAAAGGTCATGGAGTAAACTTGATCTGTTGAAGGGCATCTAGATTGTTCCACAGTTTAGCTATTGTGAATTGAGCTGCTATGAACATTGACGTGGCTGTGTCCCTGTAGTATGCTGTTTTTAAGTCCTTTAGGTATAGACCAAGGAGAGGGATAGCTGGGTCAAATGATGGTCCCATTCCATGTTTTCAGTGCCACCAGCAATGTATGAGTCTGTTTTTTTTCTCCAAATCCTTGCCAACATTTATTATTGCTTGTATTCTTGATAATTGCCATTTTAACTGGCTTGGCATAAAAACTTACAGTAGTTTTGATTCGCATTTATCTGATTACTAGAGAAGTTGAACTTTATTTTTATATATTTGTTGATCAATTGTATATCTTCTTCTGAGAAATGTTTGTTCAGTTTCTTAGCCCATTTATTGATTAGGTTATTTGTTATTTTGGTGTTAAGTTTTTTGAGTTCTTTATATATCCTGCAGATTAGTGCTCTATCTGATGTACATGTAGTCAAGATATTCTCCCACTTTGTGAGTATTCTCTCAATGTTATTGATTATTTATATTGCTGAGAAGAAACTTCTTAGTTTAAATCTATACCATTTATTAATTATTGATTTTATTTCTTGCACTTTAGGGGTCTGGTTTAGGAAGTCAGGACCTAATCTGACATGAAGAATATTTGGGTCTACTTTTTCTTCTATTAGGTATAGGGTCTCTGGTCCTAAGCCCTTGATCCACTTTGAGTTGAGCTTTGTGCATGGTGAGAGATAGTGGTTTAATTTCATTTTGCTGCATATGGATTTCCAGTTTTCCCAGCACCATTTGTTGAAGAGGCTATCTTTTGCCAATGTTTATTTTTGGCACCTTTGGCTAGTATGGGATAATTATATTTATATGGGTTTGTCCCTGTGTCTTCTATTCTATATCATTGGTCTACGTGTGTATTTTGGTGCCAATACCATGCAGTTTTTGTTACTATTGCTTTGCAGTATAGTTTAAAGTCTGGTATTGTGATGCCTCCTGCTTCACTCTTCTTGCTGAGCATTTCTTTAACTATTTTGGGTCTCTTATTTTTCCAAATGAATTTCATGATTCCTTTTTCTATTTCTATGAAGAATGTTGTTGGGATTTTAATTGGAATTTCATTAAATCTATATAATGCTTTTGGTAGTATGGCCATTTTGACAATATTAATTCTTCCTATCTAAAAACATGAGAGATCTTTCCATATTCTAAGGTCTTCTTCAATGTCTTTCTTTAGTGTTCTGTAGTTTTCATTGTATAGATCTTTCCCCTGATACCTAAGCCAGACAAAGGCATATCAAGGAAAGAAAACTTCAGACCAGTATCCCTGATGAACATAGATGCAGAACTTCTCAATAAAATTCTGGCAAATTGCATACAAAAATATATTAGTAGTGTACCATGATCAAGTGGGGTTCATTACAGGGATGCATGGTTGGTTCAACATACAGAAATCAATAAACGTAATTCATCACATTAGTAGATTTAAAGATAAAAATCATAAGATCATCTCAATAGATGCAGAAAAAGCATTTGGTAAAATGCAACACCCTTCCATGGTTAGAACACTAGAAAAACTAGGGATAGTAGGAACATATCTCAACATTGTAAAAGCTATCTATGCTAAGCCCAAGGCCAACATCACTCTAAATAGAGAAAAATTGGAGGCATTCCCTTTAAGAACTTGAACAAGACAGGAATGCCCTCTCTCACCATTTATATTCAACATAGTCCTTGAAACTCTAGCCAGAAAAACTGGGCAAAAGAAATTAAAGGGATAAGAATAGGAAAAGAAGAACTCAAACTATCACTATTTGCCCACGATGTCATTCTATAGAGGCTCCAAAAAAACTCACAAGTAAACTTCTAGAAATAACAAATGAATTCAGCAAAGTAACAGAATATAAAATCAACACCCATAAATCAAATGCATTTCTATACATCAGTGATGAACCCTTGAAAAGAGAAATTAGGGAAACTACTCCATTCACAATAGCCTCAAAATATAAATAAGCAAAATTCTTGGGAATCAATTTAACAAAAGAGGTGAAAGACATCCCCAGTAGTTCAACTAAAACTTTCAAGGTTACATATGAACAAGCCAACTTATAACTAAGTGAGTCACTTTGATGAAAAGTTTGCAAATGCCAGGCTTGCATCGATCTGGGAATTAATTGGTGGTAGTACCTCCTCCCCACCATCCAAAAAAAAACACGCAATATGATGAAGTAGGTAGAGGGAAAATTCCCAATGAAAAATCAGGATGCTATATTTAGAAGTGGAAATGGAAGCTGAATGAGAAAATAGCAGATACCCTCTACACTCCCCCAAACTATATATGTCAGTAAGAGACATGATTGTTTAACCGATTCTTCAAGTCAAAAATGTAGCAGTCTTTTTTTAAGCTTATGTTTTATTCACCTAATAAATCAATCCATCTACAAATGCTGTCTATTCTATTTCCAGCATTTATATCAAATTTGACTAATACTTTCCTAGTTTAGGTGACCATCTTATTCCTGGACTCTTGCCACAATGTCCTATCTCTGAGATTCCTTCTTCCACACCTTAAAATACATTCTCGTTTCAATAGTATGAACATTTTTAAAAACATAAATCCAACCGTATCATCTCCTGACTTAAAACCATCCCATGGCTTCCCTTTACAATGTAAATCCCTATGTGGTCTGGATCTTTCCAAATTCTAGGCATCAGTGCATATGCTCTTTTGTTACAACCCCTACTTACTTACTACACCCCAGCTACACTGGCCATTTTGAGGTTCCTTGAATGTGCTAATGACATCCCCTCCCTACAACTTTTGCATTTATTTTCTCTACTCATTTTTTCTTTGTCTGTATCAGGTTCTTTTCATCCCTAAGGCCTTCTATAAAAACCCTATGTAAAGAAAATATCCAGTCTTTATCACATCTGCCTGTATTTACTAGACAACATAGATGATGAAAAGAGATTATCTTGTTTGTGCTGTTTTTACCTCATTATTGATCTTTACCTACCAGGATATAAGGCTTTAGGTAGGGAACTTGATTGTCTTTTTCTCATTGAGTCCCCAGGCAAAAACCTGGACCTATTCCAGAGTAAATCCTCAGAAAGCATTTGATGAATAGGCACATTATTAAATGAATGTAAGAACTATTGTTAACTGATATTTTTTGTATTTTGTAGGCCAGCCATCAATCAGAATAGATTTTCTTCAACATTAATTTTGAAGAATGAGTTGAGGAAAACTTGAACTGAGAACTCCAAATGTGTGACTTGGTGATACAGGTTGCCCAGCAATTAAGTATAAAATAAAGGGTATATCCCGTAAGTTTTATAATCAAATATTCAGAGTAAATCAGAGGACTGTGAATCTAT
Source organism: Marmota flaviventris (assembly GCF_047511675.1). NCBI lineage: Eukaryota > Metazoa > Chordata > Mammalia > Rodentia > Sciuridae > Marmota > Marmota flaviventris. The sequence continues at coordinate 21,739,572 of NC_092518.1, read as the reverse complement.
TAATCTACTATTTATTCAACAGAAGATAAAATAGGATTATAGGAATCAGGACTATAAATTATTGAAACTGCCACAAAAAGTGTGACATTAAGGATCTTCAAGGGAGCATTATCTGGTGATGTCGCAAAGAATGAGATAATGTTGGGAAGAGATTAGATTTTCTTGTGAACTGCTTTACTATCTAGCTGGTAGAAAGTTATGAAATGATACAATCCACTACTTCAGTAAAGTTTGAGTGCTTTTGAATATGCTCTTGTAGGAGGGTCAAATGCAAGAGTTAAGTACTGAGCAATTAACCTAAGGGGAATAACCTTGACACAGATTAGGGATCAGTAGAATATGCCCTCAATTATAAACTTCTTCTGACAAAATTAAGGTCAGTGCTAAGGCAAGAAATATTTTGTATTTAGAAAAGCATCCCAGAACATAGAAAACATCAAAGTAGAGAGTGTAGCCTCTATAATTATTTCTAAAAGAGAGGACTATGTTATTGTGGAATATTAATGAAGTATATCTTGTATATCTGGTTAAGTTCTTCCTTGTTTCTGAACAAGCAAGCAAATAAATGACAACACAACAAAAGAATTGAGGTAGATGATTCTAGTATACTTGTTATCAATTAAAATGAAAGTTATGATATTAGATTTTTAAGTATTTCTTTTAGTTGTTGATGGACTTTTATTTTATTCAATTATTTATATGCAGTGCTAAGAATAGAACCCAGTGCCTCACACATGTGAGGCAAGCCTTCTACCACTGAGCCACATCCCCAGCCCAATGACTATTAGATTTTATGAGCAAGAAACTACACAAAACAGAGAAGGAAAATATAAAAATTATATGTGGAGCTAAGACCATTTTGCAATTTTTCTTGATCTCATTGAGAAATTCACTTGTTCATCCATAAAATACATTTAATTGTTTGGCAGGCACTGTACTAAACACAAAAGATGATGATTGGAATAATGATGTGATTTCTATTCTCAAGATCATTTAGTCTGTTGTGGAATGTGTGTACATATGTATATATATATATATATATATATATATATATATATATATATATATACATGCAAATAAATGCAAATGAAAAACATATACAGGTTTATAGTACAATTAAAGAGACCTTTTTTCTGGGTATTTTGGAAGACAATGCAGAGAAATTTTGCTATGTAGATGGAGCTTATCTTCAGGCATTTTAGAAAGTAACAATGAATACAAAGAGAAACCCATGTTCAAAATCATGAATGCGAGAGAAAACATGGCATTGTGGCACACACTAGAGAACATATATTCCTTTGATCATGCAACCAATATTTATTGAACACTTACTATGTGCCAGGCACTATTGGGTGGTCCACTGATAAAGCGTATATTATTTTAGATTTGAGGCAGCATTAGCTAGCCATCTCATTGGGAGCTGACGAAGCAATGGAAGTGGAAGAAAGGAAAAAGGGAATGAAGGATAAGATCATGCACAGTAGCAAGAATGGTTTTCTGGAGTGGAATCAAATTGGATCACAATTCCATAAAGCTTTGCTGCTAACCTATACACATTGTACATCAAAAAACAAGTTGTGCAATTCATCCATTCTTACTAGCACTTTTAAAATTATAAATAGCACCACTTTATTTTTCTAAATGTACCATGTAAACAAAATAATATTCATTTCCTCTTGACCATTGGCTTCCCTACTCCATTTATTAAATTATTAGCTTTGCTTTTAGATCTTCCAAGTTCCTGAGCAAGAACATTTTCTCTTCATTCTCACCTATTTCAATAGTCTAATCTTTTTAAAAAAAAATCTAAGACAAAATTCCTTATCTTCTTCATAGCTCTAACAAAGTATGATGATATAAATATTAAAAAATTGGTGCTTAGGGACTGGGAATGTGGGTCAGTGGTAGAGCACTCACCTAGCATGTATGAGGCCCTGGGTTTGATCTTCAGCACCACATAAAAATAAATAAAATAAAGGTATTGTGTCCAACCAACTACAACTAAAAAATAAATGTTAAAAATAAAGAAGGGCTGGGGCTATAGCTCAGTGGTAGAGCGCCCACCTAGCACACACGTGTGAGGCACTGAGTTTGATCCTCAGCACCACACAAAGATAAATAAAGACATTGTGTCCAACTACAACTAAAAAAATATTTTTTAAAAAATCGGTGCTTAAATATAATATCAGCAGTGCTACTCAAAGTGTAGAGATTGGGAACTTTATTTTTCATGGTTCAAAATGAAGTACAGAAATTGAGAGTAGACCTTTAGAAACTGTCAGCAATATGACAACTTAATTTTATGATTGTATAATCTAACAATAATTTAAGCATGGCCTTGTTGATTGTGTGTTTCTTTTACATCAATTGAGTATTATTATATTAAAAATATCCATCTGTGAAGAATGTGAGAAATGATATTAAAAAACTGAATGACTGGGCTGGGGTCATAGCTCAGTGATAGAGCACTTGCCTTGCATATGTGGGGCACTGCGTTTGATCCTCAGCACCCTATAGAAATAAATAAATAAAGGTATTGTGTCCATCTACAATTTATTTATATATATATATATATATATATATATATATATATATATATATATTTAAAAACTGAATGATTAGAGAAACAAAAAATACTAATCTTTTATTGGGCATAATATGGAAATTACTGCTACAGGACTCCTTGTTAACATTTAGAATGGGGTGATCGTTTACTGCCACACTTCTAAAACCCTTATTAAATTATGATTTTTCTTATGAAAGTACATATTACAACAAATTATGGCTAAATACATACTTTATGTATCTATCCATCTTCTCATCCTGAATTAGTTTGACCGTAAGCATATTCTCTGTAAATATTCAATTTTCTAAAATTACCTATAAATATAACTTAAAGCAGGATATTAAAATTATTACTGTCTCAGAAAAATATTTTCAGGACTTAAAGCCATATTTTAGATCATTAATATTTAAGTTAGATTGTCCTGAGCAGAATATGTCTTATTTTTAACTTTGTTTTTCTTTGTGCATGCTTATATTGCTGCCATAAAAAAAAAGAAAGAAAATAAATTAAGACAAGAGTGTAATAAATGTTATTTTGAAAGTCCTGCATTTCCTCATATTGTTGTATGGAGACAGGGAAAACACCTTTAGCTTAGCTTTTAAAGGGCATGCTCATCAGATTGAGGTTGTAAGACTTATGTGGTTTCAGGTTTAAAACACATGGGAAAACCTGTCAACAGGAGAATGATGCAGAGAGATGATGGTGCAGCCCACATTCTGAATCCACACAGGAATGGTCCTGCTGTGGTTTGCAGTGCTGATTTTAGGTGACAGCCAGTCAACATAAGAGCACAGTGAAAATAAAGGACTGAACTGCAGAGGTTAAATCCACATAAGTATTATTAGTACCTAATTTTAAACACTTCAGAAATGCATCTCTATTTGGTTTTTCATAAAACAGCCTACAGCTCAGCTATCCCAAGGAATATCTAAAAAAGGATCATGCAGAAATAAAAGCTTAATTATAGTTTGTGGAATATAAATGAAAAAATTAAAACATCAGAAAATAATTGCTAAAGACAGTAATCACAAACAAGCAAGCCTTTAACATTGATAAACAACATTTTTTTTGGCTTTTTAATAGAGTGATGTTTGGCCTTTAATGTATATAAGAATCATCTGGTCAAATTAACCCTCTGAGATTCAGATGCAGTGATGTGGAGTGAATCTGGAATTTCATATTTTGAACAAGTGCCAGAGATGGCACAGGGCCTAGAAACACCACAAGTTTAACATCAAGGAAAAACAGAGACCTGGTCCTCCATGTTACTGCAATCTGGCCTGACATTGATTGGTCTGTTTATCTCTGAGCCAACATTATAATTGTAAACACTGAAGTTTTAATAGTAAATATTTATATCCGGTAGTGTAAGATCTTCAACTTTATTCTTCTTTATCAAGTTAATCTTGAATGTTTTTAGCCATATAGAGAAAGAGATCCAGATGCATACTGTATATATATATATATATATATATATATATATATATATATATATATATGTAGTTTGTCAATTTCCACAAACAAAATCTAGCTGATATTGGGATTGCATTAAATTTATAGATCAACTTAGGAAGAATTGACATCCTAGCAATAGCATTTCATATAATCCATGAACATTATCTGTCACATCCTTTCTCTGTGTCTTTCTTGAGTATCTGTGCAGCTTGATATTCAGTAAAGGCCCCACAAGGGGAAAATGCATATTGGATACAGAGCTCACTTCTCAGCAGTTTTCCTTTCCAGCATTTTGTACCCTAAGGTTTTGATGTTTTGGTTGTACTGAGCTCCAATTATTTGATTCCCAGTGAAGTGAGATGTCACAAGCGCTAAGCTGCTGCTACTTCTTTTAAGTCTGTGTGTCTACACTTGAGTCTTTAACTTCCTCAAGGGGAAAAGGGTAGAGAATGCAAGTCTCATCTAATCACAGTTTCCTTTTTTCAAGACCAATGTCCCTCAATTATTGACTATTATTATTGTTCTCTGATGGCATACATCATCATGTGTATGTCTGTATCTGTATATTTGAATATTTTATTATATTCCATTATACCCTGAAGAGGAATCCTGATGTTTAATTTAATTTTTTTCTATTATGTTATCTACAGCCTTCATATTCCCATGCATCAATCTTCAATATAGCATTGCTTACACCAATAAATGAGTACCAGTTTTGTAATAAATATCTTGAAAAAAATGCAAGAAAGGATAATCCATGATTAAGAAGAAAAGCAAGCTAAGTAACACTACAGAAGCATGAAAACACAGTGATGTCAAAACCAAAGTTGATGGTAGAAGTTTGGGATAAGAGGTGAAATAAAGCAGGTAGGAAATATAACCACTTCCTTTCAAACTTTTGTATTTTAGAAACAATGAGATGTTATGCCATTAAATAAGGTAGGTACTTGAGCAATCAGAGACATTGCTTTGAACCAAATCCTCTCTAGAGTAGGAGAGGATCTATTACCCATATATTTCTCATAAATGGATAGTAGTCTGGTTGATAATTTTCCTTACTCTATACCTTCTAAATTACTGATTGTGTTATAAGCTCATTACAATATATTCTTTCACTTCATTTTATATCCTGAGTGGTCAAAATTTTTATGCTAATTTTAATTAAATTACTTTTGTCTTTCAGAAAGTTGGCCTAATTTACCTATTCCTGTTATTTTATGATGCTGTTTGATGTTCATTTTATTCTGGGTCTCTAAAAGTAAAGAACCATTTCTTACAAAATCTGGTAACTACATATGGAGCCAGGGGTAAATAAATAAGGGCCACAAAACCTTCATTATTGGGTTGTGAGCATAGCTCAGTGACAGAGCACTTAACTAGCACATTTGAGGCCCGGAATTCAATCCTCAGCACCAGAAAAAAACAAAACGAAACCAAACAAAAACCTTTACTCTTGAGTATTTCTTATGTGATGAACACTTTATAGTCACCATTTTATTTAATTTTCATAAATTAGATAAGCTTAATGTAGCATTATCCCTATTAAGCAGGTAAAGAAACTGAGGTTTAGTGAGGTAAATAGCTATCCCCACAAGATAAATGGACAGCACCAGGGTTTGTAAAAGTTCTGATTTTAAACTTTTCTAGTATATAAAATTTGATTGCTCTCTTGGCAATTATGTATCATTAAAATGTAGATTAAAGATCCAGTCCTTTTTTGTGTCTTACCTAATAAAGGTAATGGAGGGTACATCCCTATTTCATGTAAAATTACTTTCTTCCTGAAACACTTTATGTATAGATTATTCTAAAGACAGATGATTTGAATGCTTTAAAAAGTACATGTGCTCTAAAATATATTCAGGCAATCTGACAGGATAGAACAGTCAAAAACTAATTATTATTAATTTTATTTGTGTTCTATCTGAAAAACAACCATCAGGTTTGTTCACAGAAACAGCTGAATGATCCACTGTATTAAATTTACTTATGAGAAAATAAAAATGGAAGAGCTTGTTATTTTACAAAGAATGGATTACATTAACATAATGGGCAATTTTTCTGTATTGAAAACTGGCAGATATTGTCCCATATACTTCAACATTGTAAATAACCTGCTGTGTAAGAGGATAAATCATATAAACTCGATCTGCCTCAGTTTTATCAACTAAAAAAGTAAAGAATTGGTCTAAATTATCTCTAAGGTATCTTACAGATTAAAATTATTACTATTTATATTTTGCATTGACATGCAAATATGTCAGTGCAAAATACAAATAATAGTACCCTGTGTGTATTTACAATTTTTTCCCATGGTACAGAATTCCAAAATTAATGTCATCCAAGTATAAAATTTAATCCTTCATTGTCTCTAGGAATGCTGTATCAATAAAGAGCTCAACTTACAGCTTGGGAGAACACATTAAGTCTTAAGCTAATGTTTATGGAGTAACTAAAATGTACTTTCACATCATAGAACATAGATAAGACTTGGTCTAGAGACCTTATGACCTAAATGCTTAATACAAGACACTCCTAACCCAGCCAAGCAATTTCAGATGTCTTATAATCAAAGCTAAGAGACATTAGATGTTTTAATAGCCTTATGAATTTAATAGCCTTAGGAATGTCTGTAATTACCCATGTTAGCAGCCAAGATGCCTCTCAGCCAGAGGCACTCAGCCTTTAATAGCCAGCAAGCCACTTTGAATAGGGTTGAAAACACTTTTAAACCTTTTGGGGTTATTAGGGATAATTAAAAGTGGTTGAAAGTATATAATATCATTTATCAAAGCACTAAAAGCTGTGCTATAGGAAATACATCTCAACATTAGCAAATGCAATTGAAACACGTTCTTGGTTAAGATGTAACTAAATAAAAATAACATGAATAAATGTACTATTTTTAGATTTTATTATATATAATCAATATTAATTTATGTTAGATATAACCTAAATATAACATTTGTAGTTTCATAAACATATGGATATATATACATTTTAAATATAAACACACATATAAAAATTAAAATTAAAATCATACATGTTTACATATATGTGTGTATGTGTGTGTATAAAATGCTTATCTTCCAAAGCTATGAACTCTAGAGTATTTTTCCTATGCTTCTTATAATATTAAGTACTTGTTATAACTATATAGATAAATAGATTCATAGTCATTTCACCAGCATAATTTCCAATTGAAAAGTTAAAACACTATTGAAATCAAACTGTCTACAAATGTTACAGAAATCATGGTAGCATAATTTTGAAGTCAAAAGTCACTATTTCACTTTTATTTAGGCTCACAAGGAAAGCCTACATTGAGTCACAGCCATTATTTGTGATAACTTTAGTGCTTCTCATTGTTGTAATCAGGAGAAAACTCATGTGTGCAATACCACGGGTTTAAGTTGTCTGACATGCCCTACAGTTCTGAGAGGAAAAATTTGCGACTCAATATAATATTATCTTGCAGTTAGTTGCAGTTTGCAAGATTATTAACAGGATTCTCAGGGCTGGGATTGTGGCTCAGCGGAAGAGCGCTCACCTGGTACCCATGAGGCACTGGGTTCAATCCTTAGCACCACATAAAAATAAAATAAAAAGGTTATTGTGTCCACCTACAACTATAAAACAAATATTTAAAAAAATAAAAAAGAGGATTCTCAGTCTCTCTATAATCACATTAAACATACATATTTTGGGCTGGGGATGTGGCTCAAGTGGTAGCATGCTTGCCTGGCATGTGTGCAGCCCGGATTCGATCCTCAGCATCACATAAAATAAAGAAGTTGTGTCCACCGAAAACTAAAAAATAAATATTTAAAAAATTCTCTCTCTCTCTCTCTCTCTCTCTCTCTCTCTCTCTCTCTCTCTTTTAAAAAAACATACATATTTATATTAAAGGAAATTATTTATTTAGAAAATAATTTAAAACTAATATGAAAATTACTTGTATGGTGATGAGCATCTCCATCATTAATCAAACAGAACAGTTAACTTCCTCTTCCTATTTATGTATCATCAACAACATATTTACTTGGTTTTCTTCATCATGGATTTTCTGGCACTAAAATAACAACTGAATCGACATAAATTCTACATAAACTAACTCAACTTGGTCGTTATTTCAAACCACAAAATTATGATCTATTATAATTTCTAATAAATGGTTTATTGTTTAAAGCTCAAGTTTTATATACTGAACCAATGATAAGATCCATCAATGGCTAATCCTTAGCATGCCAATAACTTCTTCTGTGATTCTTCACAGGGCTAAGAAGCTATTTTCCTTCTACTATATCTGACAGTGTGTGTTCACATGTCCAGTGCCTACTTCTCACATTGGCCTGCCTTTTATCAGAAATTAGCAGGTCAATTACATGTAGGAATTAGAATTTACCAAAATTGGGCCTTTTTGTTGGCATTAAAAATGGCTTCCTCCTCTCACAGCCCCAAATTTCACCAGATGTAAAATGCTTTAGATTTTCACATGCAAATATTTAGAAGGATGAAATAAATGGTTCCAACTTGAAGTCTATGTTTTCTTTAGGTGGACACAATATCTTTATTTTATTTTTACGTGGTGCTGAGTATCGAACACAGTGCCTTACGCATGCTAGGTGAGCGGTGCTACCAGTTGAGTCACATCCCTAGCCCAAAGTCTATGTTTTTGATCTCATCATGGCCAAAACACTTGTCAGAGACCTATAGTTCCACAGGATGGAGAGACAAGGACAGAAATTAGATGATGTGGAGCTGATGATCGGTCAGACAGATTTGGGTATGTTAGTGGTCATGGGGGGATTGAAAAATATAGAAGAGTGAGAGAGTGCCAGAAAGAAACTGCCTAATTACAGTGTCACTCTGGTGACATCCTCATAAGCAAATAACTGCTTACTTAGATATTCCTAAAGCATTTGCTGGGGGAGAACCAGGCACACTTATCAATAAGCTAAACATAACAGATTTGTTTTAAAACTATAGATATGCTAGAGATGCTTATAATGTACCTAAAACATCTCTAGTATCTCTGTGCATTGTTTTAAATATATACACTATATAACATATGTATATGTATATACATAGTGTATATTGATTTATACACATGTACTTTTTTTTTAATTTTTTATTGTTGGCTGTTCAAAACATTACATAGTTCTTGATATATCATATTTCACAATTTGATTCAAGTGGGTTATGAGCTCCCATTTTTACCCCATATACAGATTGCAGAATCACATCAGTTACACATCCATTGATTTACATATTGCCATACTAGTGTCTGTTGTATTCTGCTGCCTTTCCTATCCTCTACTATCACCCCTCCCCTCCCCTCCCCTCCCCTCTTCTCTCTCTGCCCCCTCTACTGACATTCGTTTGTCCCCCTTGTATTATTTTTCCCCTTCCCCTCACTTCCTCTTGTATGTACTTTTGTATAACTCTGAGGGTCTCCTTCCGTTTCCATGCATGTTCCCTTCTCTCTCCCTTTCCCTCCCACCTCTCATCCCTGTTTAATGTTAATCTTCTTCTCATGCTCTTCGACCCTACTCTGTTCTTAGTTACTCTCCTTATATCAAAGAAGACATTTGGCATTTGTTTTTTAGGGATTGGCTAGCTTCACTAAGCATAATCTGCTCTAATGCCATCCATTTCCCTGTAAATTCTATGATTTTGTCATTTTTTAATGCAGAGTAATACTCCATTGTGTATAAATGCCACATTTTTTTTATCCATTCATCCATTGAAGGGCATCTAGGTTGGTTCCACAGTCTAGCTATTGTGAATTGTGCTGCTATGAACATCGATGTAGCAGTGTCCCTATAGCATGCTCTTTTTAGGTCTTTAGGGAATAGACCGAGAAGGGGAATAGCTGGGTCAAATGGTGGCTCCATTCCCAGCTTTCCAAGAAATCTCCATACTGCTTTCCAAATTGGCTGCACCAATTTGCAGTCCCACCAGCAATGTACAAGTGTACCCTTTTCCCCACATCCTCGCCAGCACTTGTTGTTGTTTGACTTCATAATGGCTGCCAATCTAACTGGAGTGAGATGGTATCTTAGGGTGGTTTTGATTTGCATTTCTCTGACTGCTAGAGATGGTGAGCATTTTTTCATGTACTTGTTGATTGATTGTATGTCCTCCTCTGAGAAGTGTCTGTTCAGGTCCTTGGCCCATTTGTTGATTGGGTTGTTTGTTCTCTTATTGTCTAATTTTTTGAGTTCTTTGTATACTCTGGATATTAGGGCTCTATCTGAAGTGTGAGGAGTAAAGATTTGTTCCCAGGATGTAGGCTCTCTATTTACCTCTCTTATTGTATCTTTTGCTGAGAAAAAAACTTTTTAGTTTGAGTAAGTCCCATTTGTTGATTCTAGTTATTAACTTTTGTGCTATGGGTGTCCTATTGAGGAATTTGGAGCCCGACCCCACAGTATGTAGATCGTAGCCAACTTTTTCTTCTATCAGACGGCGTGTCTCTGATTTGATATCAAGCTCCTTGATCCATTTTGAATTAACTTTTGTGCATGGCGAGAGAAAGGGATTCAGTTTCATTTTGTTGCATATGGATTTCGAGTTTTCCCAGCACCATTTGTTGAAGATGCTATCCTTCCTCCATTGCATGCTTTTAGACCCTTTATCAAATATAAGATAGTTGTAGTTTTGTGGATTGGTTTCTGTGTCCTCTATTCTGTACCATTGGTCCACCCGCCTGTTTTGGTACCAGTACCATGCTGTTTTTGTTACTATTGCTCTGTAATATAGTTTGAAGTCTGGTATCGCTATACCGCCTGATTCACATTTCCTGCTTAGCATTGTTTTTGCTATTCTGGGTCTTTTATTTTTCCATATGAATTTCATGATTGCTTTCTCTATTTCTACAAGAAATGCCGTTGGGATTTTGATTGGCATTGCATTAAACCTATAGAGAACTTTTGGTAATATCGCCATTTTGATGATGTTAGTTCTGCCTATCCATGAACAGGGTATATTTTTCCATCTTCTAAGATCTTCTTCTATTTCTCTCTTTAGGGTTCTGTAGTTTTCATTGTATAAGTCTTTCACCTCTTTTGTTAGGTTGATTCCCAAGTATTTTATTTTTTTTGAAGATATTGTGAATGGAGTGGTTGTCCTCATTTCCATTTCAGAGGATTTGTCGCTGATATACAGGAATGCCTTTGATTTATGCGTGTTGATTTTATATCCTGCCACTTTGCTGAATTCATTTATTAGCTCTAATAGTTTCTTTGTAGACCCTTCTGGGTCTGCTAGGTATAGAATCATGTCATCTGCAAATAGTGATAATTTAAGTTCTTCTTTTCCTATTTTGATGCCTTTAATTTCTTTCGTCTGTCTAATTGCTCTGGCCAGTGTTTCGAGAACTATGTTGAACAGAAGTGGTGAGAGAGGGCATCCCTGTCTTGTTCCAGATTTTAGAGGGAATGCCTTCAATTTTTCTCCATTCAGAATGATGCTAGCCTGAGGCTTAGCATAGATTGCTTTTACAATATTGAGGTATGTTCCTGTTATCCCTAGTTTTTCTAGATTTTTGAACATAAAGGGATGCTGTACTTTGTCGAATGCTTTTTCCGCATCTATCGAGATGATCATATGGTTCTTATTTTTAAGTCTATTGATGTGGTGAATAACATTTATTGATTTCCGTATATTGAACCAGCCTTGCATCCCAGGGATGAATCCTACTTGATCATGGTGCACAATTTTTTTGATATGTTTTTGTATCCGAGTGGCCAGAATTTTATTGAGGATTTTTGCATCTAGGTTCATTAGAGATATTGGTCTGTAGTTTTCTTTCTTTGAAGTGTCTTTGTCTGGTTTAGGTATCAGGGTGATGTTGGCCTCGTAGAATGAATTTGGAAGTTCTCCCTCTTTTTCTATTTCCCGAAGTAGCTTGAAAAGTATTGGTATTAGTTCCTCTTTAAAGGTTTTGTAAAACTCTGCTGTATACCCATCCGGTCCTGGGCTTTTCTTAGTTGGTAGTCTTTTGATGGTTTCTTCTATTTCCTCAATTGATATTGGTCTGTTTAAGTTGTCTATATCCTCCTGACTCAATCTGGGCAGATCATATGACTTAAGAAATTTATCTATGCCTTCACTATCTTCCAATTTATTGGAGTATAAGGATTCAAAATAATTTTTGATTATCTTCTGTATTTCTGAATTGTCTGTTGTGATATTGCCTCTTTCATCCCGTATGTTAGTGATTTGAGTTCTCTCTCTTCTTCTCTTCGCTAGCATGGCTAAGGGTCTGTCGATTTTGTTTATTTTTTCAAAGAACCAACTTTTAGTTTTGTCAATTTTTTCAATTGTTTCTTTTGTTTCGATTTCATTAATTTCAGCTCTGATTTTAATTATTTCTTGCCTTCTACTTCTTTTGCTGTTGTTTTGCTCTTCTTTTTCTAGGATTTTGAGATGAAGTATGAGATCATTTATTTGTTGGTTTTTTCTTTTTTTAAGGAATGAACTCCAAGCAATGAATTTTCCTCTTAGAACTGCTTTCAATGTGCCCCATAGATTCTGATATGTTGTGTCTGTGTTTTCATTAATCTCTAAGAATTTTTTAATTTCCTCCTTGATGTCTTCTATAACCCATTGATCATTCAGTAACCTATTGTTCATTCTCCAAGTGATGTATTCTTTTTCCTTCCTTCTTTTATCGTTGATTTTCAGTTCCATTCCATTATGATCAGATAGGATGCATGGTATTATCTCTACTCCTTTGTATTGTCTAAGAGTTTCCCTGTGACATAATATATGATCTATTTTTGAGAAGGATCCATGTGCTGCTGAGAAAAAAGTGTAACTGCTTGATGTTGGGTGGTATATTCTATATATGTCAATTAAGTCTAGGTTATTAATTGTGTTATTGAGTTCTATAGTTTCCTTATTCAACTTTTGTTTGGAAGATCTGTCCAGTGGCGAGAGAGGTGTGTTGAAGTCTCCCATGATTATTGTATGGTGGTCTATTAGACTCTTGAACTTGAGAAGAGTTTGTTTGATGAACATAGCTGCACCATTGTTTGGGGCATATATATTTATGATTGTTATGTCTTGTTGGTGTATGGTTCCCTTGAGCAGTATGTAGTGTCCCTCTTTATCCCTTTTGATTAACTTTGGCTTAAAATCTATTTTATTTGATATGAGTATGGATACTCCTGCTTGTTTCCGAAGTCCATATGAGTGATATGATTTTTCCCAACCTTTCACCTTCAGCCTATGTATGTCTTTTCCTATCAAATGCGTCTCTTGTAGGCAGCATATTGTTGGGTCTTGTTTTGTGATCCATTCTACTAGCCTGTGTCTCTTGATTGGTGAGTTTAAACCATTAACATTTAGGGTTATTATTGAGATATGGGTTGTTCTTCCAGCCATATTTGTTTATTTATGTTACTAAACATGGTTTGTTTTCCACTTTGATTATTTTCCCCCCTTTAGTGTCCTACCTCCCACTGTTGGTTTTCATTGTTATTTTCCATTTCCTCTTCCTGTAATGTTTTGCCAAGGATGTTTTGAAGAGATGGTTTTCTATCTGCAAATTCTTTTAACTTTTGTTTATCGTGGAAGGTTTTAATTTCATCTTCCATCCTGAAGCTTAATTTCGCTGGAAACACAATTCTTGGTTGGAACCCATTTTCTTTCAGTGTTTGAAATATGTTATTCCAGGATCTTCTAGCTTTCAGAGTCTGTGTTGAAAGATCAGCTGTTATCCTGATTGGCTTACCCCTAAATGTGATCTGCTTCCTTTCTCTTGTAGCTTTTAAAATCCTCTCCTTATTCTGTATGTTGGGCATCTTCATTATAATGTGTCTAGGTGTGGGTCTCTTATGATTTTGCACATTCGGCGTCCTGTAGGCTTCTAGGATTTGGGGTTCTGTCTCATTCTTCAAGTCTGGGAAGTTTTCTCGAATTATTTCATTGAATAGATTGCTCATTCCTTTGGTTTGAAACTCTGTTCCTTCCTGTATCCCAATGACTCTTAAATTTGGTCTCTTGATGTTATCCCATATTTCTTGGATGTTCTGCTCATGGTTTCTTAACAGTCTTGCTGAGCTGTCTATGTTCTTTTCAAGCTGAAATACTTTATCTTCATTGTCTGATGTTCTGTCTTCTAAGTGTTCTACTCTGCTGGTAGTATTCTCAATTGAGTTTTTAAGTTGGCTTATTGCTTCCTGCATTTCTAGGATTTCTGTTTGTTTGTTTTTTATAACCTCTATTTCCCTGTATAGTTGATCTTTTGCTTCTTGGATTTGTTTATGTAATTCATTGTTGAAGTGATCTTTCATTGTCTGATTTTGCTGTCTGATGTCTTCCTTGAGACTCCAGATCATCTGAAGCATGTATATCCTGAATTCTTTATCTGACATTACATCAGCTGCAGCTATTACCTCTTCTAACGTTGAGTTGACCTGCAATGCTTGTGGTCCTTTCTTTCCTTGTCTCTTCATACTGTTCGCGTTCCTTTCTTCTTGGTGAAACTGTTGTGCTATTGAATTTTCCCCCTATATATTTATATTGGTCTTGTATAGTTGCAAAGTCTCCCTCGCAGGCGCGGGCGGCGGCTCTGCCCCTCCTCCAATTGGGGCAATGTGCCTACCACGCCGGCAGGCCGCTGGGCCTGCTCTGCCAGTCGGTAGCAGGTCCGCCGACCTTGCAGGCGCGGGCGGCGGCTCTGTCCCTCTGAGGGCTGCTAGGCTTGTTCTGTCGGTGGTCGCAGTTCTGCCTACTTTGCAGGCGCAGGCAGCGGCACTGCCCCTCTGCAGGCCTCTGGGGCTGTACTGCCAGTGGGTCGCAGGTCCGCCTACTTTGCAGGCGTGGGGGGGGGGCGGCTCTACCCTTCCTCAGGCCACTGGGCCTGTTCTGTCTCTCGGTTGCAGGTCTGACCTGTTCTGATGGTGGTCTCAGTTCCGACTACCTTGCAGGCGCGGGGGGGAGGGGGCGGCTCTGCCTCTCAGCAGGCCGCTGCTCCTCTTCCGCCAGTGGGTCGCAGGCCCGCCTACCTTGCAGGAGTGATTGGAAGCTCTGTCCCGCCGCGGGCCACTGGGCCTTTTCTGTCGGTGGTCACAGATCCCCTACCTGGCAGGCGCGGGGGGTGGGGGGCAGCTCTGCCCCTCAGCAGGCCGCTGGGCCTGCTCTGTGTTTGGTCACAGTTCCCTCTACTATGCCGGCGCAGGGGGAGGGGGCGGCTCAGCCTCTCAGCAGGCGGCTGCTCCTCTTCTGCCGGTGGGTCGCAGGCCCGCCTACCTTGCAGGAGTGATTGGAAGCTCTGTCCCGCCGCGGGCCACTGGGCCTTTTCTGTCGGTGGTCACCCTTCCCCTACCTGGCAGGCGAGGGGGGTGGGGGGCGGCTCTGCCCCTCAGCAGGCCGCTGGGCCTGCTCTGTGTTTGGTCACAATTCCCTCTACTATGCCGGTGCAGGGGGAGGGGGCGGCTCAGCCTCTCAGCAGGCGGCTGCTCCTCTTCTGCCGGTGGGTCGCAGGCCCGCCTACCTTGCAGGAGTGATTGGAAGCTCTGTCCCGCCGCGGGCCACTGGGCCTTTTCTGTCGGTGGTCACCCTTCCCCTACCTGGCAGGCGAGGGGGGTGGGGGGCGGCTCTGCCCCTCAGCAGGCCACTGGGCCTGCTCTGTGTTTGGTCACAGTTCCCTCTACTATGCCGGCGCAGGGGGAGGGGGCGGCTCAGCCTCTCAGCAGGCGGCTGCTCCTCTTCTCCACATGTACTTTTTGTACAAAATTCATAGTGAATTCTTGGAAGTAACTATCCAAAAGACTTACTTGGAATGCTTCCTGTTGGGAATTTTGTGGCTTTCATGAGGCAACATTTGCTTATTAAGCATTCTGCCCCAGGAAAACATTTATCTTCAAAGAAAGGAACCAAACATGTAAGGAAGTCTATGTGAGTTACACAGAGAATCTTTAGGACAATATTCATCTCAAATGACAAAATTTTCATTTGCCCTAAATACAGAGTGTTTTTTTCAAATGAAAAACACTATACTTAGGACAAGCAAAGTAAAAGAGCCAAGTACATTGGACTTCTAATAGTAACACCACTGTGTGAGTATTTGCATGTTCCCATGAAAACACACACACACACACACTCACTCACACACACAAACAAACACAGTAGCAAATAGAAAAGGCAATTTATCCAGAACCAAAAAAAAAAACTAATAGGGAGTGTTTTTCAGAGAGTCATGTAACATTAAAGATCAAGTTTTCATCAGTGGCACATATAATCTGGTTAGTGCACTTGATGGTATGAGATGTCACTCAGATGCCTCTTCGTCCTGCTTCTCAGAGTGTTACCTGTTTGCAGCTTGTAGCAAAGACTCTCTCCAGGAACTGTCCTCAGCCAAAGGGACATGTTTCACCAAAGTTTACAGACAGAACACCCAATGCCTGGTCTGTGTAGGTAAACCAAGCCTGCTTTCATCCTTTAGTACAACACTGAAGAGCAACCAAGCTCCAGAACTCCCCAAATGTGATGAGGTTTTTCTTGTGACTGCTCTTCAATTTAATTTACCCCTCTTTCCCTTGAAGCTTTGCTCACTCTATCACAGGTGTTGATTCTGAGGGCACTCCCTAGTCAATTCCCTGCCAGCATTAATCCTCCATTTTAGAATCAATTTCCAGGAAATGTAACCTGTAACATATAGCTTGAACCTAGCTGTAGTCACCAATGTTAGGATACTGTTTGAACATGAATCAATAAACATCTATATGAATGAGGGTGTGAGGCTCTTAGAGAGAACTCAGTCTGAGGGAGGAGAAACAAAGACAGGTACCTTGTCCAGCAACAACTTCATAGTAGGGGATGAGGGAAATTCTAGGTACTCTGGTATTATTCACTCTCCCATTTCTTCATCTGAAGTGGAAATATAGAAGTATTTCTTGGAGGCTAAGGAAACTGGCAAATGTAGCCATACCTTATGGATACACCAATTTGTAGCAGAGGAAGGGATAAATCAAGGGGAGAAGAAATATATCATGAGCACTTTATGGTAGAACATCAAATATTTTTTATGAGAAAATGTAAGACACTCCCTTGGGATACCAAGACATGCTGAAAGATTGAAAATTTACAAGAGGAAGGAATTTCTGCTTTAACAGATAGGTAAAAAGCCATAATCTGACCACATTAGAATACACTGGCTTGGAATAAAGGAGAATACTTAAAGAAAAATTTGAGTACCTGGAAAATCAAAATGATACTTTATTCTTCCTTAATTGAATGTTGTCTCGATATTCTTTTAATAAGATAGGTAGCCAATTTGTTCATATTGTGCACCCAGTTCTCTACTGGACAGAGTAAGAGCCAGGATAACAGAGTGGTTAAGACTATGAAGTCTAAAACTGAATCCTGAATCTCATCTTTGTACTCACTAGTACTTATTACTAAATACAGTTGTTTTGTACATGAAATGAGCTAAAGCACTCAAATACTCAGAATGCTAAATTTACATAATAAATATAAGAAATCTTTGCTCCCCAGCTATGGGGAGAGTGGTCAGCAGGCTGCCTACTTGTCAGGTGATTATTCTGTACTCAGAGCAGCTTGTGACCAGTGAATGAGTCAACCAGAAGTATAAAGGTCCTGCCATTTCAGCCAGAGAGAAAAACTCTGACAAGTTTTATTCATTCCAGAGCACTCTGCTACATTAGCCTAGGCTTTATAAAAACTGCATCAAAGATCAGCTCTCTTTCCCTTCTGGCTTTCTACTACTTCCTTACATAGTACTAATTACTAATAAAATCATGATCCCTGAACTCTTTCTCAGCATCTGTGTCAGAAGAGTTCAACCAATACTGTTTAAATCTGTATCATACAAACTTATTAATTTATAATTATATGTGAACATTCATTATAGACATAACGTCAATCAGGGCAAATGTTTTATTATATAAAATATTCATAAACTATGTTAATCATAGTCACCATCTAAAGAATACCATATGAAAATATATTTATAGATTTAGGAGATCATAAAAACATGTGAAGTAAAGTTGAACCACTATTAGAACACTAGTTATTTAAAACTTGTAACTTTGGGAGGAAAGTTTCTAGGACCTCCATTACCATGCCAACAAATAATTTACTCCTTAATTTAGCTATCCAATATCTACTGGTTACTATATGCAACCCCTATACGATACAAATAATAAGGCTGAAATGATACTTAACATCATGGAGTTTATGGTCTAGTGAAGAAGAAAAATATTGAACAAAATCAATTAAATAGATAACCACATAATGTTATGATATCCAAGAAAATATTGAGTACTACAAAAGCATATACTAAGGTAAGTTTACGTAATCCTGAGAGACAAAGTATAAACTGAGATGCAAAGGATGAGAAGGTTGAGCTGGGGATGTGGCTCAAGCGGTAACGTGCTCACCTGGCATGTGCAAGGTACTGGGTTCGATCCTCAGCACCACATAAAAATAAAATAAAGATGTTATGTCCACTGAAAACTAAAAAATAAATATTAAAATTCTCTCTCTTTCTCTCTTTTTTTTATAAAAAAAGGATGAGAAGGTTTAGCCATGTAAAATGGTTACAAAACAATGTCTCTGGTGCTGATTTGGAAGTCTTTACAAAAAAAAATTTCTTCTTTCTAACATCCCACTGAAGGATATGCTCTATTAGAAGAAGAAGAAGAAGAAGAAGAAGAAGAAGAAGAAGAAGAAGAAGAAGAAGAAGAAGAAGGGGGAGGGGGAGGGGGAGGGGGAGGGGGAGGGGGAGGGGGAGGGGGAGGAAGAAGAAACAAGAATCAGGGGAACTTGGGCATAGAGAAAAATACAGACATGTATTTTTCCAAACATGAGAAACACATATAGCAGAAAGACTTTAAAATGATGTTGAAAAAAGTTCTTTTAAATATATCTATGTACAAGGCATATGTGTTTGATGTAGATCAGGGTTTCTCAGCCTTGGGTTTATGGATATTTTAAGGCAAAATACTATTTGCTGTGAGGACCTGGCTTTTCACTGTGAGATGCTTACTAGCATCTCTGGCCTTAACTCATTAGATGCCAGTAGCACCACCTCTCAAGTTGTAAAAAAATAGATAATATCTCAGACAATGCCAAATATCCCCTGGGGCGCAAAATCTCTCCCTCTCCATTTAGAATCATTAATCTAGATGTAACTTCCATGAATCATATCACTAATCCTTTCTACTGGCAAGCAGATAGACACTAATTCTTATAATCATGAAGAGCTTTATTCATACAAGTTGTTTGATATAAGGTAAATGTTTTAAAAAAGAAACCAGCATTAAAGAAATCATTTTGATTTAATTATTTGATCTTAGTTAGTATATTGTGCTTTTTTTTTTCTTTGAACTGGTGATTCTCCTGCCTCAGCCTCCCAAGCCACTGGGATTATAGGTGTGCACCACTGCACCCGGCTGCTTTTTTAAATTTGACATGCAACTTTGACTTTTTTTAAATATCTTTATTTGTTTTACTTATTTTTTATGTGGTACTGAGGATCAAACCTAGTACCTCACAAGTACGAGGCAAGTGTGCTACAGCAACTTTGACTTTTAAAATAAAAACATCTTTCTCAAAAACATTTGAAAACCTACAATTTCTGCATTGAAAAAGTTAATTCTATTGCAAACATTTCAAATTTTGTGTGTTAAGAATTCAATTGTATTTAAAATATATTTTTAATCCTTTGGTTTATAATTGACAAAAACACAAAGTATGGCTCCACAGTTTAGCTATTTGTGAATTGTGCTGCTATAAACATTGATGTAGCTGTGTCCCTATAGTATGCTGTTTTTAAGTCCTTTATAGTTAAAATGACCTGGGGAAAAAACATAAAGTATGTAAATACTGTGTTTATAAACAATATAAATAATTTTTCTGAAATGACAAGAAGAAAATTAAATTTGTGGAATTGTAGAGAATTATGGTTCCATTTATGTAAAGACTTCAAAAATAGAAAATTAAATATACATATGTATGTATATATGTGTATATGGGTGTGTGTGTGTTAAACCTGTACAAAAAAGTGAGGAATGATAAATATTAAATTCATATTAGTGATTATTTATGAAGCTGAATGAAGGGGTTGGTAGTAGGTAAGTCCCACAAAGAATTATAAAATTAATTGAAATGTTTATTTTTAAGTAGTTGATGGATGCATGGATACTCACATTATCACTAATCTTGAAAAGTTAAGAACTGCATTTAAAAAAAAATTTTTAAACATTTTATTTATGATTAACAAATGTTAATTGTGGGTTCAAAATTATATCTCAAAACATATACAGTGTTTGCTAATCAAACCCAGACTCCTTTACTCACTTTTCACATACCATAAATCTTGCTGACCTCTGCTAATCACTATTCTTACATTCAAGTTAACTTTCTTAGGTTTCTGTATCTGAGAGAGAACATATGGTACTTATCTTTCTGTGTCTGGCTTATATCTCTTACACATAATGTCCAACTTTTACATTTATTTTTCTGCCAACGACAAGGTTTCCTCCTTTTATGGCCAAGTAATATTCCATTGTTTTTATATATCATGTTTGCTTTATCTATTTATCCCCTGAGGGGAAACTAAGTTGATTCTATATATTTTTTCTTTTTATTTATTTACTTATTTGTTTGTTATAATTAGGCATATCTGATAGCAGAATGCATTTCAATTCATTATACATAAATGGAGCATAACTTCTCATTTCTCTGATTGTACACGATGTAGCATCGCACCATATGTGCAGTCATACATGTACCTAGGGTAATGATGTCCATCGCATTCCACTATCTTTCCTGCCCCCATATTCCCTCCCCTCCCCTCTCTCCCCTTTGCCCAATCAAAGTTCCTCCATTCTTCCCATGCCCCCCCCATTATGGATCAGCATTCACATATTAGAGAGAATATTTGGCATTTGGTTTTTTGGGATTGGCTTACTTTGCTTAGCATGATATTCTCAAACTCTATCCATTAAACTTCAAATGCCATAATTTTATTTTTAATGCTGAGTAATATTCCATTGTGTATATATACCACAGTATGAACTGCATTTAATATAAATTTAAAAACTTAATGTATATTTAACAGTATTTGTTAATCGCATTATAAATACTAAATTCTTATACTTAACTTTGGTTAAGTATAAGAATTTAGTATCTATTATTTTATTTTACATGACAGTAGAATCTATTTTGATATATTTTTACAAACACGGAATATATCTTATTCTAATTAGGATCTCAGCCTGTGGTTGTACATGATATGGAGATTCAAGGTAGTGAATTCATATAGGTCCATAGGAAAGTTACATCAGATTCATTCCACTATCATTCCTATTCCTATCCCCACTCCCTTCCCTTCATTCTCCTTGTCTAATCGTCTGCACTTCTATTTTCCCACGCACACAACTGTTGTAGCTTAACATCCACATATCAGAGAGAACATCCAACCTTTGGCTTATTTCACTTAGCATGATAGTCTCCAGCTCCATCCATTTATGGGTAAATATCATAAAGTCATTGTCCTTTATGGCTGAGTAATATTCCATTATGTATATAAATCACATTTTCATTATCTATTCATCTGTTGACGAGCATCTAGGTTGGTTCTGTATCTCAGATATTGTGAATTGTGCTGCTATAAACACTGATGTAGCTGCGTTACTGTAGTATGCTGATTTTAAGTCCTTTGGATATATATATATCAAGGAGTGTGATAACTGGGTCAAATGATGGTTTCATTCCTGGTTTTCTGAGGACTCTACATACTGCTTTTCAGAGTGGTTGCACCAATTTGCAGTCACATCAGTAATGTATGAGTTAACCCTTCTCCCCACATCTTCCAAATATTAGATCATGTCATTAACTAATAGAGATAGTTTGAACTCTTTGTTTCCTATTCATATCCCTTTAATTTTTTTTGTCTAGTTGCTCTGGCTAGAGTTTCAAGGACCATGCTTAACAGAAGTGGTGAAAGAAGGCATCTTTGTCTTGTTCCTGTTTTTAGAATAAACAAATGCTTTCAGTTTTTCTCTGTTTAGAATGATGGGTTTGTCATAAATAGCTTTTATGATGTTGAGGGATGTTCCTACTATCCCTAGTTTTTCTAGTGCTTAAAACATGAATGGATACTGTATTTTTCCAAATGCTTTTTCTGTATCTATTGAGATAATCATGTGATTCCTGTATTTTAAGGTTATTTATGTGGTGAAATACATTTATTGGTTTATATATGTTGAACCAATCCTGCTTTCCTGGAATGAACCACACTTGACAATGGTGCACTATCTTTTGAATCTGTTTTTGTATGCAATTTGCCAATATTGTGTTAACAATTTTTGCATCTATGTTCATCATGGGTGTTGGTCTGATGTTTTCTTTCCTTGATGTGTCTTTGTCTGGTTTTGGTATCAGGGTGATAGTAGCTTCATAGAAAGAGCTTAGGAGGGTTCTCTCCTTTTCTATTTTGTGGAATAATTTGAGGATTTGTGTTAGTTCTTCTTTAAAGGCCTGGTAAAAACAGGTTGAGTTTTCATCTGGTCCTGAGCATTTCTTTATTGGTAGGCTTTTGAGGTGTTTTCAATTTCATTACTTGAAATTGATCTGTTTCAATTTTAATGTATTCCTGATTTAATTTAGGTAGGTCATATGTCTCTAGAAATTTGTTTATATCTTTGAGAATTTCAAATTTATTGGAGTATAAATTTTCAAAATAATTTCTGATCATCATCTTTATTTCAGTAGTGTCGGTGATGATATTTCCCTTTTCATCATTAATTTTAATAATTTGTGTTTTTTCCCTCCTTTGGTTAGCTTAGCTAAGGGTTTTTTCGATTTTGTTAATTTTTTCAAAGAACCAACTTTCTGTCTTGTTGAGTTTTTAATTTTTTTAAAGAGAGAGAGAGAGAAGAGAGGAAGAGAGAGAGAATTTTCTTTATTGGTTGTTCAAAACATTACAAAGCTCATGACATATCATCTTTCATACATTTGACTCAAGTGGGTTATGAACTCCCATTTTTACCCCAAATACAAATTGCAGAATCACATCGGTTACACATTCACATTTTTACATAATGGCATATTAGTGACTGTTGTATTCTACTACCTTTCCTATCCCCTACTATCCCCCCTCCCCTGCCCTCCCATCTTCCCTCTCTTCCTCATCTGCTGTTGTTCAATTCTCTCCCTTGTCCCCCCCTTTCCCCTCACAACCTCTTATATGTAATTTTGTGGAACATTGAGGGTCTCCTACCATTTCCATACGATTTCCCTTCTCTCTCCCTTTCTCTCCCCCCACTCGTCTCTGTTTAATGTTAATCTTTTCCTCATGCTCTTCCTCCCTGTTCTATTCTTAGTTGCTCTCTTTATATCAAAGAAGACATTTGGCATTTGTTTTTTAAGGATTGGCTAGCTTCGCTTAGCATAATCTGCTCTAATGCCATCCATTTCCCTGCAAATTCCAAGATTTTGTCATTTTTTAGTGCTGCATAATACTCCATTGTGTATAAATGCCACATTTTTTTTATCCATTCATCTATTGAAGGGCATCTAGGTTGGTTCCACAGTCTAGCTTTTGTGAATTGTGCTGCTATGATCATTGATGTGGCAGTATCCCTATAGTACGTTCTTTTAAGATCCTCAGGGAATAGTCCAAGAAGGGCAATAGCTGGGTCAAATGGTGGATCCATTCCCAGCTTTCCCAGGAATCTCCATACTGCTTTCCAAATTGGCCTCACCAATTTGCAGTCCCACCAGCAATGTACAAGTGTACCCTTTTCCCCACATCCTCGCCAGCACTTATTGTTGTTTGACTTCATAATGGCTGCCAATCTTACTGGAGTAAGATGGTATCTTAGGGTGATTTTGATTTGCATTTCTCTGACTGCTAGAGATGGTGAGCATTTTTTCATGTACTTGTTGATTGATTGTATGTCCTCCTCTGAGAAGTGTCTGTTCAGGTCCTTGGCCCATTTGTTGGTTGGGTTATTTGTTAACTTATTGTTTAATTTTTTGAGTTCTTTGTATACTCTGGATATTAGGGATCTATCTGAAGTGTGAGGGGTAAAAATTTGTTCCCAGCATGTAGGCTCCCTATTTACCTCTCTTATTGTTTCTTTTGCTGAGAAAAAAACTTTTTAGTTTGAGTAAGTCCCATTTGTTGATTCTTGTTATTAACTCTTGGGCTATGGGCGTCCTATTAAGGAATTTGGAGCCCGACCCCACAATATGTAGATGGGAGCCAACTTTTTCTTCTATTGGTTGCAGAGTCTCTGATTTGATATCAAGCACTTTGATCCATTTTGAGTTAACTTTTGTGCATGGTGAGAGAAAGGGGTTCAGTTTCATTTTGTTGCATATGGATTTCCAGTTTTCCCAGCACCATTTGTTGAAGATGCTATCCTTCCTCCATTGCATGCTTTTAGCCCCTTTATCAAATATAAGATAGTTGTAGTTTTGTGGATTGGTCTCTGTGTCCTCTATTCTGTACCATTGGTCCACCTACCTGTTTTGGTACCAGTACCATGCTGTTTTTGTTACTATTGCTCTGCAGTACTGTTTGAAATCTGGTATCGCTATACCTCCAGATTCACACTTCCTGCTTAGAATTGCTTTTGCTATTCTGGGTCTTTTGTTTTTCCATATGAATTTCATGATTGCTTTATCTATTTCTACAAGTAATGCCGTTGGGATTTTGATTGGCATTGCATTAAACCTGTAGAGTACTTTGGGTAATATCGCCATTTTGATGATGTTAGTTCTGCCTATCCATGAACAGGGTATATTTTTCCATCTTCTAAGATCTTCTTCTATCTCTCTCTTTAGGGTTCTGTAGTTTTCATTGTATAAATCTTTCACCTCTTCTGTTAGGTTGATTCCCAAGTATCTTATTTTCTTTGAGGATATTGTGAATGGAGTGGTTTTCCTCATTTCCATTTCAGAAGTTTTGTTGCTGATATACAGGAATGCCTTTGATTTATGTGTGTTGATTTTATATCCTGCCACTTTGCTGAATTCATTTATTAACTCTAGCAGTTTCTTTGTAGATCCTTTTGGGTCTGTTAGATATATTATCATATCATCCGCAAATAGTGACAATTTAAGTTCTTCTTTTCCTATTTTTATGTCTGTCTAATTGCTCTGGCTAGTATTTCAAGAACTAAATTGAATAGAAGTGGTGAGAGAGGGCATCCCTGTCTTGTTCCAGATTTTAGAGGTAATGCCTTCAGTTTTTCTCCATTTAGGATGATGCTAGCCTGAGGCTTAGCATATATAGCTTTCACAATGTTGAGGTAAGTTCCTGTTATCCCTAGTTTTTCTAGTGTTTTGAACGTAAAGGGATGCTGTACTTTGTTGAATGCTTTTTCTGCATCTATCAAGATGATCATATGGTTCTTATCTTTAAGTCTATTGATGTGGTGAATAGCATTTATTGATTTCCGTGTATTGAACCAGCCTTGCATCCCAGGGATGAATCCTTCTTGATCATGGTGCACAATTTTTTTGATATGCTTTTGTATTCAATTCACCAGGATTTTATTGAGAATTTTTGCATCCAAGTTCATTAGAGACATTGGTCTGTAGTTTTCTTTCTTTGAAGTGTCTTTTTCTGGTTTCGGGATCAGGGTGATGTTGGCCTCATAGAATGAATTTGGAAGAGCTCCTTCTTTTTCTATTTCTTGAAATAGCTTGAAAAGTATTGGTATTAATTCTTCTTTGAAGGTTTTGTAAAACTCTGCTGTATACCCATCCAGTCCAGGGCTTTTCTTGGTTGGTAGTCTTTTGATGGCTTCTTCTATTTCTTCCTTTGTTATTGGTCTGTTTAAATTTGTGTGTCTTCCTGACTCAATCTGGGCAGATCGTATGACTTAAGAAATTTATTGATATCTTCACTATCTTCTATTTTATTGGAATATAGGGTTTCAAAATACTTTCTAATTATCTTCTGTATTTCTGTAGTGTCTGTTGTGATATTGCCTTTTTCATCCCGTATGTTAGTAATTTGAGTTCTCTCTCTTCTTCTCTTCGTTAGCATGGCTAAGGGCCTGTTGATCTTATTTATTTTTTCAAAGAACCAACTTTTAGTTTTATCAATTTTTCAATGTTTTTTTTGTTTCAATTTCGTTGATTTCTGCTCTGATTTTAATTATTTCTTGTCTTCTACTACCTTTGCTGTTTTTTGCTCTTCCTTTTCTAGGGTTTTGAGGTGTAGAGTGAGTTCATTTATTTGTTGGTTTTTTTCTTTTATTGAGGAAAGAACTCCAGGAAATGAATTTACCTCTTAAAACTGCTTTCATTGTGTCCCATAGATTCTGGTATGTTGTGTCTGTATTGTCATTTATCTCTAAGAATTTTTTTATTTCCTCCTTTATGTCTTCTGTAACCCATTGATCATTCAGTAACATATTGTTCATTTCCCAGGTGATGCAGGATTTTTCCTTCCTTCTTTTATCATTGATTTCCAGTTTCATTCCATTATGATCTGATATGGTGCATGGTATTATCTCCACACCTTTATATTTACTAAGAGTTGCCCTATGGCATAATATATGGTCTATCTTTGAGTAGGATCCATGTGCTGCTGAGAAGAACGTGTATCCACTTGATGATGGTTGATATATTCTATATATGTTGGTTAAGTCTAGGTTATTGATTGTGTTATTGAGTTCTATAGTGTCTTTATTCAGCTTTTGTCTAGAGGATCTGTCTAATGGCGAGAGCGGTGTGTTGAAGTCACCCATAATTATTGTGTTGTGGTCTATTTGACTCTTTAACTTGAGGAGAGTTTGTTTTATGAACGTTGCAGCACCATTGTTTGGTGCATACATATTGATAATTGTTATGTCTTGTTGGTGGATGGTTCCTTTTAACAGTATATAGTGTCCTTCTTTATCCCTTTTGATTAACTTAGGTTTGAAGTTGATTTTATTCGATATGAGTATGGCCACTCCTGCTTGCTTCCGAGGGCCATGTGAGTGGTATGATTTTTCCCAACCTTTCACCTTCAGCCTGTATATGTCTTTTCCTATCATATGAGTCTCCTGAAGGCAGCATATTGTTGGATTTGTTTTTTTAATCCAGGTTACTAGCCTATATCTCTTGATTGGAGAATTTAGGCCATTAACATTTAAGTTTACAATTGAAATATGGTTTGTACTTCTAGTCATGTTTATTTATTTATTTATTTTAGTTTGGCTAGTTTTTCCTCTTTGGTTATCTTTCTCCCCCTTTACTGAGATACCTCCCACTGTTAGTTTTGGGTGCTATTTTTCAGTTCCTCTTCTTGTAGTATTTTGCTCAAAATGCTTTGCAGTGCTGGTTTTCTGGCTGCGAATTCTTTTAGCTTTTGTTTATTGTGAAAGATTTTAATTTCATTGTCAAATCTGAAGCTTAATTTTGCTGGATACAGTATTCTTGGTAGGAATCCATTATTTTTCAGCGTTTGAAATACATTGTTCCTGGATCTTCTCACTTTCAAAGTCTGTGATGAAAAATCAGTCGTTAACCTAATTGGTTTACCCCTGAATGTAATCTGCCTCCTTTCTCTCGTAGCTTTTAATATTCTCTCCTTGTTCTGTATGTTGGCTATCTTCATAATTATATGTCTTGTAGTTGGTCTATTATGGTTTTAAATGTTTGGGGTCCTGTAGGCTTCCAGGATTTGGCAATCCATTCCATCTTTCATCTCTGGGAAGTTTTCTAGAATTATTTCATTTAATAGGTTGTCCATTCCTTTGGTTTGAACCTCTATACCTTCTTCTATCCTGATGACTCTCAAGTTTGTTTTTTTTTATGACATCCCATATCTCTTGAATAGATTGCTCGTGAGATTTAAGCATCCTTTCTGTGTTGACTATATTTTTTTCAAGTTGATAAACTTTGTCTTCATTATCTGATGTTCTGACTTCTACTTGATCTAGTCTATTTGTCATATTCTCGTTTGAGTTTTTAATTTGGTTTATAGTTTCCTGCATTTCTAGGATTACTCTTTGATTTTTTTTAATCTCTATCTCCTGGTAAAGCTCATTCTTTGCCATTTGAATTTGTTTGTTTAATTCGTTTTCAAAATATACTTTCATTGCTTGGACTTGCTGTCTCATGTCTTCTCTAATATTCCATTCCATCTGAGTTAGGTATGCCTTGAGTTCTTTCCCTGTCCCTGTTTCTGATGCTTCTAGGTCCTCCTGTAGATTTAAGTTGTCCTGCATTGTTTGTACTCCTTTTTTCCCTTGTTTTTTCATGTTGTTCACGTTACTTTCCAGCTCTGTTTGATTGCTGTGTTTCTGCTCTCTCCTATAAATTTGTTTTGATTTTGTATATCTCTGTTGTCTCTCCTTTGTGGTGGTAGACTATGCCTGCTAAAGTGGATTCCGCTGGGAAGGAATTCCGTCGGCTGAACTCTGGTGACGTCACCTCTCTGCTATGGCGAGCCCCAAGCTCCTTGCCGGGGTGTCCGAAGGGAGGGGTGGGACTAGTCTGTCTCTGGTTGGTTTCAGCTCCCGGTTGGCTACTTCATGAAGCCTGACTATAGACCTCTTCCTAGAGTCTCTGCGCTGTACCTGCTGGGCCGCACCTCGGGATCTAGCCGCGCGGTCACCGGTGGGCGGGAGGTCTCTAGCCGCCCAGTCACGCAGGCAGCGGGCAGGCGGTTGCCAGCAGGCAGGCGGTCTCTAGCCACCCAGTCGCGCAGGCAGTCGCCGGCAGGCGGGCGGTCTCTAGCTGCCCAGTCGCGCGGGCAGCAGGCGGGCAGTCACCAGCAGGCGGTCTCTAGCCGCCCAGTCAAGCGCGGGCAGCGGGCGGGCGGTCCATTGCCGGCAGGCAGGTGGTCTCTAGCCACCCAGTTGGGAGGGCCTGGCCTCTCGTCCCCTGGCTTCTCCTGCTAGCCCTGGCTTCTCCTGCTAGCCCAGACTTCCCCTGTGTGATGCCTCTCGGCAGTTCAAACTGTACTCTGGGCCTGCAGTTTGCTGGGTGTGGAAGGTGGCTATTGGGAATCAGCACCCTATTGTTTTGATTTTTTCCGCTTGCCCCTCCCCCAGAGCTGGCAAGACAGGTTTCGTTTTCGCCACTGATGGGAGGGGGAGTTGGAGGTCAGGTGTCTCTATCTTTCACCGCGTCTCTATGCAGGCTCGTTCTGATAATCCCTCCCCCGGAAATCCTGGGAGAGATTTTATGTGAATTCCCCGCTGTATGGGAGATGGGCTGAGTAACACACACCTGTTTTATTGTTGCAATCTGTCGGAAACTGGCGGTGGTGACATCAGCTCTCCAAGATGTTGGCCACTGGCTTCCTTGGTGGACTTTCCGTTGTCGGGGATAGCACTGGATTGCTTCCTTCCCCGTCTCAAACCCCGAACTCAGCCCGGAGCTCAGTGAGGGCACAGCCAGCAGGACTCCACAGAATCTGTAGCACAATTTCTCTCTGCTTGCTGGTCGTTTCTTAGCGGCGCCCCGCCGTCTGTAGCCGCGGGGCGGGCCGCGTGGCGCACGGCGGATCAGTCAGCCTGGATCTCCGGTCGCACATTTGGCTTGCATTTGAGACTCAATAACCGGTCCTCGGTGATGGAAATCCTTCCTCTAGGTTTCGGTGCACCCCAATTTTGCTGTAAATTCCTAACAAGATAGCTTTTTGTCATTCTAACTCGTTATTCATCTGCGCAGTGACGCGGTACACGGGGTGTGATGCACTCTATTCGTGGCCATCTTGGAATCTCCGAGAGAGAATTTTTAATATTTATTTTTTAGTTTTCAGTGGACACAACATCTTTATTTTATTTTTATGTGGTGCTGAGGATCGAACCCAGCTCCCCCCACATGCCAGGCGAGTGTGTTACCACTTGAGCCACATCCCCAGCCCTCTTGTTGATTTTAAAAATTTTTTTAAAATATTTATTTTTTAGGTGTAGATGGACACAACACAATACCTTTATTTTTATGTGGTGCTGAGGATCGAACCCGGGCCCCGCCCATGTTAGGTGAGCGCTCTACCACTGAGCAACAACCCCAGCCCTTAACTTTTTAATTTCAATTTCATGGATTTTGACTCTGATTTTAATTATTTCCTGCCTTCTACTGATTTTGGTGTTGATTTATTAGTTGTTTCCTTAGGGCTTTGAGATGTAATGTTTGATTATTATTTGGTGTCTTTCTATTCTTCTGATGAGCTTAATACTATGAACTTTCCTCTTAGAGCTGCCTTCATAGTGTCCCAAATATTTTGATATGTTGTATCACTATTCTAATTTACCTCTAAGTATTTTTTTAATTTCACCCTTGATTTCTTCTGCTATGCATTCATCATTCAATAGTGTATTATTAGTCTCAGAGTGTTAAGAGTAGCTTCTATTTTAATCTTTTCATTGATTTCAAATTTCATTCCATTATGATCTGATACAATGCAAAGTATTATCTCTATTTTTATTTTGTATTTGTTAAGAGTTGCTTCATAAATAAGAGACCCAGAATAGCTAAACCAATACTTAGCTTGAAGATTGAAACAGGTGGCATCACCATACCAGACCTTAAACTATTCTGCAGAGCAATAGTAACCAAAACAGCATATTATTGGCACCAAAACAGGCTGGTAGACCAATGGTACAGAATAGAGGACACAGAGACTAACCCACAAAATTACAATTATCTTATATTAAACAAAGGTGCCAAGAACATGCATTGGAGAAAAGATAGTATCTTCAACAAATGATGCTGGAAAAACTGAAAATTCATATGCAAAATATGAAATTAAACCCCTAACACTCACTATGCACAAAACTCAACTCAAAATGGATCAAGGAGTTAGGAATAAAACCATAGATAGATAGATTTAAAAATGTGGCATATATACACAATGGAATATTACTCAACAATAAAAGCGAATAAAATCATGGCATTTGCAGGTAAACGGATGGAGTTAGAGAAGATAATGCTAAGTGAAGTTAGCCAATCCCCCCCAAAAAAATGCCAAATGTTTTCTTTGATATAAGAAGGCTAACTCATAGTAGGATAGGGAGAGGGAGCATAGGAGGAATAGATGAACTCTAGATAGGACAGACAGGTTGGAAGGAAAGGGAGGGGTGGGTTTAGAAATGATGGTAGAAGATGATGATCATTATTATTCAAAATACATATATGAAGACACAAATTGGTGTGAATATACAACCAGAGATATGAAAAATGATGCTCTATATGTGTAATAAAAATTGTAATGCATTTTGCTCTCATATATAATTTATTTTAAAAGAGTTGTTTTGTGGCCTAAGATATGTTCTGTTTTAGAAAATAATCCATATGCTGCTAAGTGCATCCATTAATTGATGGATGAAATATTCTATATATCTCTGTTAAGTCTAAATTATTAATTATAATTTCTCTTTGAACCCAGTTGGGATTAACCACTGAGCATATCCCTGGCCATTTTTTTATATTTTCTTTAGAGACAGGGTCTCACTGAGTTGCTTACGGCCTTGCTAAATTGTTGAAGCTGGCTTCAAACCAATGGTCCTCCTGTGTCAGCCTCCTGAGCTGCTGGGATTACATGCATCCACCACCACACTAGGCTAAATATCTAATCTTTATCAATGTTATTTAATATATGTTTAAAATTAATAAAAATTTGAAAGTCAAATGATATACAATAAAGACCAATAGGAAGTTAAAAGGAAATTTTCTATAAAAAATGTTCAATTAGGAAAAAGACAAACATTGATTTATTTAAGCAATTGATGAAATATAAGGAAAAATCCATTTGCTCTTTTCTTTTAAATATTTTTTTAGTTGTCAATGGAACTTTAATTAATTTATTTATATGTGGTATTGAGACTTGAACCCAATTTCTCACACATGCCAGGCAAGCACTCTACCACTGAGCCACAACCCCAGCACCCCCTCCCCAAACATTGGCTCTTAATACCAGAAATTTTTTTTTTCAAATCATGACAGTTCATCTTAGGAGACAGAAATATGATCTTTCATTTCTCATAGAGGAAGCCTAGAATATTTTATAGCATTTGTGATGTACAATATACATGTTAATATCCTTGCCAATACAGAAGGAAAAGTATAGCTGATAAAATTGGGAAATGGAAGCTGGGAGAAAAGATGTATGAAAAAATAGTGATTTAATATCATCACAATAAGAATCAAGAAATACTGTTAAATTTTGATAAAGTAAGAAATAAAATAAGTGTAAAATTCATAAAATGGGCATCACAGATTGAAAAGTATCAGCCTTCAAGTGAGTTAAACAGTTATGCCACCCCCCTTTTTTGTGCAGCTGGGGATCAAATCCAGGGCTACATTCGAGTTCAGCAAGCACTCTACCACTGAGCTCCAACCCCAGCCCACCACTTATCCATTTTATGTAGAGCATTTTCTCCAAATATGGAGGCTACTACAAGAAGAGCACATATATTTCAATTTGGCTTTCACAATTAACTTTAGAAAGTGAGACTCATAAACTTGAAAGTAGGGGTTTCATGATTAATTTGTTGTCCTGCTTTTGCATTACTCAAATTTAAAAGCACAATAAAACAATCTCCCTCCATCCTGATTTTCTCTAATCTCTACTGCACCTTCCCATTATACTGTGTATCACTTTTAAATATTCTTTTTTCACCCATGGAATAAGTTTTTATTCTCTGTTATTTTTATAGAGATGTAGTTTTATTTTTATTAATTCTTTTTATACATGACAATAGAATTTATTTTGACCTAATTATGAAAACATGGAATATAATTTGTTCTAATTCAATCCCCTGTACTTCCCCTTCCCCTCCCTGTTCCCTTCCCTCTACTCTACTGATCTAAAGTAGATTTATTTATAGTTTTTTTTTTAAATTAGTGTCTTGTGGATTTACCTGATGGTGAGATTTACTGTGGTATATTCATAAAGATAATATCCAGATCTTCCTTTTCCACTTATTCATCAATTTGCTCTCTAGAATATAAGGGAACTGCTCTCATAGGAACAGAGCAAATGGTAGAATATGACTCTTCTGCAACCACGCCCCACAGAAGTATCAAATTGAACAATTATCCACATCTCATCTCAACATTCCACCATTAATGCTTCTTTTCATTAGACACTTTGGCCTAAGCTCTCTCTCTTTCATCTATTCCTTATTCTCCATTCTCAAATGTCTATCTGTATCTTGATATTCTTTTTAAAAGTTTGTGTTTGAAATTCACTTAATACTACTTAAATCAAGTTAATTGTTCTTTTTGAAAAAAATCTTGCTTTTTGTCATTTGTTTTAACTTTATTAAAGTCATCATCACATTCTCAGTAATCAAATGTAAAATATGATCTTTGCCACTTTTCTTCACAATACTATTTGATTGTCCCCAAGTCACCTCATCTATAACTCAGATATGGCTATTTTTTCTGATTCTGAAACTTTTCCTAATATTAGTGAGAGAAAATTTAAGATGAGGACTAAAATATTACCACTGGATTAACCCAAATAGGGATTTTCATAGTCTTTAATCAGGATATCAGTGATATTATACTCATAAATATTATATATATATATATATATATATATATATATATATATATATATATATATATAATCATATATATTCATATTTTCAGTATTTAATCAGAATAACATCAGCATTACATTCATACATATTCATGTATATATACATTTGTTTCACATATATATGAAAGGAGAAGGCAGTGGCAAAGGAATACTAGAAGAATATAGAAATACTAGAAGAATACAGAATACTAAAATACAGAATACTAGAAGGAATACAGAAAACACTCACTGGATATTATTACATGCCTGGCTAAATCTTGAATATATGATTTCTTATAATCTTCATAGCCACTCTACATGAGGTTAAAACTTAAAGTGACTCACTCCATATTACATAGTGGTAAGAGGCATAACATCATGGCAGAATGGCATGGCAGAGGAAAGCAGCTAAGAACATGTCAACCAGGAAGCAAAGAAAACTCTGCTCACCAGGAACCAAATATAAACCCCAAAATCATTATAAAACGTTTAGACTAAACCTAAAATCTCTTACAAGTTGGGTCCCCAGAGATGGTAAGCACAGTTGCTACAAAGACCAGTGGAAAAAAAAAACTCTTTCTTGAGTCTGAAATTTTTTTGTTTCCTTAATAAACAAAATGTTGGTCTAAACAATTCACATTTATTTAATAAATACTGAAGTAAAATATTTCAGATCCTGGACTAGATACTGAGAATATAATGAAAGAAATGGTCACTACACTGAAGAACCTTAAACTATAATGGAAAAGACAAATGAGAGATTTAGATGTTGTTTGTTCCTAACAAATGCATGTGTTAAAGGCTTGATCCTCAATTAAGAGATGATAGAACCTTCAAAAGGTGGACCTAGTGTGAAGTCATTAGGATTAATGAAGATTCAAGTTTAGCATAATAGTCAACAGATTTCATATCCTTGCACCTCAGGGTGCATGCATTTGCAGATTTAGAATATGTATGTTCCCGTGGTCTGTTCTTTTATTTAAATTTCAGTAATTTCTCCCCAGAATTATTGGATTATAATTGAAAAATAACACTATATATTTAAAACATACAACATGATGATTTGATATATGCTGTAAAATGTTACCAAAATCAAATTAATTCACACATCCATCACCTCACATAATTACCCTTTTTATGATAAGAACACTTGAGATCTAACCCACTTAGTGAATTTCCAGTATACCATACCATTGTTGATTACAGTCATAATGATATAAATACATCCGTAGAACTCATTCATCTTTTAAATAGAAGTTTGCATACTATGACCAATATCTCTCAATTTCTCCTACTTCCCCATCCTTGGTAATCACTATTTTAGTTTGTTTTTTTTTTAATTCAACTTTTAAAGATTCTATATATAATTGAAATGTGTATTATTATTCCTTGTGTGTTTAGTTTTTTTTCACTTATCATAATTTCCTCCAGATTTATTGTTTGTCAAAAATGTTGGGCTTTTCTTCTTTTACATAGCTGAATGATATTTCACTGCACCTATACACTACATATTTTCCATCCATTAATCCTTTAATGGACACATAGATTGTTTCTCTATATTGAATATTGTGAATAATGCTGTCATAAATATAGAAGTCCAGAAATGTCTTTAAAGTATTAATTTCATTTCACTTGGATATATACCCAGAAGTACGATTGCTACATTTTATGTTAGCTCTATTTTTATTATTTGTATTGTGTATATTTAAGATATACAACATGATTCTTTGATACATATATACACAGTGAAGTAATGACTACCATCAAGCAAATTAATGCATCCATCTCCACAAAAGTTTCCGTGTGTGTGTGTGTGTGTGTGTGTATGATGATAGTACTTAATACCTACTCTTGGGGCTAAGGATGTAGTGTGGTGGTACAGCACAGACTTAGCAGATGTGAGCCTCTGGATTTGGTCACCAACACCACACACACACACACACACACACACACACACAAAATCTTTTCTCTTAGCAAATTCCCAGTATATGCTATAGTATTGTGAACTACAGTTTTTAATACTATATAAGATATATTACAAAGATTATTAATCTTATAACTTAAAGTTTATGCTCTTTAACTGACATTTCTCCATTTCCCTAGGACCCTTAGAGTGATTCTACATCTTGCTTATTATGAATACTGCTCCTCACCCCTGGTTACCTCCACTCCACTGTGTCCCTACACATTCAACTTGTTTGGATTCTACATATAAATGATATAATGTAGTATTTCCCTTTATTTGGTTTATTTAAGATATAATAATACCCTGTAAATTCATCCATGTTGTTACAAATAACAGAAATTCTTTATTTTTATAGACTGAATCAAAGTCAATTGTTATTTATGTATGTGTATTTTTATGACTACACATGCAAATGTGTGCACACACACACACACACAAACGTACTCACTGCATATTTTTATACATTCATCCACTGATGGATAGACACTTGGGTTCATTCCACATTTGTCTCTTATAAATAATAGTGCTATGGATATGGGAGTCCAGATCTCTATTCACGATACTGATATCATTTCCTTTGGGTATTGATTTGTTAGCTTTTTCATTGCTATGACCAAAAGACTTGACAAGAACTACATGGAGGAGGAAAAATTTATTTGGCTTACAATTTCAGAGGTTCAGTCCATTTGTTGGCTGACTCCATAGCTCTGAGTCTAAGGTGAGGCAGAACATCATGACTAAAACGCATGCCAGAGACACCAGGGGAGCCAGGGCTTGCAGCTTAGAATATGGCAACCAGGAAGCAAAGAGAGATATGCTCACCAGGGACAAAATATAAACCCCATAGCTATACCCCCCCCACCCAGTGGCCTATAGCCACCGCCCAATTCATTCATCAGTCAATTGATCTACTGATTAGGTTACACCTCGAATGAATCTGATCATTTCATGTCTGAAAATTCTTGCATTGTCTCACTCATGAGCTTTTGTGAGATACTTCATATCTAAACTATAACAGGTTTATACTAAAAATGATTGCTGAATCATATGGTAATTCTATTTTTAATTTTTTGAGGAATCACCATACTATTTTCCATAATGGTTGTAGCATAATTCATAGAAGAGAATCATTAAATATTTTAAATGTCCATATGACCAATCAATATACAGATTCAATGTAATTCCTATCATAATTCCAGTCGTATTTTCCATAGAAATAGAGAAAAAAATAAAAAATTTGTGTAGAGCCACAAAGACTCCAAATAACCAAAACAATATTCACATAAAAAATCTAGAGGTATCATACTTCCTGATTTCAAATTGTATTTTAAAAGCTGTAGTAATTAGAAAAAGATAAAAAGCCTATCAAAATGGAGTCTACTATCATTTATAACTAAAAAGAACCAATAATTTTTTAAAGCTATAGTAATCAAAACAGTATGGTACTGCATAAAAACAGACATGTAGACTGATAGAACAGGATAAAGAGGCCAGAAGTAAATTGATACATATGTAGTCAATTAGATAATAGATAATGGGGAAAGAATAGTCTTTTAATAAATTTTTGTTGGGAAAACTGAATATCCACAATGAAAAGATTGAAAACGGATCTTTATTTTATATCATACACAAAAATCAACTCCAAATGCATTGTAGACTTAAATAAAAGACATGAAACTTTAGAAGAAAGCACAGGGAAAAGGATCCTTGATTTTGACTTGGCAATGGGTTTTTGGACAGCACCCCAGAAGCTCAGGAAACAAAAGCAAAAATAAACAACCGAGATTATATCTAATTTAAAAAGCATCTCAATACCAAATGAAACAATCAACAAAATGAAAAGGCAATACATGGATTGGGAGAAACATTTACATACCTTTTATCCTATAAGGGGTTAATATCCAAAATATGTAAGAAACTCACAAAAGTCAAAGTCAGAACAAAACAACAAGAACAAACAAAACCCTACAAAATAACCTGATTAAAATGAGAAAACAATCTAAATACACATTTCCAAGGAAGATATACAAATGGCCAACAGATATGGAAAAAGGTGCTCAAAATCACTAATTATCAGGGAAATTCTAATTAAAACTACAATAAAATATCACTTCATACCTGTTAGGACAGCAATTATCAGAAGACAAAAGATAATAGGTATTAAGATAATAGGTATAATAGGAGAAAAGATACTTTTTAAAAAAAATTTTTGAGGAACCTCCAAACTGTTTTCCATAATGACTATACCAATTTACATTCCTACCAACAGTGTAGAAGGGTTTTCTTTCCTCCATACCCTTGCCAACACTTGTTCTCTACTGTCATTTTGATAATAGCTCCCCTAACACGTTTAAGGTGATATCTTGGTAATGTTTTAGTTAGCATTTACCTAATGATTAATGATAATAGCCACATTTTCATATACCTATTAGTCACTTGTATATCTTCTAATCATCAAAAACTAAAACTAAAAATAACCACTTGAATCACGTTTACATTTCATCATCCTTTTACTTTTTCAGGAAAATATCTAGCCTATTTCCATTTTTATAAAAATGAGGAAAATGCTAAATGTATATAACTGGTACATTTTCGGAACTCTATTATTGATACGTGAAAAATGCTGTTTTTAGCATTACCTGGACCATAATTTATAAAATTGGAGATTAACATTATATACTTACAAAAAACTTTCACAAAACAAATTGTCAGGGCTAGACTTACCTATTTACTGATGTTCTTGATTACTCATCATCACTGACAATGTTCACATTTCTGAAATAAAGCAAACAGAATATTCTAAAATGAAAATGTCTATTTCTCTAATGCTATTTCCATTCTCTTTCCTTCCTCGTCAGAGTTCACACTGCAGACCTATTATTTACATTCTTTGTCTATTTGAATTGTGACAGGTTTTCAATGATTTATCCTTAATCAATAATCTGAAAGATGAAATTTAGATTTATCAATAAAAGGTAAGGACTTGCTACCTTTAGTTAAAGAAGAAAATAATGATTCACTGAGGGATGTGTCTTGTTAATGCTGACTCACACAATAGGACCCCATTATGTAAATAGAATTATGAAAGATTCCTGTTTTGCATGGCTTTGAAGAGAGGAAAATGAGCGCTTTTTAAAAAAGCTAGTGGAATAATCACCATGTTGAACATAATGGAAATTCTCATCTGAGCTATAAACAGCAAAATGAGGACACATACATTAGAATGTCTTTGTAGTAAAATATGCACCATAAGCTTGGACAGAAATGCCAGAAAAAGACATCCATGGAAGTTTGAGAGACTGGGCTTAGGAGATGTACAAATAAGTGCACAATAAAGATGTATAAATAAATATAAATTATTTTATATAAACTCAAAATATTAGGCTACGTATTTGGAACTCTGGTATACTTTTGTCCTTAAAACATTATAAATTCTCTTGTATTACTCTCAAATTAGATTTTTTTATAAGTAAATTAAGGAATCTAATGGACTTCAAAAACTATGGAAAGTTCCTGAAATTATAGCACGACATCTACACTGTTTTTAGGAGAATGATATATGATGTTGGCAGTAAAGAGAATATTTGAAAAATTGAAAGATTGAAACCAGGTTATGACAGGGAGAAGGTGGTTCTTGAACATTAGACAAAATAACTATAAGACCTATACAAATAATATTAATGACTAATATAAATTAACTATTTATTGTTTTAAGAGTTTATTCAAATTTATTCAATTGATCTTCATAATAATCACATAATATTGGTAGTTGTAATACCTCCAAATGAGAGACAAGGAAATTGAGGCACAAGGAAGTCAAGTAACAAGATCACAGAAAGTGAGTGAAAGGTTTACCAGGTGATCAAGGAAAATGAAGAGGGTTTCTCATATACCTCAACCCAGAAGAAAATTTCTTAAAGTAGATTCAGAATAAAATAGGAGTTTGTTTCTATTGTTTCACCATTTTGTCAAAATCAAACCACAGGTTATATCCAAGTATAATTTGCCCTTGAAAATATTAGCAAGGTGTTTTATGCTATTCTTATTTAACAAAAATTGCACAAGAGGATAGACTTTTTTGGAAAAAAGAAGAATAATTTGCATTCATTGGGCATCTGTTATGTGCCAAACATACATGTTTCCTAATGGAATCATTAAAATATCACTGCATATTGGTTATTCTTTTTATTCATATGAGATCATGCAAATGGAGACAATATTAGCAAATTGTCAAGATCACAATGAAAAGCAGAAATATAATTCAAACATAATTCTCATTGACTCTAAATCCTGTCTTTTTCAAAAAATATCATGCTGTTGCCTAGGGAGAGGCAAAGCTGATTTACTGGGTCTACTTAAAATAATTCACCTTTAAGACAAATACTTCTCAGAAATATGAAATTGAATCATAATGAGTAAAAAAAATTAAAATAATGCTAAAATATTTGGTTAATAAAGTGGTTACAATTAACAATTATTATCAAAGGATATTTTTAAGATGATAATTCCATTCAACACTAGGCTATACACTGGGTTTAGATTCTAACTGGTGATGTTACTGAGCTTTTCCAGCTGAAAAACAGAAAAAGGTTTAATAAATGTAAACATTCCCTTCTTGTCTATAACTGAATATATATATCTCCAGGAAATATTTTAGTCTATAGTATGAATATTTTAAGGATAATGGATGATGATAAGGTTTTAATCTCTAGAGTTCTATACATTTGTTTGCTTAAAAAAATATACTATGAAGCCAGGTGCAGAGGTGCACACCTGCTATCCCAGTGAATCAAGAGGCTGAGTCAGGAGGATTGTGAGTTCAAAGCCAGCCTCAGAAATGGTGAGGTGCTAAGCAACTCAGTGAGACCCTGTCTCTAAATAAAATACACAATAGGGCTGAGGATATGGCTCAGTGGTTGAGTACCCCTGACTTCAATCCCCAGTGTGTGTGTGTGTGTGTGTGTGTGCATACACACACACACACACACACACACACTATGAGGTTTTGTTTTAAAATTAACTGTAAGGTATTTAGGGCCCTATTAAACTCTCTTATTTAATCACTTGAACATAAAATGACAGTGATAAGAAAGTTTTACCTTTTAACTTCTTAAAAGTAAATTTTAAATTACTCATGAAATGAATTATTTTTAAAGATCAAGAGTTTAGAATATGCAGAGTAACGCTGAACCAATTCAGTAAAGACATGATTTTTTTAAGAGAGAGAGAGAGAGAGAGAAAGAATTTTAATATTTATTTTTCAGTTTTCGGCGGACACAACATCTTTGTTTGTATGTGGTGCTGAGGATCGAACCCAGGCCGCATGCATTCCAGGCGAGCGCGCTACAGCTTGAGCCACATCCCCAGCCCAAGACATGAATTTTAATCACCAATTTTAATATAAAAATTATTTAAATATAGAATATACATTCTTTTGATATATTATCTCTCTTCTCCAGTTTTATGTAAATATCTGAAAATTAAAGTAGACATCTCTCTAATTTAATATAAATTTTTAAAAATTAACATAGGTCTCAGAATTTGAATATAATTACTTCTTAATTAATTAGGTAAAATGAAATACAGATGCATAAGTCTTATACATAATACATTTTGCCATTTTACTACTGATCAACTTTTAAAAGTATTCTAAAAATCACATATATTTTATAGTTGTCATTTTTTAAGAATTAACAGAATACACATATCTACACTGTTTGCTATACATCAATTTGTAGTTAATTATGGGTTTCTATATAGTTTTAGTATAAAAATAAAGTTCTCTTGTGAATCTTAAAATAATAGATTCAATAAAACTAAATGTAAAAATTCAAGGGAATACAGATGTCACATTTCTAAAGAAAAAAGATAACATTCAAAAATATCAGCTACCATTATTATTATTTATGAATTTAATAAGCAACATAATACCTGTTATTTTAAGTGAAGAGTAACTATTCAGATTCTAGAAAATCATGAGTCTTACTGAGGTGGTTTCAAAACATGGTGCAAATTTTTTGATACTCTTCAAAATGTGGAATTTAATTCCCCTTCCCTTTAATGTGAGAAAGTCATAAGCAATCACTTCTAAAATGTAGAACACAATGGAAGCAATGC
The DNA here is from genome assembly GCF_047511675.1 of Marmota flaviventris. NCBI lineage: Eukaryota > Metazoa > Chordata > Mammalia > Rodentia > Sciuridae > Marmota > Marmota flaviventris. The sequence continues at coordinate 21,697,944 of NC_092518.1, read as the reverse complement.
TATGTAACTTCCAAGGCTAAGGCTTGTAAAGCATAGATTCTGTCTGTCTTTGCCTTGGATGGCTCATTTTAGGATAAACCAGCCTCCATGTTGTGATTCTCATGCAGCTCTGAGAAGAATTAAGCTTTGTCTGTCATGCCAACATCCAGAACAAAACCAGTTGCCATATGAGGAACCCACATGACGAGATCTTGTAGCCATGTTAATATTTCAAATAACTGCAGGCATAAAAAGATCTAGGTGCAGGTATTCAGTCTGGGGGAGCACAAATATAAGGGCTTAAAAAGTCATAATGTCTTAGTATATGATGTATGCCAAGGAAACCATAAGATGATCAATATGACTGAAGCAAAATGAAAAAGAGGTGAGTAGGAAGAGGAACTCAATTGTGAGGCAGGTTGATTAGTTGCAATTCAGTTATTCTCACTTTAAGGGACAGTAGCCATCTCAGTTCTAACAACCTGATGTCTCAAAAAAGCACTGCTTAAATCAGAAAAGCTACAGGAACAGCCATTTCTACTTATTTAGAACATTTCTGGAAGGCACATTCACACTGCACTTGCTTGACATTTAATCAGATTTTTAGATTGGCAAAAATGATAGGTTGAAGTTGCTCACTGTAAGTCATAACACCTCATTTGATAGCTTGCTGAATAATAGATGAAAGTATTATATCCATTTCAATTCATTCTTTCAATTCATGTCCATGAGTACCAACTAAAATATGATTGCTGCTACATGCAAAAAAATGTATAACCTCTGCAATACTCTAAGAACTTTATTGCTATTATTTTTTCAAGACATGAACCAAATAACTCCTTATATTTCTTTATACATCATTTATTTATGGATCACATAGTAATTTAAATAGTTAAAGTTATATTTGGGTTCAAACTGGAGGGTACATTAACAGTTTTAATAAAATCCACTTGCATTCTAATTTTAAATTGGGAATTCTAGAAAATTATATATACTGATTCTAATGTTATTTTATATGGAGGCTCCAATTCTCCTATTTTTGTTTTATTTTGTTTTGTTTTGTTTCTGTTACTGGGAATTGAACCTAGAGGCACTGTACTACTGAGCTATATCCCCAGTCCTTTTAATTTTATTTTGAGACAGGGTCTTACCAAGTTGCTGAGACTGGCCTCAAACTTACAATCTTCCTGCCTCATCCTCCTGAGTATCTGGGATTAGAGGTATGCACCATTCAGCTCCTTTCTTAAAAGAGAAGATAGGGAGCAGAAAGCGCTTCAATTTTCTGATATACTAGCCACTCTAAAATGAGTCAGACAGGGGTCAAGTCATGAAAGCTTTTAAGTGATCATATTTAAGATACATTTTACATTGGGCTTATTATAGGAAAATATCTGTAAATAAAGGAGATAAGTCCTATTCTGAAATTTAATCTACAAATTAAAGCCAGAATGAATTATAGTATGGATATATATAAAACCACTTTAAATATTAGTATTTTTCTTGGTCTTGATTCATCATATTTGTTTTTCTTATTGTTTAAGAGACTTAACTGGAGGCATCAAGTTACATAAAGACAAAATGGGCTGGATGATTTGATTATCAATGAATACAAAGAAGATTTGAAGAAGGAAATGTATGTAGAACCCACCCAAGCAAGTCTTGATCACAAATATTACTATGATACCATTATGACGAAGTTAGAGTTAACTTCTGGTTAGATAACACATTCTAAACTTGTTCTCTCTCAACATTCCATGTTCCCTTACCAGTGTTTTGGTTATGGTTTGTCTTCTCACTACAGACCTACCTAAGTAAGACTTTATGCTAATCATATCAACACATATCTACAGATACTGATACATTGATCATTGTTAATTTCATAAATTTTTATTATAATTTTGTACATAATTTCTAAGCTTGGTGAATAGAAATCAGATTTTGAGTGATGAACATGTTTTTATGCTCTTAAAATCTAGTATCTGAGCCTGAACAACGTTACATAAACCAAAAATAATGTTCTCCAGTGAGTCCTTTATGTAAATGGGCTTCATCTTTTTTACACATCTACATTGCTTTTTTTCTTTTCCATTTGTAGACAACCATTTGACAAATCTTCTCAGTGGTTTTCTTTTGGGTTTTTTCTTCTTTTGCTCCTTCCTCTCACCCCTCCTCCAAAAAGTTCCTTTTATCATTTGGCAATAAAGCAAGCTTGAAATTTAAAAGAGTTTGGGTACTTTTCACATGCTTTGGAAATTTTAGTGTGATATATATCTCAATATATTCTAAATTTGTTTGCCTAAATTCATTATGGTTATACTTTCAACATTATAAAAAACATGTTTCCAGGGACTCTGCTTGCTATCTTGGGATATATTTTATCATACATTGTATTAAAATCAGCTTAATATATAAAATCATGCACCATGAGGTATGGATTATTTAGACAATTATAGTCAGTTGTTTTAAAACTATCTTTGTAAGACTCCAAAAATAAATTTGTGAGCACAATGAAATTTTCCATGTGTTATAGAGGTCAATATTAAATATCACTAATCGAATCATTTAGATATTCTTTTAACCACATCTAAATAATAAAACATTTTCCTTTAATAATAAATTACTCTGTGGCTAATTTCTCATGAAAAAAAAACTACCTCTTCCCTTTCCTTAGTACATTTCCTTTAGGAATAAAAAACAGAAGATGCTTCAAGTGAAATTTGACTGAATTGTGACCTATTGTTTTCTCCTCTCCAATGGGATTACATATTCATTAGTTATGCCCTATAAGATATGCTGTTAGATCTGACATGTGGAGATATTTATTACCCTAATGAAAAATAAGTTGCCAGATAGGACCTTGAAGTGCCAAGTATCTATTAACAAAATTCCACCAGCAAACAAATATCTTTAAAAGACATGGCTGGATACTCACAGGTAGCTAATTTAAATCTAACAAGGGAAAGGGCTTGATTACTATTATAATGATCTGACCACAGTACCTTAGCAGTGGAAAATGTGTATTATGATTAAGAAAAAGAATCTCCAGTCAAATCTTGCTTGTCAGCAAAACCTACTAGAGTAAACATTTCATTTAATATCTGGAATAATCCCCAGGCTTCTGATGACACATTAACGTATAATTATCAAAAGCTAAATTGAGAGTATGTCAACTAGGAAAGGATTCCCTAACTTGTCTACAGGAGAGGGATCATCTCCTTCCCCCTAAAATCCAGAAATGAAACTGTGAAAGAGGCAATAAATTCCATGGGAGTCTGAACAGAAAAGGATGTATTTACTGATCTTGATTTAAACTCTAGCTCCATTAGGTTTTGCCATCCAACTTAAGAGAAAATTAAGTGGTAAAATGAACTGATTTAGAGACCTACCAAGTTAATAATTTGGGAATTTGCCTCAATTCTCTCAATACCTAAAGTTTGCAACTTGGAGATACAGAAAGATTAAACACAATACCCCAAACTGCATTATTCCTTAAATCACATCCTGATCCATGCACCAGTAAATACCATCATTTTGAACAATTTTACATAGTAATATATTCAGAATTTTGATTTGGTATGAAAATAGTTTGGCCTAAATCATAGGCAAATCAATCATATCATCTAAACCACCAGCCCATCTAGGAAGGATAAAAGGAAGGAACCTGACATTTACTGTATATTCCCTGCATGTTAGGATCATTACTATTCCATTTCAAATATTCTACTTACTTTCAAAGTGTCTCTAAGTGTAGGGCAATTGATTACTCAAAGTAAAGAAAGTACATGGACGTGAAATAAATTACTCACGTTCTGTATGTTCTACTCTGTCCTATCTCTACGTAAATCCAACCTAAAGGTCACCCAGATGTTTAATATCTTTACACAATTTTCTCACTCCTCACTGCAGAACAAATAAAAACATGAATTACGTGAGCATCTATAGAATTTTACTTGGCATTAGACTAAATTTGGAATCTTTAAAATAGTGTTCCTATACAAGAAGATAATTCTCTAAGTATGCATGTGTGAGCATGTTGGTGTGTATGTGTGTGTATATATATGTGTGTGTGTGTGTATGTTTCTTTTCAGAGTTCAAAAGATTTGGGTAGCAAAGGTAGCTATTAAATTTAACATTTTAATTTTAATTACCCAACTTTCTGTATACTCTCATTATTCCTATTTTTTATCTATTTGACAGAAGTGTTTAGGAATAGTCACATATATAAATAAATATATTTTGTCACCTTTTCAATATTTATAACTCATATTGCTTCCCTGTTTTTGCTCACATTCCCAAAATGTTTGTAATTATTATTTTTTAGGCATCTCTTGGTTCTGAGTTCACTAGAAATGCTTGTTATTTTTTAAGTATTTGGTATGTTTCTACAGATATATGTAAGTATATGTGTATAAATATTAATAAAACATACATTTATTGAGGATTAAAGAAGCATCCTGTCTCAAAATAAAAAAAAATCTAGGGATGTGGCTCAGTGGTTAAGCACCCCTCAGTTCAATTCCAGGTACCAAGAAAAAAAAGTATCCTTTTAATAAGGAAATTTATTCTGAGGAATGAATATTAAAGTTTGTCAGATACATTACCAACTTTCATCAAAAGGTCCTCATATTGAGAGGCCCCCAGACCAGCATACCTCAGAGCCCACCAGCCCCAGATCACTGTTCTGCACAAAGAGGCACACTGTGTCTGCAGTGCAGTTCCCTATTCACCAAAGTGTGGCTCCACAGCCCAACATGAAGGTGCCTACAGGCTTGATGCTACCACTGCCATCAAAGTGGAACAACACCGCTTCTAGCTAGGGACAACAATCAGGACCTGATATAATGTCACCAATGTCCCTGTGGGCCTGGTTGCACCAGAGGTATCTCTACTAGGAGTGCTAACAATCATCATCCTGTTGCAAAGTTAACAGGGAGCCTTGCATGGGGTTGCCTCTCTCTTGTTTCTCCCACTGAAAGCCAACTCCTTTTGATTACCTTTTCACTACTCATGTAATCTAATACCTCTATATTCTCACATCCTACCTCATAAACATCACAGCCTACCCCCCCCCCCCATCATTAGAAACTGTAAACCATTATGCAAACCTATTGACTATATGGAAGAAGATAACCAAACTCGTCATTTCTGTCTACACCAACAAACCTCTAAATGTCAAAATAGAAGGTAATTGATTTTGTAGCTGCATATTGGTTACATTGGGAGCAGTAATATTGATATCCCCCTTGAAGGTGAGGTATTGGTAACCTGCAGGGACACTATAAGACAATAGGGTTGAAGCTACAATACCTCAGATCTACACTGCAGGAGAGGAAGACAAACAGACATCATGAAAAAATAAGGGAGGAAACTGCCCCAAATAAACCCAAATACTACAACAATAGAATCCATAGATAGCACAGTAGATGAAACATCAGAGAAGGAGTTCAGAATGTACATAATTAAAATGATGTGGGAATTAAAGAATGACCTAAGTGAGAAAATACAGGCAAAAATTGATCACTCCAACAAAGAGATAAGAGAGCAAATACAGGTAGCAAGAGATCAGTTGAAGGGAGAGATTCTGAAAAGAAAAAAAAAAAAAAACAGAAATCCTTTAATTGAAAGAAACAACCAAATAAAAACTCAATAGAAAGCATCACCAACAGACTAGATCACTTGGAAGACAGGACCTCAGACAATGAAGACAAAATATACAATCTTAAAAATGAAATTTACCACACAGTGAAGATGGTTAGATGAACAGAACATCCAAGAATTATGGAACAACATCAAAATACCAAATCTAAGATTTATTGGGATAGAGGAAGTCTCAAAGATTCAAACCAAAAAAAAAAAAAAAAAAATGCACAATCTCTTCAATGAAATAATATCAGAAAATTTCCCAAGCATTAAGAACGAATTGGAAAATCAAAGAGGCTTATAGGACACCAAATGTACAGTACAACAGGTCTACACCAAGACACATTATAATAAAAATGCCTAGCATATAGAATAAGGATAGAATTTTAAAGGTCGCAAGAGAGAGGAATCAGATTACATATAGGGGAAGACCAATTCGGGTCTCATCAGATTTTTCAACCCAGACACCCAATATGATCCTGAAATGACATATACCAAGCTCTGAAATAAAATGGATGCCTACCAAGAATCTTATATCCAGCAGAATTTTGCTTCAGATTTGATGAAAAAATAAAAATCTTCTATGAAGACAAAGGCTAAAAGAATTCACAGCAAAAAAGCCTGCACTACAGAACATTCTTGGTAAAATATTCCATGAGGAAGAAATGAAAAACAACAAAGAAAATCTGAAAATGGAGGAACTACACTAAAGGAAAAGCCAATCAAAGGAGAAACCAAGTCAAGTTAAATACTAAAAATAAACAAAAATGACTGGTAATACACATCATTTCTCAATAATAACCCTGAATGTTAATGGCCTAAACTCACCAATCAAGACATAAACTGGCAGATTAGATTTTTTAAAAAAGACCCAACAATATGCTGCCTTCAAGAGACTCATCTCATAGGAAAAGACATCTGCTGACTGAAAGTGAAAGGTTGGGGAAAAAACATACCACTCACATAGTATGGGGAAACGAACAGAGGTTTCCATCCTCATATCAAATAAACTAGAGTTTAAGTCAAAGCTAATCAAAAGGGATAAAGAAGGACATTTTGTACTACTTAAGGGAACAATATAACAAGATATATATATATATCCCAAACAATGGAGCATCTACATTTATCAAACTCACTCTTCTCAAGTTAAAGAGTCAAACGAACACAACACAATTATTCTGGGTGACTTTAACACACCTTTTTCATCACTAGATAGATCTTCCAAACAAAAGCTAAGCAAAGACACTATGTAACCCAATAATACAATCAATAACTTACACTTAACTGACATATATAGAATATTTCATCCATCAATGAGTGAGTATACTTTCTTCTCAGCAGCACATGAATCCTTATCTAAAATGGACCATATATTATGCCATAGAGTAACTCTTAGAAAATACAAAAAAATATAGATACTACCCTGCATTCTATCAGATCATAATGGAATGAAATTAGTAACCAATGATAAAATAAAAAGTAAAAATTACTCCAACAACTGAAGACTAAATAATATGCTATTTAATGAACAATGGGTTACAAAAGGAATCAAAGAGGAGATTAAAAATTCTTGGAGGTAAATGAGTTCATTTCATGGAGTTCATTTCTTAAAAGAAGAAAAAGTCAACAAAAAAATTACCTAACATTACATCTCAAAGCCCTAGAAAAAAACAATACAAAAATCAACACCAAATGTAGTAGAAGACAGGAAACAATTAAAATAAGAGCTGAAATCAATGAAATTGAAACAAAAGAAACAATTGAAAAAATTGACAAAACAAAAAGTTGGTTCTTTGAAAAAATAAATAAAATTGATAAATCTTTATCTATGCTAATGAAAAGAAGGAGAGAGAAAACACAAATTACTAACATCTGTGATGAAAAGGAAATATCATAATGGACACTACAGAAATACAGAAGATAATTAGAAATTATTTTGAAAATTTGTACTCCAATAAAATAGAAAATATCAAAGGCATCAACAAATTTCTACAGCCATATGATTTGCCCAAACTGAATGAGGATGATATACACAATTTAAACAGATCAATTTAATGCAATGAAATAGAAGATGCCATCAGAAGCGTACAACCAAGAAAAGCCCAGAACTGGATGGATACATAGCTGAGTTCTCCAAGACCTTTAAAGAAGAACTAATACCAATACTCCTCAAGTTATTTCATGAAATGGAAAAAGAGGGAACACTTCCAAATTCATTCTATGAGGCCAATCACCCTGATTCCAAAACCAGACAAAGACACATCAAAGAAAGAAAACTTCATACCAATATCTCTAATGAACATAGATGCAAAAATTCTCAATAAAATTCTTGCATATTGAATACAAAAATATATCAAAAAGATAGTGCACCATGATCAAGTGAGGTTCATCCCAGGGATGCAAGGTAGGCTCAACACACAGAGATCAATAAATGTAATTCATCACATCAATAGACATAAAGAACCATATGATCATCTCAATAGATGCAGAAAAAGCATTTGACAAAACATAGCACACCTTCATGTTCAAAACACTAGATAAACTAAGGATAACAGGGATATAACATATCTCAACATTGTAAAACTATATGTGCTAAACCCCAGGCCAACATCATTCTAAATGGAGAAAAATTGAAAGCATTACCTCTAAAAACTGGAACAAGTCAGGGATGACCTCTTTCACCACTCCTATTTAACATAGTTCTTAAAACTCTAGCCAGAGCAATTAGACAGATGAAATAAATTAAAGGGATGTGGAAAGGAAAAGCACAACTCAGATTATCCTTATTTGCCGATGATATGATTGTATACCTAGAGGACCCAAAAAATTCCACCAGAAAATTACTAGAACTAATAAATGAATTCAGCCAAGTAGCAGGTTATAAAATTGACACCCATAAATCAAAGGCATTTCTGTACATCAGTGACAAATCCTCTGAAAGAGAAACTAGGAAAACTACACAATTTACAATAGCCTCAAAATAAATAAATACTGGGAATCAACTTAACAAAAGAAGTGAAAGTTCTCTACAATGAAAATTATAGAATGCTAATGAAAGAAATTAAATGACATTCCTCATTTCTATAAATAGAAAAATCAGTCATATAATTCAACTGGAAAAATAAGAGACCCAGAATAGCTAAAGCAGTCCTCAGCAAGAAGAGTGAAGCAGGTGGCAATACTATACTAGACCTTAAACCATACAACAAAGCAATAGTAACAAAAACAGCATGGTATTGGCACCAAAATGGACTTGTAGACCAATGGTACAGAAGACACAGAGAAAAACCCATAAAATTACAGTTACCTCATATTAGAAAAAGGCACCAAAAACATATATTTGAGAAATATAGCCTCTACAACATGGTGCTGGGAAAACTGGAAATCCATATGCAACAAAATGAAATTAAACCCCTATCTCTCACCATACACAAAACTCAACTCAAAATGGATGAAAGACCTAGGAATTAAACCAGATACCTGGCACCTAATAGAAGAAAAAGTAGGCTGAAATCTCCATCATGTCAGATTAGGCACTGACTTCCTTAATAAGACTCCTATAGCACAAGAAATAGAATCAAGAATCAATAAATTGGGTGGATTCAAACTAAAAATCTTCTTCTCAGGAAAACAAACAATCAGTGGGGTTAATAAAGAGCCTAGAGTATGGTAGCAAATTTTTACCCCACACACATCAGATGGAGCACTAATCTCTAGGATATATAAAGAACTCAAATATATAATCATCAAAAAAAAAAATAACCCAATCAATAAATGGGCCAAGGAACTGAATAGCCACCTCTCAGAAGATGATATACAATTAATCAACAAATATATGAAAAAATGTTCAACATCTCTAAGCAATTAGCGAATTGCAAATCAAAACTACTTTAAGATATCATCTCACTTCAGTCAGAATGGCAGCTATTATGAAGATAAACAACAATAAGTATTGGCGAGGATGTGGGGGAAAGGCACACTCATACTTTGCTGGTGGGACTGCAAATTGGTGCAGCCAATATGGAAAGCACTATAGAGATTCCTTGGAAAACTGGGAATGGAACCACCATTTGGCTCAGCTATCCCACTCCTCGTTTTATACCCACAGGACTTAAAAACAGCATACTGCAGGGACACAAGAACATCAAAGTTTATATAAGCACAACACAATTCATAATAGAAAAATTGTGGAACCAACTTCGATGCCCATCACTAGATGAATGGATAAAGAAAATGTGGTATATATACCTAATGAAATATTAACTCAGCATAAAAGAGAATAAAATCATGACATTTGCAGGTAAATGGATGGAGTTGGAAAATATTATGCTAGGTGAAGTAAGCCAATCCCAAAAAACCAAATGCCATAGGTTTTCTCTGATATGAGGATGTTGATCCATAATGAGGATGGGGTGGCAGGAGCATAGGAGAAATGGAGGAACTTTAGATAGGGCAAAGGGTGGGAAGGGAAGTGTGGGGGCATGGGTGTAGGAAATACTTTGTGTGCAACCAGAGACATGAAAAATTGTGCTCTACATATGTAATATGAATTGAAATGCATTTTGCTGTTACATATAACAAATTAGAGTAAATTTAATTTTTTTAAAAAAGAATAATAAAGTATTCGTGGTTTAACATAAACTTTCTTCAGAGAAAGATTTTTAAAAACAAGTTATATGTGTGTATATAATAATATTTATGTGTAATATATATTTGATATGTAAATTAGTATATATTTCATGGAATAAATTTTTGCCCCTGAATGAATAAGAATATATGCACATACCCCACCCAAAAAAGTCCTCATATTTATATTTTCATCTTACAATTCTCATATTAACCACTCTTGAAGTCTCACAGTCATAGTATGAATATGAATTTGTTTTGAAAATTTATTCTTTCAATGCAATTCTGGATTATAATGGCTAAAATTTTATAAACATAAAACATAAAAAAGCAATATTCAGTTATTTTGTTCCATGTAACTTTTCTAGCTTTATATAAACATCTCTTTTTTCCTCTGTATTCTTCAACATTTGAAGAGTTAATGGCTTATAATCTACTGAAAAAAAATGATAGCTAAACTAGGAGTATAGGTTTTGAGAAAGTAGTTCTTATGACCACAGTCTCTAATTCTTCTATCATTAATTTGTTTATTGTTCTTTGTAAACTGTGCTTGAGTCAACCTTAGAATTTTATATAACACTAGAAAAGTTACTAACACAGAATTTCAGAAAATATTCTCACAATCCTTTAATTTTTGTATGCATTTTTATTTTCCTTTCTGATACCTGAAATTTTGCCTAACCAATATTTTTCTTGATTTATGAAATGATTATATCTTGAATTTATCTATAAATTATCCTGTTCTCTTCCTTTTTATTTCTTATTTAAAATATTTATCAGTTTAAGCTTATTTCATTTAACATATTTCTAAGTTTCTTCACTGTTGTCATAATGTATCAATTAGTTCAACCTGAGAAGCAAAACCTGTAAGGCAGGTATATACAAGACAGGTACAAAGAAATGGCTTACAGGGGATGGGGTTGTAGCTCAGCAGTAGAGTGCTTACCTAGCATGCGAGAGGCCCTGGGTTCGATCCTCAGCACCACATAAAAATAAATAGGTAAAACAAAGGTACTGCGTCCAACTACAACTAAAAAAATAATACTTTTTAAAAACGGCTTATAAGGACATGACTTTCCTATGTTCATATATGTATACACTATGAGTGTAAATCCACACCTTATACAACCACAAAAATGGGATCCTACTTAAAATAAAGTTATATTCCATGTATACATGTCAAAATATACTCTATTGCCATGTATATGTAAAAAGAACAAATTTTAAAGAATAGTTTACAAGATTGGGGTGGTTGGCTAAACAAATGCAGTAACTGTAAGGTAGGAAGTCAGGAAGAAGTGATCATAAACAGGTTGGAACCCATGAGCACCAGCTGAAGCTGTGCCTTCAGGCAATCAGGAAAAAATAATTATGAGTAAGATGAAAGTTATCTATGGCACAGGTGGATGCTACAGTACACAGGTGGAATATCTTCTCTGTAGCACAAAAGCCTTAGCCCTGCTTTTAGGTCTTCCAACTGATTAAATCAGATCTCACGTGGCTGCAAGTCAATTAATTAGACACAACAATTACATCCACAAACCCCTTTTCTGGCAAAATATAGATGAGTGTTTGAATTACTATGTACTTTAGGCTAACAAAGTTGAGCTATCAGAAAAGCTATCAAACATATATTCATCTATGCATTCTGTTCTCCTTATTCTATTTCTTATAATGATTTCTAAAGTAAAGATTTTGTGTTTGGCATTGATACCTTTATGAATGTAAATATCTAAACTCACCATTCTCAGTTAATTTCTAAAACAAGACTTTAGCTAATTAATTTCTTCCCAATTTGTTTTAAAATAACTCAGATTTTGTATATCTGCCACCCTCGTCAATTAATATTGGCATGTAATTCTGGGTCTTCCATTACACAGATGTTTTGTTGTCTTCTTCCCATTCTTGGTGTTTATTTGCATTGGAAAATCAAATTCATGGAATATGTGGCACAAGGAAGGCTGGACTTTCCTTGTTTTTACCAACATCATGCTTGTGCATATAACTGAGAGCTGTGGTTTGAAATAATATAGGTGAATATAAACCAGCATAAAGCAGAAAACATCTTGTTTCCTAATGCTCACAAATCATCCAACTATAAAATATATTTTCTTTTACTTTAATTCCACCCCTGCTAGTGCCCTGGGGTGTGTTCTGGAACCCAGAATGCCCACAAGCTAGGGTTCTGGATATCCTCCAAACATAAGTTTCTACAAATACTAGGAAACCAAAGGTTATTCCTCTACCAGATGCTCACCTGTGGTGAAAAGAAAAGTGTTCTTCATGACAGTACCATCCTGTAGGGAAAATTTGAACTCCAGGAACTTTAGCATCAGTTGACAAGGTTGTGAATATTGAGCCCTTTAGCCACTATCTCTCCTTCATTTAGAGCACCCTAGAGACTTTCAACCACCAACCTGCAATATTCCCTGAATTCTGGAGATCCTTCAGAGCCTCAAACAGTTGTTATGGGGTGGAACCCAGGGGTCCTCCTATTAGGATAGACCCATCTAAATCCATTTTGCTTTTGTAAGCTCCAAGACTCTTCCTGATATATAACTGCTTCTGTGCTATTTTGGGGAGGGCAGCCAATTCCAGACACCACCTGCCCAACAGCTGTTGCATGGGGGAGTATTTTTCCAATCAAAATGTCCCCCACAAACTAGGGTCCCAAGAACCCTACCCTTATCTCCTGCAATAGAATATATAGTCCAACTGGAAACCAAACTTACAACATATTGATGCCCTGGGGCCATTTTTGGCAGCTGAACTACATGGCATGCATTGGTTAATATTCCAGCCACCAGTATGCCCTTTCATTAGTGTTGCAGAGTTCCTTTATGCCTAGAGATATCCGATAAGACCAGGAATGGAAGTTCTTAGGACAACATCTTACTGTGTTTTGCCAAAATCAAAACTGTGAGAGTAACAGGACAGGCCTGCCCAGGTTTGAGGTGGGCTGACAGCCTTTTGGGCCTCTGTTGCACGATTTGCAATGGAACAAAGAATCCCTCTGAGTACTGGCATTCACATGTGTTAGAGTTTGTCTGGATAGTACAATCACCATCCAGGTTAGCCACGGTTTTCATATTTCCTTAGTTTTCATATGTTCTTATGATCCCCAGACCACCTGCCAGCTGGAAAACAGCATACACTTCTGACCATCATAATCCTTTTAAGCTGTGGAGCCCAGACCCCTTGTACATCTTGTTCATCCCCACACCAACATTTAGGACCCTTTATGTTAGAACATACCCTTTTGGTTGCTAATGTGCCCAAGAATTGGGGAACTGCACATCCTTCTGACTGTAAGCTTGATTTCTGGGGGTCCTTTCAGCTCCGACGGAGTCTGTGTGCTAAGTGAAGTTTCTTCAGCCATTCATCTACCTGGGTGTTGAAGAAATCAGAATCCTTGTGGCCACTAAATAGGCATTGTGCTAAGGAACCAACAGCCTTTTTCATTCTTAAGTAGCCTATGTGCAATGCTGTTTCAGCTGGCCCTCTTTCATTAACCAGTATTTCACTCATTAGGGTCATGAGGACTGTTCTAGCCCTAAAACTTCTCAAGTCATTCCCATTTACAGTGTGTAGCTATGCTTGGAACCAGGGTGTTTTCCATCCATCCAAGTCCCTATCTGTTGTTGAAACATCTAAGAGTCTTTAGGACATGTTTTCCAGGGTACCACTTACAGATAAGTTCCCCCCCTCACACTCATGCCCCATAGACTGTTTCTGAAACAAATCTGCCCATGCACTGGGTTCCAAGGAACCCTTATGGGCACTATTGACAATAATCCTTCCAGCATGGTGGTGCCTTAGGGACTCTTTCAGCTATTATACCTCCAGCATTCTAATGCACTAAGGAAACCTCTGGCTTCTGATCTTCCCAACATCTAGGTTTGGAGTATTTCTGACAGTCTCTAATCATCCTCAGGTTGCATAACCAAGGGTTTTTTGGTTACCAATCTGCACACTTACAGCAGAAATTGGAGAAATCTAGGTTAATACTGGCTACTGTTAATATTGGTACCACAGGGCCTTTTGGACTCAGTCTGCACACAAGCTAATGAAGCAAGAATACATTCTGCCTCTGTCAACAGAGTTTGTGCCCCAGGAAATATTCTGGCCACCAGATTTCCAACTAGCTAGGATTCTGACCTTTCTGCTGCAACCTGCTAGCAGGTTGCTAATCCCTGGGCTTTTCTTCCAGCAGCCTGTTGCTTGCTATGGAAACCACAATAGATGCAATTATGAATCAAACAACTAAATGTAAAACACAAAATCCAAAAACTCCTACAAGCTAACTGGAGAAAATCTACATAACCTTAGTCTTGGCAATGACTATTGAGATCCACCACCAAAAGTATGAATCACAGGGGAAAAATGGATAAGTTGGATTTCATTAAAATTAGAAACATCTGTTAAGGACACTTAAAGAATAAAAAGAGTATCCATAGACTGGGAAAAAATCTTTGAAAAACACATATTTAAGACCAGCATCTAAAATATGCAGAGAACTCTTAAAATTCAACATTAAGAAAATAAACAGCTCAATTTAAAAATAGACAAAGTAAATGAACATTCACCTTGCCAAACAAGATGGTTAATAAGCTTATTGAAAGACGCTCAATGCCATATGTCATTTGAGATTACAAATTCAAACAACAAGATATTATTGCATACTTATTAGAATAGCTAAAATTCAAAACATTGAAAACGCAAAATACTGGAGAGGATTTAGAGCAGCAGGTACTTTCATTTGTTGCTGGTGGGAAGGAAAAATGGCATAGTCACTTTGGAAGACATTTTGGAGTTTCTGAAGAAAATAAACATACTTTTACCATATAATCTAGCAGTTGTATAACTTGAAGTTTACCCAAATGAACTGAAAACTTATACTCAGAAAAAATCTACAAATGAGTGTTGATTGAAGCTTTATTCACAATGATTAAAATCTAGAAGCAACAAAAATGTCCTTCAATAGGTGAAAGAATAAATTATTTGTGATATACCCATACCAGGGATTAATATGCAACAATGCAAAGATGTAGCAAGTCCCGAAAAAACATACAGGGACCTTAAATGCATATTGATATATTATGTAAGGTTACATGTTGCATTTTAACAACTCTGGAACTTTCTGGAAAGGGCATATATAATTAGTAAAAAGATATACCTTTTTATTAGGGACTCAGGGGACGAAAAGGAGGGATGAATAAGTGGAAAAGAAGGATGTTTAGGGCAGTGAAACTATTCTATATAATACTATACTGGTGTATACATGTCATTATGTTTGTGAAATCCCATAGAATGAACCCTAATTTATGGTTCAGAGTGAAACCTAATTAAACTTCGGACTTAAGTTAACAATAATGTATCAATAGTGACTTAGCAATGATAATAGCACTAATGTAATATGTTAATAACAGGATAAACTATAAACCAGATGGGGAGAGGAAGAGAGGATATGTTAGTCAGCTTTTCATTGCTGTCACCAAAGTACCTGACAAGAACAACTTAGAGAATAAAAATTAATTTGGGGTTCATAGTTTTAGAGGTTCAGTCCATGATCAGCTGACTTCATTCCTTTGGGGTCTAGGTGAAGTTGAACATAACAAAAATCATTGGTTATATTATGTTTTTTCTATTCTCCCTGTTGAAATTATTTCTGATCTAATCTTTATTTCCTGCTTTCACCTAGCTTAGATTTTAATTTGCCATTTTTTCTAGTTACTCAAGGTGTAAAGCTAGGTTATTGATTTTATATATTTCTTCTTTTTTAATAGTACATTTTACTTTTAGATCATGTTTATATTTATAACTAAGTTGAACAGAGTTTTACAATGGTTTTTGGAAAAGATCAGCAATATTGACAAACCTTCAAACTGACAAAAAAAAGATACAAATAACAAAAAATCAGCAATTATACTAGGGGTGTTACTAATGACCATTGAAGGAAAAAGATGATTATAAGAGAATACTATTAATGACTGTATCCTCATAAATTTATTGAAGAGGAAATTGACAAATTTCTAGAAACCCACAAACTAATTAACTTGAATCAAGAAGAAACTGATTTTTTTCTTCTTTTTTTTTTTTTTTGGTGCTGGGGATTGAACCCAGGGCCTTGTGCAAGAAACTGAAATTTTGACAGACATATCCCAAGTAAAGAGATTAAATCAGTAATCAAAAATCTCTAAAAAATGAAAATCCAGGACCAAATGGCTTCACTGGTAAATTCAACCAAATACTTAAGAATTAACACTAATCCTTCTCAAAGGATTCCAATATCTATTGTCTTAGATGTGATAATAACTGCTTAAAGAATGTATGCAGTTAAAAACTATAATGATGAACTTTGAAAAAACTACACTCTCAAAATTTCATTCAAGCTATTGGATTCATTTAAGCAATAAATGGTCTTAGAAGACAAACTTTTAAACAGCCATAAAAACTAGATGTAAATAGGTAGTGTGTTATCTCTTTTAATTTACAGTTTCTCAATAATGACAACGTAAAACAAAATACAGAAATACATTTGATGTTGAGGTCAATATAATACTAATTGCTAATGATTGAAGTATTTATATTTCATCAGGACAGATGGATTACTCTCATTTATCTACTTTATATTAGTAATAATTATGAATCTGATCCTATACAATAAAAATATATTAGGGAAATGTTCCATATCTGTGGAGTTCCATTTTAGATTTATTTGAAAGGTGTCTGCTACTAAACACAAGTTCTAAAACCCTTGTATTGGTTCATTCTGCCTCCACTTAAGGTTTAAATTTCAATTATGAAGATTATTCTAGCATTGTTCCTCAAATTCTAATAAACGTGGCAGGTTGGTTCTCCTGACATGTACATTGCTTCCAACAGATTGGCTATTTTCAGGGATAAGTATTGAAAACAGAAATGATAAGAGCTAACCAACATTTTCATCTATGAAAATAAAATCTAAAATAGGTGTGTAAATATTAAACTATAAAACATAATAGGTAAGAAATAACTAATTGCCTTATAGTTAAAAGACAATAAGTATACTTTCATAAGCTTGAATTAAAATAGCATTATCTTTTGTTAGTCCAAATAAAAATTAACTAAACTCATAATTTTTGTACTTCTATCCCTTAGTCTTCGATGATCTTGTCAAAAGGATACTCTTTTGTTTCTGCTCAGAGTAAAACGCCACACCTCCTCCTCCCACTTGCATAATGGATAATCATATAGCTACTCCACAGACTTCCTATAGGTTTCTTTCTTTTTTTAATTGATTTTATTTTTTTAAATACACAAGAGTGGAATACATTACAATTCTTATTACACATATAGAGCACAATTTTTCATATCTTTGTATATAAAATATGTTCATGCCAATTCATGTCTTCATACATGTACTTTGTTTTTTTGTTTATTTTTTTGCATTACAATTCTTATTACACATATATACCACAATTTTCTGTTTGTATATAAAGTAGGTTGACACCCAATTTCTGTCTTCATACATGTACTTTGGATAATGTTGTTCATCACATTCCATCATCCTTGCTAACCCCCTGCCCCCTCCCTTTCCCTCCCACCCCTCTGCCCTATTTAGAATTCATCTATTCCTCCCATGCTCCCCCTCCCTATCCCACTATGAGTCAGCCTCCTTATATCAGAGAAAACATTCAGCATTTGTTTTTGGGGGATTGGCTAACTTCACTTAGCATTATCTTCTCCAACGCCATCCATTTACCTGGAAATGCCATGATTTTATTCTCTTTTATTACTGAGTAATATTCCATTGTGTATAAATGCCACATTTTTTATCCATTCATCCACTGAAGGACATCTAGGTTGGCTCCACAGTTTAGCTATTGTGAATTGTGCTGCTATAAATGTTGATGTGGCTGTGTCCTGGTAGTATGCTGTTTTTAAGTACTTTGGGTATAGTCTGAGGAAAGGGATAGCTGGGTCAAATGGTGGTTCCATTCCCAGATTTCCAAGGGATCTCCATACTGCTTTCCATATTGGCTGCACCAATTTGCAGTCCCACCAGCAATGCATGAGTGTGCCTTTCCCCCACATCCTAGCCAACACTTATTGTTTGTCTTCATAATAGCTGCCATTCTGACTGAAGTGAGATGATATCTTAAAGTAGTTTTGATTTGCATTTCTCTAATTGCTAAGAGATGCTGAGCATTTTTTTTCATATATTTGTTGATTGCTTGTATATCCTCATCTGAGAAGTGTCTCTTCAGGTCCTTGGATCATCAGATAGAGCATTAATCTCATCCTATAGGTTTCTGCTCAAAAATGACCTTAGCAGTTGAGCTTTCCTTCTTCACCATATATAAAATTGTAATCCTATCCCAACTGCCCCTCATCCTATTTTTCTTGCTTTTTCTTCTTAGCACTCATTATTTGACATGGTATACATTTACACATTCATTTTATCACTGTATATTTTCCTCATTACAATATAAATTTATAAGGTGAAGTTTTTGTCTTCTGCTGGATCAGTGCACAATGAAAAGTGCCTGGTATATAGCAGATGCTCAGTAAACAATACAAATGAATGTATGAATTTTGGATTTCCTTTCCCATAGTTCTGGAGAGTTCTTTTTTGATACAGCAGTGTCTTCAAATTTATTTGTTTCATGTAAAATAATTTTGAATACGTATGCACCCTCTTGGTTTTAAACTGAAATTTTGCATTTTTAATCATAGCTTTAAATAGAGCTGCAAGGGATGTAATTCCAGCATATTATAAATATTATTCTGTTTTAATAAAAATTTTATGCCATTATTTTAAAAATAGTTTCCAAAAATAGGAGTGAGAACACTCCTTCTTTAACAACTCCTGTTCACGAGGCCAACATTCCCTTCATACTAGTCAGATCACAAGATAGGTACCAAAGACATCTCAAGAAAACTTTAGACCAATATTCCTTGTGAATATAGATGAAAGAATTCTCAACAAAATACTAGTAAACCAAATCCAACAGTACATTAAAAAAGATTATACACCACAAATAAGTGACATTTAAACCACAAAATACAAGCATGGTTTTACATAAGAAAATCAATCAACATATTACATTTAATAGAACAGAGAGGAAAAATACATGATTATTTCAGTTGACACAAAAAAATGTATTCAACAAATTTTAACACCTTTCATAAGAATTTCTGAAAACTAGGACTAGATGGAAATTTCCTCAACATGATATAAGATATTTATGAAAATCCCACAACTAGCATCATAGTCAATGGTGATTTCAAGATTTCTCCTAAGATTAAGAAAAACACAAAGCTACTGGCTCTCACCATTGCTCTTTGACACTGTATTGGAATTTCTTGCCAAGAAAATTAGAGAAGAAACAAAATTAAAAGGCATTCAAACTGGATAGAAGGAATAAAAACTATTCCTATATATAGATATCATGATCCAATATATATTTAAAAAATCCTTAAAAATCCACCAGAAAACTATTATAGCTAAAAAAAAATTTAGCAGAGTTGCAGGGTAGGAGATCAAAACTCAAAATTTACTTGTGATCCCACATATCAGCAATGAAAAACCAGAAAAAGGAAATTAAGAAAGCATTTTGATTCATAATATATCTAAATTAATAAGATATTGCGGAATAAATTTAATCAATTCAGTGAAATATTTGTACACTGAAAAGTACAAAAATATTGTCCAAACAAGCAAAAGACTTAAATAAAGGAAAAGACATCCTGTGTTCATGTATACTATGAATGAATGTTGTCATCATGTCAATAATACAAAAAGATTTTCTCCTATTCTGTAGGCCTCTCTTTACATTATTAATGATTTCCT
Organism: Marmota flaviventris; assembly: GCF_047511675.1. Lineage (NCBI taxonomy): Eukaryota > Metazoa > Chordata > Mammalia > Rodentia > Sciuridae > Marmota > Marmota flaviventris. The sequence continues at coordinate 21,677,864 of NC_092518.1, read as the reverse complement.
TTGCTGAGAAGAAGCTTTTTAGTTTGAATCCATCTCATTTATTGAGTCTATGTTTTACTTCTTGTGCTTTAGGAGTCTAGTTAATGGAATCAGTTACTAAGCCAACATGGTGGAGATTTGGGCCTACCTTTTGCTCTATTAGATGCAGGGTCTCTGTCCTAGTGCCTAAGTCTTTGATCCTCTTTGAGTTGATTTTTGTGCAGGATGAGAGATAGAGGTTTAATTTCATTTTGCTACATATGGATTTCCAGTTTTCCCAGCACCATTTGTCGAAGAGGCTATCTTTCCACCAATGTATGTTTTGGGCACCTTTGTCTAGTATGAGACCTTCAACAGATGAATAGATAAAGAAAATGTGGTAAATATACACAATGGAATATTGCTCAGTCATAAAGAAGAATGAAAGTATGGCATTCGCAGGTAAATGGATGGAGCTGGAAAATATCATGCTAAGCAAAATAAGTCAAATCCAAAAAAGCAAAGGCAGAATGTTTTCTCTGATAAGAGGATGTTAGTCCATAATTGGGGGGAATGAAGGAACTTTGGATTATGTAGATAAGTTTGAGGGGAGGGAAATGTGTGGGGGGAAGGACAGTGAAATGAGATGGATAAAATATATATATATATATATATATATATATATATATATATATATAAATTACACTACCAGTGTGACTCTATACCACATTTAGCAAGATGAAGAAGTTGTGTTCCATTTGTATACATTGTGTCAAAATGCATTCTACTGTCACATATAACTAATTAGAGCAGATTAAAAAAATAAAAAAAAAATAAAAATACAAAATGATGTATACAGATTCAACATATCCCTATTAAAATTCCAACAGCAATTTTTGTTTTAGAATTGCAAAGCCAATCCTCAAACTTGTAGAATTGCAAGGAGCCCAACATAGCCAACAAATCTTGAAAAAGAAAAAGAAACTTGGAGGTGTTCCACTTCTCAATTTCAAAATTTACTACATATCTACAGTAGTCAATGGTTTTGTACTGGCATAAAGACAGATGTATAGACCAATGGACGGAACTGATAATTCAAAACTCATACATCCATAGTCAGTTGCCTTTGACAAAGGTATCAAGTCCAATCAACAGAAACAGAATAGTCTATTCAATAGATGATGTAAAGAAAACTAAATTTTCACATACTAAAGAAGGAAGTTGGAACCCTCCTTTATACCAAATACCAGAAATAAAAAAGGAAACGGATATACAAACTGTAGATGCATACAGGACACCGAGCACACAAAATCACAGTAGACCAACGCCAAGACACATTGTTATGAAGATATCCAATATACAGAACAAAGAGAAAATATTAAAAGCTACAAAAGAAAGGAGGCAGATTACATTCAGGGGTAAACCAATAAGGTTAACAATGGATTTTTCATCACAGACGCTGAAAGCAAGAAGATCCTGGAACAACGTATTTCAAACACTAAAAGACAATGGAGGCCAACCAAGAATTCTGTATCCAGCAAAATTAAGCTTCAGGTACGACAACGAAATAAAAATCTTTCATGATAAACAAAAGCTAAAAGAATTTGCAGCCAGAAAACCAGAATTGCAAAGCATCTTGAGCAAAACACTACACGAGGAAGAAATGAAAAACAATAACCAAAACCATCAGTGGGAAGTGCCTCTATAAAGACAGAGGGCGGGGGGAAAGCTAACCATGGAGAAACAAACTAAATTAAAAAAAAAAAAAAGGAAGATAAATAATCAAACATGGCTGGAAGTACAAACCATATATCAATAGTAACTCTAAACATTAATGGCTTAAACTCTCGAATAAAGCGACATAGGCTGGTAACATGGATTAAAAAAACAAATCCAACAATATGCTGCCTCCAGGAGACACATCTGATTGGAAAAGACATACACAGGCTGAAGGTGAAAGGTTGGGAAAAAATATGCCACGCACACGGTCCTCGTAAGCAAGCAGGGGTGGCCATCCTCATATCAAATAAAATTGACTTCAAGACTAAATTAATCAAAAGGGATAAGGAAGGACATTATATACTGTTAAAAGGAACCATTCACCAACAAGACATAACAATTATCAATATTTATGCACCAAATAATGGTGCGGCGACGTTCATAAAACAAATTCTCCTCAAGTTCAAGAATCAAATAGACCACAACACAATAATTATGGGTGACTTCAACACACCTCTCTCACAATTGGACAGATCCTCCAAACAAAAGCTGAATAAAGAAACTATAGAACTCAATATCACAATCAACAACCTAGACTTAACTGACATATATAGAATATATCAACCATCATCAAGTGGATATACTTTTTTCTCAGCAGCACATGGATCCTTCTCAAAAATAGACCATATATTATGCCATAGGGCAACCCTCAGTAAATATACAGGGGTGGAGATAATACCATGCATTTTATCTGATCATAATGGAATGAAACTGGAAAGCAATGATAAAAGAAGGAAGGAAAAATCCTACATCACATGGAAAATGAACAATATGTTACTGAATGATCAATGGGTTACAGAAGACATAAAGGAGGAAATCAAAAAATTCTTAGAGATAAATGAAAATACAGACACAACATATTGGAATCTATGGGACACAATGAAAGCAGTTTTAAGAGGGAAATTCATCGCTTGGAGGTCATTCCTCAAAAAAAGGAAAAACCAACAAATAAATGAGCTCACACTTCATCTCAAAGCCCTAGAAAAGGAAGAGCAAAACAACAGCAAATGTAGCAGAAGGCAAGAAATAATTAAAATCAGAGCGGAAATCAACAAAATTGAAACAAAAGAAACTATTGAAAAAATTAACAAAACTAAAAGTTGGTTCTTTGAAAAAATAAATAAGATCGACAGACCCTTAGCCATGCTAACGAAGAGAAGAAGAGAGAGAACTCAAATTACTAACATACGGGATGAAAAAGGCAATATCACAACAGACGCTACAGAAATACAGAAGACAATTAGAAATTATTTTGAAAACCTATATTCCAATAAAATAGAAGATAGTGAAGACATCGATAAATTCCTTAAGTCATATGATTTGCCCAGACTGAGTCAGGAGGATACTCACAACTTAAACAGACCAATAACAATAGATGAAATAGAAGAAGCAATCAAAAGACTACCAACCAAGAAAAGCCCAGGACCGGATGGGTATACAGCAGAGTTTTACAAAACCTTTAAGGAAGAATTAATACCAATACTTTTCAAGTTATTTCAGGAAATAGAAAAAGAAGGAGCTCTGCCAAATTCATTCTATGAGGCCAACATCACCCTGATTCCGAAACCAGACAAAGACACCTCAAAGAAAGAAAACTACAGACCAATATCTCTGATGAACCTAGATGCAAAAATCCTCAATAAAATTCTGGCGAATCAGATACAAAGGCACATCAAAAAAATTGTGCACCATGATCAAGTAGGATTCATCCCTGGGATGCAAGGCTGGTTCAATATACGGAAATCAATAAATGTTATTCACCACATCAATAGACTTAAAAATAAGAACCATATGATCATCTCAATAGACGCAGAAAAAGCATTTGACAAAGTACAGCATCCCTTTATGTTCAAAACATTAGAAAAACTAGGGATAACAGGAACTTACCTCGATATTGTAAAAGCTATCTATGCTAAGCCTCAGGCTAGCATCATTCTCAATGGAGAAAAATTGAAGGCATTCCCCCTAAAATCTGGAACAAGACAGGGATGCCCTCTATCACCACTTCTATTCAATATAGTTCTCGAAACACTGGCCAGAGCAATTAGACAGACGAAAGAAATTAAAGACATAAAAATAGGAAAGGAAGAAATTAAATTGTCACTATTTGCAGATGACATGATTCTATACCTAGAAGACCCAAAAGGGTCTACAAAAAAACTACTAGAACTAATAAATGAATTCAGCAAAGTGGCAGGATATAAAATCAACACGCATAAATCAAAGGCATTTCTGTATATCAGCGACAAAACTTCTGAAACGGAAATGAGGAAAAACACTCCATTCACAATATCCTCAAAAAAAAATAAAATACTTGGGAATCAACCTAACAGAAGAGGTGAAAGATTTATACAATGAAAACTACAAAACCCTAAAAAGAGAAGTAGAAGAAGATCTTAGAAGATGGAAAAATATACCCTGGTTCATGGATAGGCAGAACTAACATCATCAAAATGGCGATATTACCAAAAGTTCTCTATAGGTTTAATGCAATGCCAATCAAAATCCCAATGGCATTTCTTGTAGAAATGGATAAAGCAATCATGAAATTCATTTGGAAAAATAAAAGACCCAGAATAGCAAAAGCAATTCTAAGCAGGAAGTGCGAATCAGGCAGTATAGCTATACCAGACTTAAAACTCTATTACAGAGCAATAGTAACAAAAACAGCATGTTACTGGTACCAAAACAGGAGGGTGGACCAATGGTACAGAATAGAGGACACAGAGATTAATCCACAAAGCTACAACTATCTTATATTTGATAAAGGAGCTAAAAGCATGCAATGGAGGGAGGATAGCATCTTCAACAAATGGTGCTGGGAAAACTGGAAATCCATATGCAAAAAAATGAAACTGAATCCCCTCCTCTCGCCATGCACAAAAGTTAACTCAAAGTGGATCAAGGAGCTAGATATCAAATCAGAGACTCTGCGTCTGATAGAAGAAAAAGTTGGCGCCGATCTACATATTGTAGGGTCGGGCTCCAAATTCCTTAATAGGACACCCATAGCACAAAAGTTGATAACAAGAATCAACAAATGGGACTTACTTAAACTGAAAAGTTTTCTCTCAGCAAGAGAAACAATAAAAGAGGTAAATAGGGAGCCTACATCATGGGAACAAATTTTTACTCCTCACACTTCAGATAGAGCCCTAATATCCAGAGTATGCAAAGAACTCAAAAAATTAAACAATAAGAAAACAAATAACCCAATCAACAAATGGGCCAAAGACCTGAACAGACACTTCTCAGAGGAGGACATACAATCAATCAACAAGTACATGAAAAAATGCTCACCATCTCTAGCAGTCAGAGAAATGCAAATCAAAACCACCCTAAGATACCATCTCACTCCAGTAAGATTGTCAGCCATTATGAAGTCAAACAACAACAAGTGCTGGAGAGGATGTGGGGAAAAGGGTACTCTTGTACATTGCTGGTGGGACTGAAAATTGGTGCAGCCAATCTGGAAAGCAGTATGGAGATTCCTGGGAAAGCTGGGAATGGAACCACCATTTGACCCAGCTATTGCCCTTCTTGGACTATTCCCTGAAGACCTTAAAAGAGCGTACTACAGGGATACTGCTACATCGATGTTCATAGCAGCACAATTCACAATTGCTAGACTGTGGAACCAACCCAGATGCCCTTCAATAGATGAATGGATAAAAAAAAATGTGGCATTTATACACCATGGAGTATTATGCAGCACTAAAATGACAAAATCATAGAATTTGCAGGGAAATGGATGGCACTAGAGCAGATTATGCTTAGTGAAGCTAGCCAATCCCTAAAAAACAAATACCAAATGTCTTCTTTGATATAATGAGAGCAACTAAGAACAGAGCAGGGAGGAAGAGCAGGAAGAAAAGATTAACATTAAACAGATAGATGAGGTGGGATGGAAAGGGAGAGAAAAGGGAAATTCCATGGTAATGGAGGGAGACCCTCATTGTTATACAAAATTACATATAAGAGGTTGTGAGGGGAATGGGAAAATAAGCAAGGAGAAAAATGAATTACAGTGGATGGGGTAGAGAGAGAAGATGGGAGGGGAGGGAGGGGGGATAGTAGAGGATAGGAAAGGTAGCAGAATACAACAGTTACTAATAGGGCATTATGTATAAATGTGGATGTGTAACCGATGTGATTCTGCAATCTGTATTTGGGGTAAAATTGGGAGTTCATAACCAACTTGAATCTAATGTATGAAATATGATATGTCAAGAGCTTTATAATGTTTTGAACAACCAATAAAAAAAATAAACTAAAAAAAATGTTAAAGACAATTCGTATAATGGGAGAAAATATTTTAAAATCATATATCTGATAAGGTTTTAATATCCAGGATATATAACGAATATCTTATAATTCTATAACTAAAAGACAAATGGCACAAATTTTTTAAAGGGCAAATGCCTTGAATAGACATATATTCAAATAAGGTGTACAAATGGCTAATAAGCACATAAAAAGAAGTTCAACTTTATTATTCATTAGAAAAATACAAATCATAACCAAAATGATATAGGAGCTGGGGTTGTGACTCAGTGGCAGAGTGCTCACCTAGCATGTGTGAGGCACTAGGTTCAATCCTCAAAATCACATAAAAATAAATAAATAAAATAAAGATATTATGTCCATCTACAACTAAAAACCATTTTTTTAAAAAAATCAATGATATAGCACTTCACACCTACTAATTATATTAAATATATATTAAATGCATTCAAAATGGAAAATAACAAGTGTTGACAAGAATAGAGAAGCTAGAACCCTTATACATTATTGTATAAGGTAAGAATGCAGCTGCAGCTGCTATGGAAAGCAATTTTAATAGTCCCTAAAAAGCTACTCATAGCATTATCACATAGTGCAGCAATTCCATGCCTATGTGTATACCAAAATTAATTAAAGCACATACCCACATACTTGTTCTATTCATTGCTTGTTCAATGTTCTTTGCACTATAATTTATAACAGAAAAACCGTGGAAACAACCCAAGTGTCCATCAATAGATGAGAGCTAAAAAATGACATTTGCATACAACAGAATACTATTTAGACATAAAAGGAATGATGTTCTGATATATATTACAACCCAGATGAAACTTGAAAATATTGTCCTCAATGAAATAAGCCAGATGCAAAAGGATACATATATATTATCACACATGAAGTATTCCCAATAGGCAAATTAATACACAAGAAAGTATAAATGAGGTTACACAAGTGGCTGGGAAGGGGATGAAATGGGGAATCAGTGTTTAATGGATACAGAGTTTTTGTTTGAAGTGATGAAAATTTTGGAAATGAATAATGGTAACAGTTGCACAACATCATGACTACAATTAATACTATTTGATTATATAATTAAAATGGTTGAAAACGAATTTGACCAGAATTTTAAAATTTTACTAATGTAATATGTTAAAAAGTCATTGAATTGTGCACTTGGAGGGGGTGAATTATAAGGCATATGAATTCTATCTCCATGAAGATGTTTTAAAGAAAATAGATTCAAAGATCTTTAGGTAACTGAAAACTTTAGGCATATGTTAATTAGATTAATTAATAGATGTTCATTAGATACTTAGATAATTGTGAACAAATTAAATACTGAAACATGAATTACTAGGCATAATTTTAAGGAACTATATGTGTGTGTGTATGTGTGTGTATATATATATGTGTGTGTGTATGTGTGTGTGTATGTGTGTGTGTGTATGTGTGTATATGTATGTATGTATGTATATATATGTATACATACACACACCAAATGGAGAAATTGTATTCTAGGGATATAAGCTTTGTACAATAAAAAATTGTGAATTGTAGAGTTGTATATCAACAAGCTTTCCTAGGTTGCTATAAAATGCTATTGTAGGGGCTAGAGGTGTAGGTTATGGTAAAGTGTGTGTGTTTAGTATGTGCAAGACACAAAATTCAATCCCCAGCATAAAAACAAAACAAAACACGCTATTAAAATACTGGCATGGACTGGGGATGTGGCTCAAGCAGTAGCTCACTTGCCTGGCACGCACAGGGAGCTGGGTTCAATCCTCAGCACCACATAAAAATAAAGTAAAGAGGCTGGGGCTGGGGCTCAGTGGTAGTACACTTGCCTGGCATGTGTGAGGCACTGTGTTCAATTCTCAGCACCACATATAAATAAATAAAAAAAGATAAATATCTATCAACAATTAAAAAATAAAATAAATAAAATAAAGATGTTTTGTCCACCAAAAAAACTAAAAAATAAATATTAAAAAATTCTCTCTCTCTCTCTCTCTTAAAAAAATACTGGGATCTCTCTCTCTCTCTCTCTCTCTCTCTCTCTCTCTCTCTCTCTTTTAAAAAAATACTGGGATATGACAGACAATTGACAATATCCACCTCCAAGATTTTTAAATTTAAAATCAATATATTATATATAAGGTACATAGGATATATATTTTAAGAAAAAAAAGAATAATTTTGTTCTAAAAGAATTGATTGTTGGGCTGGGGTTGTGGCTCAGTGGTAGAGCATTCACTCAGCATGTGCGAGGTGCTGGGTTCAATCCTCAGAACCACATAAAAATGAATAAATAAAATAAAGGTATTGTGTCCAAATACAACTAAAAAATATTTTTTAAAAAATAATTGCTTGTTCCTAAGAAATATGAAAAATGTAGAACAAAACCTAAATGGATATTTTTAAAATGTGAAAGGCTCGTGAAAAGGGAATTTTGCTAGTACAAAGCTAAGATTGATAAATTTATTTATAAGAGGGTTAAAAGTGCTTTAGTGTCAAATATTACACAATGACAAATTAGAATTTGGTTTTCTCTCTGTTAAAATGAAACATTCACTGCATGATTGTTCTGCTCCTAATAAGAGATTATATAAGAGTGTTTTCTTACTGTCTGATCAGTTTATTTGAAGACATATAGCCGATGTCTTACCAAAAGACATCGTGTGGACTTCATAATGTCCTTGATTATTGAAGAAAATAAATTTGCATCATATTTAAAACAGCTTTTTTTAAAATTCTCACATTACCTCCTATATTTACTTTTAAAATCTTTCATTGTTACTTAGCTTGAATAGGTAGGCAAGTACTATTTAACTCACCCATGATTCTACTTAATTGAGTGTGCAAACCTCCTGACAACTTTTGACATTTTATCCTAAATGTTATCATTTTCACCTACAATGGTCTTTGCATTTCCCACAAAGCCCTGGAAAATTGCAAAGGAATTGTTATTTCACCTTGTACAAAGAATGGTACTAGGAATAATTAGGATTATTTGACATGTTATGTGTTGCATAGAAGGTATGGTGAAATCAGAACTTAAATCTATATGGATAAAATGTTATTAGTATAAATATTTCAGAAATTTTATGAAGTTTCTAGAGAATTTTCATTGCCCTTGCTGTCTATGATGTTTCTATTTATAAGTCTGCTGCTGTTTTTCCTGATATTAGATAATAAGAGTATAGTGCTATTAGTGATCATTTCTGTTATTTCTTAAAATGTTAACTTGGCCACAATTTTACTTCTTAAAGTTGAATCCATAACGTTTTAAGCCCATGGTTTTCAATTGCAGATTCAGATATCTGGCCTATGGAGTTTTATTAATTTATTGATATTTATGACATACTCCCAACCCACTTAATCTTTTTGACAAAAACTGATATATTCTTGTTATATTCTAATTAAATACTTCATATATTTATGGTGTATTATGTCTCAGGATTATTACATGCTACATCTTAAGTATTTTTCTCTGTAAAACTAATGTTCAGCCATTTTCACAAATCAGATACACACTCTTCTTTATAAATAAGGCTGCCAAGCATGGTAGCACATGCGTGTAATCCCAGCAACTTGAGAGATTGAGGCAGGAGGATCACAAGTTTGAGGTTGGCCTCAGCAACTTAGCAAGGCCCTAAGCAATTTAACAAAAACTCTGTCTCAAAATAAAAATAAATAAATAAATAAGCCTGGGGATGTGGCTCAGTAGTTAAGTATTCCAGGGTTGAAACCTCTGTAGCAAAAATAAATACATAAATAAATTAAGACTAATCTTTGTATTATATTTTGTCTATTATATTTTGTCTAATACATTTTGTATTGACTTTACTGAATTTTGCAGGCCATGAAACAACCAAATATCTGAGTAAATCACATTATTTTTATAATGAACTCTCATCAGATCTTTCATTTTGAAAATTATCAGTAATAAGTTATACAAAGCCATTTTACATCTTTTATCATGTATGGGTAGTTTTTGTTTTACTCTGAGGCTTCCCTGAAAGCACTTGTAATCAACCACAGACCAGAATGTTTGTCTTTAACAAAGATGGATTATCTCAGATACCCATGCCAATTGTGTATTCTTGAGTACAGGCTGCTGGTAACATCATTTGAACAACTTTGAGACGATACTAGTGACCTGATTTCGAGAACTCTGGTAGGAAAAAAAAAAAAAAAAGATGAGTTCATGAGATTGGCAACCCAATGTGAAATGGAAGAAAAATTAGATACATAGAATTAAATTAACTGAAGGATGAATTAGAGTTTTTCTAGGAATATTGCTGGTGGTTTAATGGTCTATTTTCTGGATATAAGGAATCCTTTTCTTCATTATCTTAAACTATCTCTAATTTATAACAATTTAGTAGACTATGCTTTTGTAAAATGAAATGGAACATTTATCTTTCTTTTCATACTTGGCCCCTCCATAATTCAGAAACTCTTCTTGAATTTTCATGGCAATATAGTTATTTGCATATGTTTGATAAGATCAGTTCTTCTTGTTAAAATAACATAATTAGAAATATTGGTTATCCAAATCAAAGCTTTGGATCATATTTTAGAATGATGTTCATTTACTGAGATGTTACTAGACACTTTTAAGGAGCTAAAGTTGACTTTATATGGTTTTCATACTTAGAAAGCTCTATCAGGAAAACTAATCCAGACTTAGTTTACAAGGTTTCCAGCCTTACAAATAAGTAAGAAAAATCACTTCCTAGCAGACCAAGGTAGCTTAAGATATTTTCCTTAGAAAGAGATGAATTTGACCAAGACCATAGGTACTAAAGGAAAAACGTGATGGCAATTCTTGGTTTGAATTTCCAGACTCAAGAAAAATCCCATCTGAGCCAGGCATGGTGACACATGACTATAATTCCAGTAGCTCGGGAAGCTGAGGAAAGAGAATTGCAAGTTCAAGGACAGCCCAGAAATTTAGTGAGGCTCTAAGAAACTTAGTGAGACCCTGTCTCAAAATTTAAAAAAAAATTAAAAGGGCTGGGATGTGGCTCAGTGGTAAAGCACCCCTGGGTGCAATCCCTAGTACCAAAAAAAAAAAGGTCTAATCTGAGATTTTATTTTTGTAAAACCTTCCAGCAGAACAAATTTTAGAAGGTTTATATAGAAAATTAACCATTCTTGCTATGTAAATAATGAGGCCAACTCTAATGAGATTAGTGGCCTAGAATAATACTTCTTTGATATATTGTTTATCAAGTGGGGTATACGTGATTATAGACAAAAATTAATGTTTCAATAGAAAACAATATTGACACAAATGATGGTTCATCCAAAAAAATTAAATCTTATTTACCATCATATCAAAAAGAGTAAAATACATAGGAACAAATTTAACCAGGAAAATCAAAGATCTGTCTGTGGAAGATTGCAAAATTTTGGTGAAAGGAATTGAAGAGGACAAAAATAAATGGAAATACAACCTGTATTCATAGATTGAAAGAATTAATAGTATAAATGTCCATATGAACCAAAATAATATACAGATTCAACATAATCCCTACCAAAATTTTAATGACATTTTTCACAGAAATGGAAAAAAAGTTTTTTTAAATTTATATGGAACCACAAAACTCCTCATAAACTCAAACAATCTTGGGAAAGAAAAATAACATTGGCAGCATCACACTTCAACTTACGTTACAAATTAATAGTATTCAAAACACATAAAAATATGATTTATGGGGTAAAATCAAACCCACAGAGCAATGAAATAGATTAGAGTTCAGAGATAAACCCACATATACAGTTAACTAATTTTCAATAAAGGTGCCAAGGATTCACAAAGGAAAGAATAGTCTCTTTAATAAATGCTGTTTGAAAAACTGGATATCCACATATAAAAGAATAAAACTGGACACTTATCTTATGCCATATCCAAAAACAACTCAAAATAGATTACAGAGTTAATTTAAGACCTAACTTTATGAATCTCCTAGAAGACAACATGGGTAAAATGCTCCTTGATTTGGTCTTTGCAGTAATTTTTTGCTGGACACCCAAAACTCTTGAATCAAAAGCAAAAATAAATAAGTTGGATCATACCAATATAAAAACTTCTGTGCAGCAAAGGAAACAATCAACAAAATAAAAAGGCAGGCAACAAAGTAGGAGAAAATATTGGCAGACCATATATCAGATAACAGGTTTTTACTCAAGGTATATAAGGAACTCACACAATAGCAAAAACAAACAAACAAACAAATAACCTGATTTTAAAATGTGTAAATGATTCAAATAGACATTTCTCCAAAGAATACATAAGAATGACCATCAGGTTTATAAAAAGGTACTCCACATCACTAATTATCATGATAATACAAATCAAAACCACAATGAGATATCATCTTATACCTATTAAAAAGACAAGAGCTAACAAATATTGACACAGTTGTTGAAAAAAGGAACCCTTGTATCCTATTGGCGGTAATGTAGATTGGTGCAGTCATTGTGGAAAATAGTATGTAGGTTCCTATGGATATTAGAAATAGAACTACCATATGATCCAGCATTGCCTCTTACGGGTATATAACCAAAGAAATTTTTAAAAAAAGATATCTACACTCCCATGTTTACTCTAGCACTATTACCGATACTTAAGATACAAAAATAACTTACGTTCACTCCTAAATGAATAGATTAAGAAGTCATGATACATGCAGAGAGAGAGAGAGAGAGAGAGAGAGAGAATATTGTTCAGTCCATAAAAAGGAGGACCTGGCATTTACTACCTAGAAAACATTATGCCAAGTGAAATAAACCAGAGAAGAAAAATACATTATGATCTCACTTTTATACAGAACTTTTTAATAAAAACCAAACACATAAGAACAGAGAGCAGAAAAGTGGTTAATTACCAGGGTGGGGTATGAGGGAAATGAAGAGATAAAGGTCAAAAGGTATAAAATTTCAGATATGTGGAATAAATAAGTCTAGAGAACTAATTTACAGCATAAGAATTATAGATAATAACACTGTATACTGGAAATTTTTCAAAAAGAGTATATTTTAGGTAATCTTATCAGAAAACAAGAAAGATAATTGTGAAATGATTAATACGTTAGTGAACTTTCTTATAGCAATCACTTCATCATGTATGTCTATATTAAAAAATCATGTTTTATACCTTAAATATATATAATAATATCTTAAAAACTATAGTTCATCCTTTTGGATTATCAGATTTTGGTCCTGTCTATTGTCTTTGAGCTAATTCTTAACTCTTTGTAACTGATGGGTATACATGTTCCCTTTCATTTGATAAAGATTTAATTGACTGTTTCTTCCATTGTGTAAAAAAAATTATATCTTCCTATAAATCGGACAGTATCCTGCACTGTAAACCCATACCAAAGTTCCAATTCTTTCAGGATCTAGCTACATTTCACCAAACTAACATTTTCAGGTTTTCTCCCTCCCTCCTACCTTGGCAGCACCAAGAAGCAAATCCTTTTCTACTCAGATCCTTATCAAGAGCATTAACTCTATGAGCAATATTGCATAATTCAATCCATGAGTCTCTTAGAATTTGCTGGACTACATGACCTTACTGCTCAATTCTTGGCGCTCTCTCTCTCTCTCTCTCTCTCTCTCTCTCTCTATATATATATATATATATATATATATATATATATATATATATATATATATATTCATTTCGGGAATCACTATTTCAATTGTAGGAACCTAAAACCCCTGAAATCTGCGGGGGACCAACATTTGATTCAACTGGACACACAGGGACAAAACCACCAAGAAATCACTGACCCTGAGGACTATTTAGCTTTGCCATTCCCTATTTCAGATTCCTTTTATCCCAGAGTTGTTCAAGAATAGTCTTTTGTTGAACCTGTCCATGAACAAGAGAAATGACTCTAACAAGGTGGAAAAAAATCTGTGCTTAGCATCACATTAGACGTGGCTTGACTAGGACAACTTGGCCCTAACTTTTGTGTTTTGTTTGTTCATCTCAGTCCCAAACCTCTGCCTCATGTGCTTAAATACAAATAAACATTCCTGGCCTTAACTTTACTCTTACTGCAATATTTGATATGGCTGTGGTTTTCTTGTTTTGTTTTGTTTGGTTTGGTTTAGTTTGGTTTTTGTACTGGGGATTAAATCCGGGGCACTCAAATGCTGAGCCACATCCTCAGCCCATGTTTTATTTTTTGAGACAGGGTCTCACTAAATTGCTTAGGGCCTCTCTAAGTTGCTGAGGCTGGTCTAGAACTTGCAATCCTCCTTCCTCAGCCTCCAGAGCCTCTGGGATTACTGGCATACACCACTGTGCCCAGCTAGAGCTGTGAAATTTTAAGTCTTCCATTAGTAGCTTTTAGCACCTACTTACTTCTTCCACAGCAAGATATCCCATAATACCTGTTTATGAAAGCTTTGCTAGTATACCCCTTCCCTGAAATGTGTTGTGTTTAGGCTTTAAGCATCTCCCTTAGGCCATTGTCTTCCATCTGCTATTACAATAGTCCCTCTTAAAGTATTTTTAGACTGCTTTTATTTCCTAGACAAGACCTTCCAACTCCAACCTGACCTATGCTGGCAAATAGGTACCTTCCAGCCACTTTCCATCCCATACTGGAGCACTCAAGTTCTTTCAGCTTCCCACCACTGGCCTGCCTACCTACTAGGTAACCAAGGTCTTTGCCAATCATCCTTTTCACATGCTGGTGCCCAGGAAGTTCTTCCAGTCACTATCCTTCCCCGTGTCATATGGAACCTAGGGCTCTAGGAGCAACCATCTATTCAGCAGGCTGGTACCTTGGGATCCCTTTCAGCCTTACTGCTGTTTCAGCCACCATTCTCTGCTGATCAGCATCTTGTCTGTATTCTGGGGAACCACTGGCACTATTAGAAACCATTCCTGACAACAATTAAAAACGTGAAGGGAGAGCCTAGAGAATGGGAGATCTTTGCCACCTGCTCCTCAGATAGGGCATTAATATCCAGAATATATAAGGAACACAAAAAACTTGACACCAAAAAGCCAAATAGCCCCAATTAGTAAATGGGCAAAATAACTAAACAGACGCTTCTCAAAATAAGCAGTTCAATTGACCAAGAAATTTGTGAAAAAAAAATGTTCAACATCTTAAGCACTCAGGTAAATGCAAATCAAAACTACATTGAGAATTCATCTTACTCCAGTCACAATGGCAATTATCAAAAATATAAATAATAATGAATGTTGGTGAGGATATAGGGAAAAGGCACACTCATGCATTGTTGGTGGGACTTCAAATTAGTACAACCACTCTGGAAAGCAGTATGGAGATTTCTCAAAAAACTAGGGAATGGAACAATCATATGATCCACTTATCCCACTCCTTGGTATATATCCAAAAGATCTAAAATCAGCATACTATAGAGACAAGGCCACATCTATGTTTTTAGTAGTACAATTCACAATAGCCAAGGTATGGAACCAAGCAAGATGCCCTTCAACAGATGAATGGATAAAAAAAATGTGATATGTATGTATGCACACACACACACACACACACACACACACACACACACAATGGAGTATTACTGAGCCATAAAAAAGAATGGCTTTATGGCATCTGCTGATAAATGGATGGATCTGGAGACTACATGCAAATATAAGAAATAAGCCAGACTCATAAAACCAAATGTCAAATGTTTTCTCTGATATGTGGAAGCTAATCCAAAATAAGGAGGAAATGAAAAGAGACAGAAAGGGATAAGGGAGGTATTCCTTCAGAATAGAAAGAAGAATAGTGGGCCAGATAAAGGAGACTTAAGGGACGGGGAAGAGATGGGATAAGGGAAAAACAGAGGAATGAATCTAACCTTCCTATGTACATATATGAATATGCCACAGGGAATCTAACCATCATGTATATCCACAAGACACTAACCAAAAAGAAATATATACATATATATGCATGTGTGTGTGTGTGTGTGTGTGTGTGTGTGTAGCAGAAACATCAGTATAGGGAATGGAACAGAAAGGAGAAGGAGGGGAGGGAAAGGGGAAATACTGGGGATTGAATTTAAGCAAATTATATTTCATGCTTTTGAAATTATGTCAAAATGAATCCAAACTAAAAAGAAACAATAGAAAAATATTCACACTAAAAAAAGAGTATCAAGCCATAAAAAGATATGGAAGCATCTTAAATGCATATTATCAAGTAAAAGAAGCCAATCTGAAACCTTATTATACTATGTGATTCCAACTAGAACACACTTTGAAAAAGGCAAAACTATGGAGACAGTAAAAAGATCAGTGGTTTCCAGAAGTTAGAGGCAGGTAGGGGTGAATAAATGAAATACATAGGAGTTTTAGGGCAGTAAAACTATTTTCTATGGTAGTGTAGTGGCAGATAAATGTCATTATACATTTGTCCAAACCTATAGAATGTACAGCACTAATAGTGAATCTTGCTCATAACTATGGACTTACATCATGATATCTAAGCAAAAGTTCATCAGTTGCAACAAATGTGCCAGCTCTGGTGGGAGTGCTGGTAGTGGGGCAGGCTGTGCATGTGGAAGCAGGGGGTATATGGGAACTCTCTGTATCTTGTGATAAATTTTGCTGTGAATCTAAAGCTCCTCTAAAGTAAACAGAAGAAAGATCAGCAGAGTGGAGGGAGATGACCAGAGGGAGGCAGGAGGGGAGGGAAAGGGGAAGTACTGGGGACTAAATTAGAGCAAATTATATTCCATGCTTTTATAATTATGTCAAAATGAATCCTAAGGTTATGTATAGCTAAAAAGAACCAATAAAAAATAGGGTATCCTTAAAAGAAAAAATACATTTAAAAAAATCTTTAAGAAAGAAAGAAAAGGAAAAAAGCAACCATCATCTGGTCAAACACAGACACCTGGTGAGTCCATTCCAGTCAGAGGCGAGCCCATGAGCTACCTACAGGATTGCCCATTGCTGTAAGGCTCTTGCTTGCAGAACCTGGAAGGTACTTCTGGCCACCACCATTCCTGCCTGCTAGGGGACCTCGTCGCCATCTACCTGCTCATGTGCAGGGCCCTTCAAGCTAAAGTTTGATCCTCGTAGGTTGTTGCCACGAGGAACCCTTCCTTTCACTTCCGTAATTCCTGCTGTACCCTTGATACTCTTCCGACCACCAGTGTTCCTGCCGGCTAAGGTTCCGGGGAACCATGGCTGCAACAGACTGCCAATGCTGGGAACCTGGAACACTTAGAGGGCCACAGGCACTCCAATCTGTCCACACTCTGAGAAACCTGCCAGGACTTTAGGCAACGATGACCTGTCTTAGTGACCTGATTGTTGAGGAGGCGGCTGTCAAATCAGGCGAGGCAGGCAGCAACCAAGGAGGCAGATTTAAAAGGGCCGCCGAACTAGGCTTTATTGAGATATCACTCCAGGGCGGAACTCCATCAGACCCACAGAGTGGACAGGAGAAGGGTCTGAGGAGAAACCGCGTGGAAGCTCGACCGGATTGGACTTTTATGGGGCTTACAGCAGGAAGGGAAGGGCTTGGGACAGGAAAAGGTGTTTTTAGGGTCTCTTGTCCTTTTGGAGTTGGTCAGGGGAGTTGGCTAAACTCCAGGATTGGCCAGGGGGTCCTGCTGATTGACAGGCGTTAGTCAGGAGATCTGGCTGATTGACAGGCATTTCCACCGGCACATGATTGATGTTCTTTTCCCACGTGGGCTGCTTTGTTCTAAGTCACCACTAAGTCACCACCAAGTCGCCACCACTGACCTAACAGTGGCCTTCCTGTTTCTGGCTGCCCATAAATTTGACTACGTCCAAGCCATTTTGCTCCTGCTGTGAGGCAGAGAATCTGTCCAGTGAAAAAGACTTAGAGGGCCACAGGCACTCCAAAAAGTGTGAGAAAAAAACCTACAGGGATGAAGACTCGGCAATCTCAGCCTCACGTAAAGATGCACATCCCTGGACACGGTACAACTTCTCTGTTTCAGGTGAAGTAGATGCTACATTGTCTAACCAGTCAAAGCTAGACCTTGCTAGGACCAGCAGATAAGCAGAGCCTTGGATCATGCCATGGGAAAGATCAGTGGCCAGTAAGTGAGTTGAACTGTTCCCAGTCCTAGAGAGTGGGAGAGAGAAAAACTAGAACAATTACTTCCTTTTGTAAGTAGGGAGTACCCAACAATGTCTGGCAGATGTATAGGTCGTTTATAAAATGCTCAATGCATACTCTATACAAAGATATTTCTAAATTTTTTTGTCAACTTTTTAAGTCAACTTTAAATTCGTACTTGGCTATGTCTAGGTTTCCAGAACTAAACAGGTTTCTGACATGATTTAAAAGCAGAGTTAAAATCACAATACTTGTGACTTTTGGGGGGTGGGGGGAAAGTACCAGGGATTGAACTCAGGAGCACTCGACCACTGAGCCACATCCCCAGCCCTATTTTGTAAATTTTATTTAGAGACAGGGTCTCACTGAGTTGCTTAGCCCCTAGGCAGTTGCTGAGGCTGGTTTTGGATGAGCTTTCCTCCTTGCACAGCCTCCCAGCTGCTGGGATTACAGGCATCTGCCAAGCACCCAGCATGATGTTTTGTTTTATATATAAAAAAAATTCTTTAAATACCTTCTTGAAATCACTCTGGGAAGTGGAACCACTAAGGGGGACTCCAGGAGCAACACATGACCACATTTGTTCAGTGGATTAGAGGAGATAGAAAAAAAATGACCTTAAGAAAAAGATTTCATTTGTGGAGGACATTTTCATTTATTATTGTTCCATGTATGCATTTTTAAATTATTTTTATCTGATCCATAAAATACCAAAATTATACATATCAATGATGTTCTGATAACATGCATACATTGTATAATGTCTAAATTGAGTTAAACATATTAATGTGAAAATGTTCAAAATCTTTCCTTCTAGCTTTTTAATATATACAGTACATTTATGTTCTCCATATTCACCCTATTGTGTAATAGCACACCAGAAGTCCTTGCTCCCATCTAACTATAACTTAATGCCCAGAGACTCTGATAGACCCAACCTGATCTTTTCTTAAAATTGGGCATCTCGCCACAAAGCCATGAAAAGATAATTTTGGCTTTACAATTAATTACTGCAAATTCTGAACCTGCTTGGAATGCCTGCCCGTGCCTTGAACTCACCCATGCCTGGCTCTCTGACCAGATAGCAGCCCTCTCTGAAAGTTTAGTGACAGCTCATAAATATTGGCCTTCCCTGGCCAGACAATGACCCTCTCTGAGGCTCTAATGGTCCTCATAAATTCTGATGTTGGGGCCAGCAAAAAATGTAAACTACAATCAGTGTGATGCTTGTCAGAGTTTTGTTATCTGTAACCCCCTCTTTGTGTAACTTTCTGGGCTATAAAGCTGGGCTGCAGGAAAGCTGGGGTGCTGTCTTGTTCCCGCTGTTTGGGGAGGGAGAGGCAGCCCGGCCGGTCGAAATAATAAGCTTGCTTTAATTTGATTTTAATTGGAGTCAGTGGTCTTTTCTTGCATCCTGGTCTAACAACTCACTTTTCCTCATACACCTCCTTCATGTTCTCCCAAGCCTCTGGTAACCATTGTCCTACTCTTTATTTCTATTAAATCAATTTTTTTTAGGTTCCAGATATCATTAAGATCATGTGGTATTTATCTTTCTGTTCGTGGCTTATTTCATGTAACATAATAAAGTCCAATTCCATACAAACAGTAATGTTAGGGAGTTGGGGGCCTGCCAGGTTGAATGGGGGGACACAGCCAATGCAGTCCTGAGGGTCCTTGTGACTTAATCAGAAAGAATGAGCAAAACACAACAAAAGAAGAGAGTTAGGTACAGCATAGGGATTGCATGGACCACCTGGAAAAGAAAACAGTGTGGTGCTCACAGGGCTGGAGTAATAATTCCCTCAAGGGATTACAGTTATCCGCAGCCTGGGGAAGGTTAGGCATTCTGGATCTCTTTCCCAATGCTTGTGTGTTCAGATAAGTTTCTCCACAGTTTCAGTTTTTTGGCTCTTGGATTCTTCTTGGTGTGCATGGCTCTCTCTGGTCCAGCGAGGAGGTCCACAGAACAGGGTAGCAGAGAGTGTGGCTGCGGAGTCACTAATCAAGACCTCTAGAGACCAAGCAGGAAGCAGGTCTGATTTTATTGCGTAGTTACCATGTATATATACTCA
Organism: Marmota flaviventris; assembly: GCF_047511675.1. Classification (NCBI taxonomy): domain Eukaryota; kingdom Metazoa; phylum Chordata; class Mammalia; order Rodentia; family Sciuridae; genus Marmota; species Marmota flaviventris. The sequence goes on along the minus strand of NC_092518.1, from coordinate 21,657,661 downwards.
GGCAGTAGCTAAGCAGACTATAGGCAGCCACCAATACAATTTCTGGCCAACTGTCCATGCAGCGACCAATAGAGGAGTGGGCCATAAAGCAAGAGCACCAGGCCTCACACCCTAGTCTGTGCCTAGGGGGTAAGCCGTGTGCCACTCACATGTCTAGCCCGGGGAAGTGGTTTGCCACCCAGACGCCCTTAATTTATGCCCCATATGCAGTACTCAATGCATTTGTCCCCACATTGGTGCATAGGCCTTATATCTGTCCTTCATTGTCCTTTCCCTCTACCTACTTGTTCATAGCTAACTAACCTACCTAACACTAACAAATGACAGAATTTTATCTTTGTTATGGCTGAATAGAATTTCATTGTGTGTACATACCACACTTTCTCTATTGAATCATCAATCAATGGAAACTTATGTTGATTGCATTTTTTGGTTGTAAGCAATCTTGCAGTAAACATGGGAGTGATGTCTCTTTGACATACTGATTTCATTTCCTTTGGATATATACCTAGTTGTGGGATTGCTAGATCATGTACTAGTTCTGTTTTAAATGTTTTTTGAATGATCTCTGAATTGTTTTCTATATAATTATACTAATTTACATTCCCACCAACAGTTTATAAAAGTTCCCTTTTCTTCACATCCTTAACCAGTACTTTTTGTCTTTTGTATATTTTGATAATAGAAACAGAATGAAGTCTTGATGTTGCACTGAGGGAAACCCAAATAGATCATCCCTTGCAATATCATTTCTATCCTTCTAAAGGTTTAAGCTTGTCTCTTAAGAGGTATGGAGGTAATATGTTTTGCAGCCCTTTATAATTCACTTTTCAGCTTTATCAAACAAAGCCACAAAAATATGGGAAAAATTTGACCTTTCTGACTTATTTCTTATTTGTTTAAATACCTATGTAGTTTTAATCAGTTAAAACATGTCAAATGTATGTAATTATAAAATGCATAATATAACACATGCACAATTTGGACTAGAGTCTAATAATTCAATTGGTATTCCCAGTGGAAAGTATTTAAATAAATATTCCATCAATTAGCAAAGACCTTCTTAATTTTTAATCTGAATTATGGAATGGCAGTAAGAACATAGATTAATTCTCTATCATTTGGACAGTAATGGTGAATAAGAATATCAATGGCCAGTCTTATTCAAACTCCAGAACCACACCTGGAGACTGTTAGACATATTAATGAGTACCATCAAGGCCTGTTTCAAATGTAAAAGACCTTGAGGCTCACCTGTGGGAATGCCTCCAGCTAACTTCTTTGTCCTGGAGGTAGAAAACAGAAGGTGGGGGTAAACCCAGATGGAAGTTATAGGAAGGCATAGCCTTGGCGCCTGTTTTAAATAGATTTGATCAATGATTTTGGTGCTATTTTCAATATCTGTTTTACAGTTTTTGCTCCATGCTTTACCCAGAACCATATGTAAACTCCTAAGCTACGCACCAAAATGGGTTTTTCTGCTATCAGGCCCCCTTCCACATGGTGGGTTTCTATCTCTTCTTGCTTAAATAAATCCTGCCCCACTTTTTCTACCCTTCTGTGATTATCCATGGATTTTATTCTTAATAATTTGCAAAACAAGTGCCCAGAGGAAATTTGCAAAGCGGGGAATCTAGTCTTGTCTCAAAACTCCGGTTTCAATAATATATTCCTTATTCTAAATAAAAATGGGTAAGGGATATCCTATTTAAATAAAAATATCCCAGTTGCTCTAAAATCTAAAAATAATTTATACTTCTATTAGTATTATTTTGAACATTTGATAAATATATTTTTGGTGATTTTTCTTTAATATCATTTGGCACTAAATAATGGTGTTTTAAATTTTTGTAAAACTAATACCTTTTACTTAAATTACACCACATACCTCTTTATTTTTATATTTTTTATATTTTTATTATAATTTTATTTACTATGAAGAAACTAAGGATTTCCCTCTCCTGCAACAATTATAGTCACCATTTGAGTGAAAGAAAGAAGATTTTGACAAATCTCTCATTAGTTTGCAAATGAGATAGCTCTGGGCCAGTAAATGAGGTGAATGAGAACAATAACACACCCTAGAAGCATTCTTGCAGTGAATCTATATCTGAAAAGAAACTCCATTGTTATCAACATGAGTAACTCTCTGTGATGTACAGTTAACAAAAACCTTTCCCATTATTCTTTCCTGTTCTTATCACAATACTCTACATATTCAATGCTGTGGCATTTAAAATATTATATCTGACAATTGAATTATAATTTTTCCTAGTTTATATTTACTGAATTATTTTGACTTCCCTATGAATAATCCATTTGTAATACAAAGAACAGAAAAACAGAAAGTTAGGTGGAGCTATTTTAATCTAAATTGTGTCTGAGAACACAGAAAATAAGTACCAATAATCTACTATTTTGAAAGTTAGAAGAAAACCAGTTAGGTAGATAGACAAATACCAGTTTTGCAATATAATACTACTTGCTCATCAACTTTAGCATATAAGCCAGGAGCAACATGTGACCACATTTGTTCAGTGGGTTAGAGGAGGTGGTGGTTACAGAAACATAAATATTTTAGGAATTTCATGGAGAACATTGTAAGAAATTTTCTAATCCCCTTCAGGACCAAAACTCTGGAGCCCAGATTATCAATGGGGATTCAGATAATGGTAAAGTTGGCTGCCATGTGAATCAGGGGCAATAGGCTCTTCTTTCCTTCACTATCCCTGGAAAGACTCATAGATTTTTGCTGATGACTTAATTCTTAGAATTTAAGCCATTTTATTCTATCTTAAAGGGAAGAATAGCACCTAATACAAGATATTCCATAGGATCAGATATATCTATTGGATTTAAAGAACCGGATATTAAACACTAAACCTCTTAATTGGAGTCTAAAGTGACAAAGCATTAGAAATAAAGGAATAATTATCATCTTCCTCCCCAAGACATTGGTGAATCCTCAGAAACTCAAACTGCTATATTATTTTTGACCAAGTATTCAGTTGTCCGTTTCTTACCCTCAACTTTTTTGACAGAATTTTGGTTAGCCTTACCTCATTTCTATAAGCCCCCAAACTCTGATTGCTCTAAATCCTTAGCAAATACTAAATGGTGGAATGTGTTTACCATATCAACTTCTCTTAGGCATCAGCAAACCACAATGAGACACTATCATTTCTAAGGATGGCCTTAGGCCTTAGCCTAAGCAACTCCATTTTAAAACTCCATCTTAGGGCTGGAGTTGTGGCTCAGCAGTAGAGTGCTCACCAAGCACGTGTGAGGCCCTGGGTTTGATCCTCAGCACCCCATAAAAATAAATAAACTAAAGGTATTGTGTCTGTAAGGGTCAGGCGAAGCGTCGGAGAAAGAGACCACCAAGTGACCACTCATGAAATTGTTAGAAGGGGATTTATTGAACCAGCATGCTGGGGCTCCGTGCCCACTCAAGAAGGGAAAGCAGCCCAGAGCCCCGAGCAGGGGCTGAGCACTGCTTAAGTACACTTTTTGGGGAGGGCGGAGGGCTTTGTATACATCAGAACAAATCATCATGAGGCGCGGGAAAATTGAACAACAACTCCTAAACATGATTAGTTCATTCATTGGCGGGAACAGGTCAGGCTGGAGTGATAGGTCATTTCTAAATGGGGTACACATTCAAACTGATTGGTTCAGGCCCTGCAAGGCCTACGTGCAACCACACAGAGCCCTTCAGTTATTAAACAACCAAACAGTACTGGGCGGTTCTAAGCATTGTCTTAACAGCTACAGAAATTTCAGGTTTTGCAGGTAGCATAGAAACCTAACAATACCTAATCCTTTACATTTTAACTCAGACCTTGCAGCTTAGAAACTTTACAACACCTGGTCTTTTACCCTTTAACTTTTACGCTTTAACTTCAATTTCTTTTACCCTTACAGTGTCCATCTACAATTAAAAAGTAAATATTTAAAAACAAACAACAACAACAAAAAAAACTCCATCTTAAAATAAACATGCAGTCTCACCAGGCAAGCCACAGAGCCATCCAATATGTCAATCAGGCATAACCTGATAAAATAAGTCACTTTCTACAACCCTGATAAGAGCCAGAAGGGTATTAGGGCAGAAATCACCAGACCATATGCCTTCTCTAAGAATGAAAGATGTCACTAAGAAAATTGGTAACAGCTGATTTGGACCCAAAGGGTGGGAAGAAGCTCTCAAAATTTATATAAATAATAGAGCAAAAGAACAAAGATTCATCCAGCTGACTCTGATGCACACAAACCTGAGAGCCTGATGAGGACCTGGACTGATATCCCAACTCTTCTCATCATCTTCCTGATCCTGTGTGTCATCCTCACCACTCTCAAACTCTACATTAGCCTCTTGACTCTGGTGAGAAAAGGACTTCTACTTATGACCAGGGGAAGTCTCCATCAGTTCTTAACCAGATTGCTGTGGTTTGAGTGAGTGTGCATCTGCTGGACTTAAGTCCTAAGACTCAAGACTTTATATCTGGTGATTGTGCTTAGCATGCAGAGGGAATGTCTGTAATAGGTCTGTCACGAGTAAGTGTGTTTGCAGTGCTTAGAAATTAATATAGAATTGTTTGCTTTGAATTGATTGTCTATTGCAATGCCCAGCATTAAGGATTGTCATTCCTTGACTAAGAATATACAGAGTGAAATTGTATTAAGTGATTTGAAAAGGGCAGAAGCACATGGACATTCTTTATCTCTCCCCTCAATGGCAAATGTTGCACTTTTGCCCATAAGGACAGCATTTTGACTCCCTGATCCTTTATCCTTGCTTATCTAGCTTCCTCTTAAAGCATCATGCTTATCTATGCTTGTACCACCTTCACACTGTGAAAGAATAACCTTTCCATTTGATTTTGAGATGCAAATTTACTCCCTATTGCAATCCTCTTTCTTTTTAATCAAAGTGTCGCCCTAGCATAGTCTGGAATTTTTGTATATACTATATGCTTCATGAACCTGAAAATGTTTGTGTGAGAAAGTGGGAAAAGCACAATCATGCTGGAGGTAATAAAAACACAACACAACATACTTTAAATAAAGGAAAAATTTATCAATTTATGTTAGAAGTGATTTTTCTATTTCAGAAGTGATTTTCTATTTCAGAAGTGATTTTGACTTAAGAGGAAATATTCACAAAGATCAAATAACATTATCATAACATAATCTTTCTCAATGTTTGACTGAGTTCCTTTTTATTTACTTCTTAAGAAAACTCTTCCCATACAGAGGGCAAGTACATTCTTGAAAGATCCTGAAATGAAGACCTCTAAAGTGAAACAAAAAGAAAGTCTTGTTTGGTTGCTATTAGAGAGTCAGTCTAAAATGAGACTGCTCTGCCTTCTGGAAGTTAGCTGAGTTTTTCTTGTTGTTGTTTTTATTAGTGCATTATGGTTACACATAATACTGGGGTTTATTCTGACATAATTATATATGCATGGAATATAATTTGCTCAAATATTTCTTCTTTTTCTCCCCTCCTCCATCCTCCTGCTTCCCTTCTTCTACTCCATCGCTGATCTTCCTTCTATTCATTTATAGATTTTTTTCAATGGTACTTTAAAGTTATATATAAGGGTAAAATTCACTGTGGTATGTTCACTTATGTACATAACATAATTTAGTCAATTTTATTCTTCCCTTTTCCCATCCCTCTTCCCTCCTTCTCTCTTTCTTCTACTACAATGATCTCCCTTCTGTTTCCATGAAATTCTTCCCTCACCCTTTTTTCCTTATTTTGGTCTATCTGATTCATATGAAAGAAAACATTTGTTTCTTTACTTTCTGAGTCTGGCTTATTAAACTTAGTTTGATCTCCAGTTCCCATCCATTTACCAGCAAATGCCATAATTTCATTCTTCTTTATAGCTGAGTAAATCTCCATTGTTATATTACCACATTTTCTTTATCCATTCATCTGCACCTGGGCTGGTTCCATAACTTGGCTATTGTGAAATGTGCTTCTATAAACATTGATGTCCCTTGTATCACTAGAGTATGCAGATTTTAGTTCTTTAGGATAAATACCAAGGGGTGGGATAGCTGGATCATGTAGTGATTCCATTCCTTGTGTATTATAGATACTCAGGTGGTTAGAAGAAAAGGAATAGGGAGAAAATGTGATATATGGGGAAAACAAAAATATAGTTGTCAATTATCTCACATATATGTTTTATAGATAAGCAAGTATGGTAATGTACATACTCCAGTTCAAATTTAGCAAGGAAAATGGACAGTATGTGAAAGAACTATTTTGTGTTTACTTGAAAGACTAGTTGCTTTATACTAGGGGCTTAAAACTCTTGGTGTAGAGGGAACAAAAACATTTATTATGGCCTCTAGATCTAAACAGTTTAATTAAAATGTTACATTTTTTTCCATGCAGCTTCAGAAAACTTTCTGTGAATGTTAGCTGTCACTGACTCACCTTGGTTCAAGTACTCATTTTTGACCCAACCACAGTGGACTATGAGATACCGAAGTTTCAACAACCAGATCAAAATCTAGTGCCCATCCTGAGGGAGTGGGCAGAGTCAACCTCACCTGAACCATAGCCTGAGAATGGGAAAAGAGAAACTCTCTGTTAACAACCTGGATGTCCACTGAAAAGGAAAAGAGAAGCCCTGACAGCTGTTATCTGCCAGATGGCTATCATGTTCTCTTGATAACCACAAACATAAATTCACAGAAGACCAACATAAAACAAGGTCAGTTTGAGTCCATGATAGAGTAAGACAAAAACACAACTACTCCATAATCATGCTTGAGCACAGACAGAAATAAGAAAATTATGAAAACCAAAAAGTTGTCCAACCTTTCCACTCCTATAGCTTCTAAGTATGGCTGTTGCTTCTTTACCATTTAAATTTCTTCTTCATTTCTCACACTTTTTGGAAAAAAAATTATTAAGATATATAGTTACCACCTCTGTTTTCTAATAGGATGTAATCTAATCCAAATATTCTCTTCCTTGAAAATTTACCCAAAGCACCACAAGCTCCTCTTAACTGCCTTTCGTTGTTGATATGCCATAATATTTTTTGTTTGGTATTCCTTATTATAGCAAGTAAAAACACAGATCTGTTTAAACTCTAGTAGTTTTTGGCTAGTGAGCATCGATATTGTTAATCTCCTGACTTAAGGAATCTTCACTTCTCTTTGGTGACTGCCCTTATGCACTGAAAAGACTAGAAAACCATATATTTATACTGAACAAGAAGTCTGAATATGACAGAACATGGATAGCCTTGTACTCATGACAGTATTCTGACACTACTGATATTCAGCTTAAGTTGTCATTTTCTTCAGCATCTAATGGTATAATTTCCAAAGAAATCCAGTATTCTCATTAATACAGGAACTTATATGATGAAACATTGCTTTAGGTTATGTCAGAATAAGAAAGTAGTGGTAAGCAAAATTATTTTTCAAAGCTTTTTGAAATTCATTTCAAAAGAAAATTATAGTTTTACATTTACAAAGGCCATACTATAAAAAGTGATAAATAGGTGAATTTCACTGAAAACCTGAACATTTTGTTTACCAACTCACCTTCCCTTTGTCAGAGCTACCCAGAGATATCAACTGTCATACTGCTGTTACTCAGAAATTCCAGGCATTATGCAGGCTGGACAGCTTTCCATACCCATGATATTTTCTTTCATATCTACTTGTACCTCTTCCTTCAGAATTTTCTGCGAAGGGGAGTGCAAATCTGGGCAAAAAGGTTAATGGCTGTTAATAACTAAATGTGTTTCCTTTTCAGAAGTAAAATGCTATCAGAGAAAATAACTCTTGGCCTCCGTTGCAAATGGCCTGAGTTTTAATTATTGTAATTCTATATACATGCTTTGGTGGGAAAGTCATTTATTCTCTTGGAACCACAATTTTTTTTTATCTGAAAAAAGTAATCTTCATCCACTTAAGCACTTTCTAGGGGCTTTTGATGTTTTCAAGACCATGGGTAACCACTGGGTTCACAATAATGCCCTTTGAACTTGAGAATCTTACAGTTCTTTTGTTTTCACATCACATTTCTTTTGTTCTTGCCTCACAAAATTGTTATGAAGCTCAAATTAGACCATTTATATAAAAGCAATAGACAATTCTATGTTATCATTAGGACAGTAGCATGTGAAACTATTCCTTCACTGTGTCCAACCACAAGAACATATAAGAGTGGGCATTTCAGAAAAAGAAGTTGACTAAGGAGGGAGAAATATATGGTCAGAAGTAACTCTTTCGTTGGTTTTAAGTAAATTACAAGGATCTTAATATCCAAACTATACATTGTTTTCTCAGTAGTTTTACTCATTAATATATAAACCAAAAAATTATTCTTTCCTTCCTGTTTATATTAATGTGCCTTATTCTTTCCTTCTAGTCTGCAACAACATTATGCTTTAAAGAAGGACAAATGAAATAAAACATAAACTGAAATTAGATTTCTATACTCTGCAACAAAATATCACCAACACAGCAACTTAATATAACATATATTTATTATCTAGCAGTTTCCATGGATCAGAAATCAGGGTCTCTGCTTAGGATCTCTCATAAGACTTCACTCAAGATATTGGCTGGGAAATATTCTTTTTGTTTTTTTTTTTGGGGGGGGGCGGCTATATTCTTATCTGGAGGCCATATTGGGAAATAATCATCTTTGGAGCTCATATAAGTTGTTGGCAGAATTAATTTCCTTGTACCTGTATGACTGTTGAACCTGGCTTTTGCTATTAATTGGAGGACACTCTCAGGTCTTAGAGACTGCCCACCAAGGGCTTTGCTAACATGGACACATGCTTCTTCCAGCCTACTTAGGGAGGACCTAGTTCCTTTTTAAGGGATTTCATCTGATTAAATCAGTCACTCCCTGGATAAGCTCCTTTATGATTAATTCAGTATGGTCTGTTTTGAAATCTTAATCATATCTATAAAATCCTTTCACCTTTGTCATATTATATGACTATAGTGAGTCACAAATCCTGACCACACTCAAGGGGAGGGAATTACACAGGGCATGAAAAAAAAACTCTAAATTTGATCCTACTTCAAATCTAATGCAGTATAGCATTTCCTTAACTTCTCTTACATTTATTTTTGCTTTGTAAATGGCTATAGGAAATAGAACTGCATTCCTTCAGGGAAGATAAGCAGTGCATACATGAAGTGGTTGGAGAAAGTATGAGGGGTATATTGGGGATACTAATAATGATAACACTTAACTATATTCCATATTCAAAGTATTCTACGTGAATTATTTCATTTTATCCACACAACCATATAAAGTAGGTAGTATTAGTATATGAAGGAAAAATGAGGTCATTTGGAAGATCCCCTGGGAATATCTAGTAATATTTGTGCCCTCAGTGCTTAATGTGGTTGCTCAATCCAGATTTGTTAAACATATACTCTGAAATATTCATGATTAGGGGCTAGGGATGTGGCTCAAGCAGTAGCGCACTCCCCTGGCATGCGTGCAACCCAGGTTCGATCCTCAGCACCACATACAAACAAAGATGTTGTGTCCACCGAAAACTAAAAAAAAAAAAATTAAAAAAATTCTCTGTCTCTCTCTTTCTCTCTCTCTCTCTCTCAAAAAAATATTCATGATTAATATTTGGTGTCTACAATACTTTCATACTTGTTGAATTAAAGCTTCTTGGCAAATTGTAATAAAAAAAAGCAAGCTTGTTGTTAGGCATTCTGTTTCTAAACTTGACTCTGCCTTTTCGCTTGTTGAGAACTTGAGATAATGACCTCAAATTACTGTATTATGATAATGTTTCCTTTAAAATAAGGATTTGAGGGCTATGGATATAGCTCAATGGTAGAATTCCAGCTTAGCAGGCATGAGGCTCTGGGTCAATCCCCAGCACCTCAAAATAAAATAAAATATTTGAAGCTAGATCATTCATAAGGATCTTTCTATATTTAAGTAAAACACCTTCAAAATACATGAGAAATCTTTCCCACAGGATCTACCTAATAACCAAAAACATTTACAGAGATATTAACTGTATACTTTTATAGTAGAAATAATGCTAGGTGAATGGAGTTCATATTTGGGAAGGGGTTCGTTACAGGACATATCTAGGTTTGCATTCTAGCCCTGAAACTTATTAGTTGCAAGTGATTTTGCCTCTTTAAGCCTAGGTCTTCTCCCCTGTGAAACTGAAAAGTGAGAACTACCTTGCCAACTTGTTTTGAGAGTCAAATAAGATAACTTACATAAAGCAATGAGTATCATGTCTAGTGCTATGATATTGCTCACTTTCTCTTCTCATTTGAAAAACAAGAAATACAAAAGAGCAATCTAAAACAACACCAAATGAATTTTATCTTCATATAACAATTCAAACTTCAAAAGTATGACCTTCTGAAATTTTCATTTGGATATTTATAAACATATAACACCTTATAATAGATGTGTATATATGTGTACTTATATGGGGGGTATATATGCTATTGTGTGAATAAAGAAGTTCCCTTGTTAGCTGAATGAATCTTATAAGATGGGAGACTTGAATATAAAATGTCTCCCTTGGTGGTTATAAAGGAAAGTCATGTACATATCTGAATGTTCCATTACACACACTTTAATTGCAGTGGTATTTTAATTGCACAGTGATTGCAGTTTTATAAGCAAGACTTATAAAAATAGTCTATGTTATACTATATTGAATGAAGAATTTCAGCATTTAAGAAAATGATATAAATAAGAGTTGTAAACTACATTAAGCTCTTTTTCTAAGGTGATTGCTCTTTAATTCCACCTTCACTGCCCATAGACTGAAAACAGTTGGAGAATGAACATTATAATTGACTAGCATGGGAGATTTTAACACTTACTTGTAGTGTTGAGGGAAATCAGTTTCTGCACATCTTCTGAACTAAGCTGAAATCTCTATCTAGAGCATTCCTATTAAGTGTCCATCTTATCAACCTTGCCTATATATGTTTAATTCTAATTTCTTTGTGGGATACCTTTGCTCACATAATCAAAATAAGCATGGATGTGTTATGATTTTAAGATCAGATATGGTTTTCTTAATTGTACCTTTGTGGCTATTGCAAGTACTAAGAAAATACATAGTTGAAAAAATTATCTTTTTAGAAGCCCTGGGCCCACAGAATCTGCTTCTGTTCTTTTCTATGCCTTTTTTTATTACTTTTTTTTCATTTTGTTTTAAGTATATTCAGAGAAATTGATATCACTGTGAAGAAAATGCTGATACAGACAGATTTGTTTAAAGGCATTGCAGCTGTTATTTATCTATGGTCCCTGTACACAGACCACATCATAAATGAGCAACTGATATTAATAAGATATTTATATTTGTGGGAAACATTTTACTTCTGAATTTAGAGATTCAACTAATTTTGCTTCAAATGTTCTTCTTGGTAAATAGGTTAGAAATACTTTTGCTCATAACATGGGTATACTGTTTTTACATGCTTCAAGTCTGAGTTTTCTCCTATCCTAAAATGTCTATTGACTAAGTGAACTAATGAACAAGTTTATTTCTATCAGTTTCCTAATCTATGGAATAAATAGGTTTGAAATTATTTGGCTTTTAAAACGTTTTCTGAGTCCTATATTATAATTTTAGCTTTCTAGGCCCCCATATTTCTTGATCAGATAGTTGAAGAAAATGGATACCTTTTATTTATTTTACTTTTTTCATATTCTAAATTGTCTATCATAATCCTGTTTGATTATTTAATGATATTAGGAATATATATATATATATATATATATATATATATATATTTCCTGAAGCTATTGAGAACAAAAAACATAAAAATGAAGAAGTTCAGACTTGATGAGATTAAAAAAATCACCAAATCTCTAATGAATTAGACCAAAATTTGGACCAATTCCAGCAAAGGCCCTTTAGAAGTTACATGCCTTTTCCATTATCAGGTACCTATCATTATAGAGCTATTCATAAGTTGATAGCCTACTGAATTGCCCATCCATCCATCCATTGAATCATAATGCTGTGGACCCTGAACAGGCTGGACAAGTATTTGTAGAAACCAAGTAATACCAAAAAATGTCAGAGGGCAATGATCAAAGAACCACATAGATATATCATCATTTGAAGAAATATATTTTTGTTATGACTTGAAATAAAAGAATAGCTGATCAGGATAAAGCTTTTATATTTTCTGATCTTGGTTAGCTAAAGAGTGTTAGCAGAAAAATCACTATAAAATTTTCATTAAAGTTCTACAGTCACTGAGAGTTAGGCCATCTATCAACTGGTAGGTGGAAAACACTCTCAGCATTGAATGTCCTAGGGAGAAAAAATTTGAATTGTATAGATCTAAATCTAGATGCTTACTTCTATAATTCATTCCATGGGTCCTTCTCACTCATAGAATTTGATGAAAGTTTGGTTGTGGTGGATATGTTAGGCATTCAATACTCATTTTAGTCTCATTCTAATGTGGTGTTATGCATTTCATAGTTTTGAAAGCTGAAAGCATTGTTTTTCTAGCCCCCTAATAGATAGGGCCCTGAAACTTCTATACATTCTGCCTATTATATGCAGTCATACAAATTTTGAAATGAGGAAGTGTTGTTTGTATTTTTTCTGCTGCTAGGTAAGGTCATGTTCCTCCACACCGCCACAAAAAAAATTAATATTAGTTCCAAGGTTAATATCCAGGGTGTCAAGAGGCAGAATGAGGAATATCTATTTTTATCTGGTATGCAAATGTATAGGAAGACATGGCTCTGTGATTGAAACTATGGTAGTGTCTTCTTAAAGTCCACATAATAGGAGAGGTAACAACTCCACTGGTAGGTCAGTCCTGTGTTGTTTATCATGAAATAATGCCTGTCAACCTGTTGTATCAGTTTTTCTTACTTGGTTTAAATGTGTTCTCCTTAATCTAACTAGAGGGAATTCTGTTTCATAGAACTGAAATCTGCTTGAAAAAAAAATCAACCCAAATGCTCTTACTGATTCAATGATGAATTTTGTCATAACTAGAACAGGACATATGCAAGACTAAAGTAAATGAACAAAAAGTTCAAAACATTGAAAATAAAAGTAAAAAATATCTTTAGAAAAAGTTAGACACTGAATAAATTTGTTTAAAATATACATTGAATTAGGTGTTTTCGAGAAATTATGATTTCTCTGAGACAAGGGTGAAGAGATACATTTTCAAGAGAAGTGGGAATAAAAGAGAAAATAGCAGAATGAAAAAACTAAAAGAAAGAAAATTCATTAAAGGAAGGCCAAATTTGCTGGGCATGGTGGCACAGGTCTGTAATCCCAGTGGCTTGGGAGGCTGAGATAGGAGGATTGAGAGTTCAAAGCCTCAGCAACAGCAAGATGCTAAACAACTCAGCAAGACCCTGTCTCTAAATAAAAATACAAAAGAGGGCTACAGATGTGGCTCAGTGGTCAATTGCCCCTGAGTTCAGTCCCCCATCCCTCATCCCCCCAAAAAAGAAGGCCAAATTTGGATTAGCAAGTATATAAAGAAAAATCACTGGGCATCTTTAACTAACATCTATCAATTCCTGTCCAATCAAATAAATACAAATTTGAATGGTCCCAAAAGAAGTACAACAAAATCTGTGTCCTAAAATCAGAAAGCATATTTTCATCTGAAAGTACCATACATGACAGTTTTATAAAATTGACTATATATTTGGTCAGACATATTAATAAAAATCCCTAATAATCTTTAATATTGAATAATTAGGAGCTGGGGCTCAGTGGCAGAGCACTTGCCTAGCATGTGTGAGGCACTGGGTTCAATCTTTTAGCACTGCATACAAGAATAAGCAAATACAATAAAGGCATACTATCCATCTACAACTACAAAAAGAAATTAAAGAAAAAAAAGAGTAATTAAAAGCCATGCACAATGGTGCATGCCTGGAATCCCAATGAGGAAGGAGGATTGCAAGTTTGAAGTCAGCCTGAACAATTTAGTTAGACTCCCAGCAACTTAGCAAGACCTTTTCTCAAAATAAACAAACTCAGTACCAAAGGAAAAAAAATAGAATAATCATATCATATTATCTTTTTATAATGGAATAAAACCATAAATTAATAACAATAATTCAAAATACTATGACTTAACAACTAAACACACATATACAGAACTTTCAATCACTTATAATTGTGTGAATAAGGAAAACATTTAGAAGTAGCAGGAGACAGTGGGTACATGCTTATAATCCCAGCAATTTGGGAGTATAAGGCAGAATGATCACAAGGCAAGGATGATGGAGTCCAGCCTGGGCAATTTAGGGAGAACCTATCTCAAAATTTTAAAAAAAGGAGGGGGTGGCTGGGTTTATAGCTCAGTGGTAGAGTTATCCTGGGTTTAATCCCCAGTGCCATAAATAAAAAATATATAAAAGTCATCAAATACTCATAAGCTGGCACTATATGTCAATACCAATAGGATATGAGTAAAACAATATATGATTTTCTAATAACTTAAAATATTTTAAATCTTAAAATGTGTGGCAAATATTGTTAGTTTCCTAAACAAAAGCTCCCTAGCCACTAATTACTTGCTGGCAGAAATTGTTTTCCACACTTTAAGCTTAAAATAGCAAAAGCTTTGTTAGATATAGTGAATTTGCATATTCAATGTAGCTGAGAAATGCTGTGAGTATCTAAGAAATAAATAAATAGATAAATGGCAATAACTCTGATATGGTGAGAATGAAAGAATAGGAAGAAAATATAGTGGTCCTTAACATTATTTAACTACTGAATCAGCTGTGTAATCAATCTATTACATTAGATAATAAACTACCTTATTGTTTAAACTGCATTCATGATTATATTCTCTTTCAGAAGAAATTGATACTACTAGCAAAAATATAAATAAATAACAATAAATTAAAAATTAGAGAGCAACAAAAATATATAAGGGAAGGAATGAATGGAACAGAAATAGGGCTCAATATTAATTAATGTTTGATAAACTTTTAAAGAAATAGATATAATAGACAAACTGAAAACTTGTTATTTGAAGGGATATGAAATAAAGAATACTATAAGAAATAGCTAGTAAAATAAAAATAAAAAGTGAAAAAACATAGATTTTGAAATAAAAGTTTTAGAAATAATACTTTAAGAAAGAGATTTCTACTTCAAATCTTTGCCAAAACCCAGAAAGCATCGAATAATTGCATATTTATGAAATATTAACTATAAAAATGTTTTATCCAAGAAGTAGACTATATAAACATCACAATTCCTCTTAGGGACTTGAGAATACTTTCAAAGAATGTGCCTGATAAAGGTCCCAAACTTTGGTAGTTTCAAATAAAATTGCTAACAAACCTGCAGGGAGTGTAAACTCAATGATATTTAAACTGTAGAGAAAATAGAGAATAGGAAAAGTTGCTAATTACTTGCAACAAAGCAGCATAATTTATATACCTATTATTCCTTAGCCTGCCTAATTACATTGGCTAGTCACACTAAACTAATGTAAAAAATTTAAGTTACTTACTTATATTCTTTACCATATTAATTAACAAAGAAGAAAATATAATTGTTATCAGGTAAATTAAAAGAAGCTTAGTGTTTTATGACATTTAATAAATAGAAATCATTCTCATTCTCATAATATTTTCAATGAGTGAAAAATTGCATATGTATGTGTTAGGATCTAAAAACTTCAGTGAAATATCTCAAAACGTTTATTCAAATTTGCTATTTATCAGTAGATGTTTCAATTTTCCATGGATTTCCCTCTTCAGAAAATAAATTACAAGTAACTTATTAAGGTCTATCCATAATCTATAAATATTTCTTTGTTTCCAAAAGCCTTTTTCCATTGTATAAATTCATATAAATAATCTTTAGTTAGCCTATTATTTTCACTTTTATTTATATATTTTCTTAGTATTTTTGCCTACCTTTATTATTTTAACTAAGATATTGAATGTCTTTTAAAGTTATCTTTGAGGAAAATGACATGATGAAAAAGTCAAAAACAAAGAATTGAATATACAAACTGGAGTCGTCTTCCCTCACAGGAAACCACTATAAGTTTCTAGTGAATGTTCCAGAAATATCCCAAAGACATTCCATATTTTATTAAAAAAACGTTACTTCAATGAGCATTTTACACATTCTTTACATGTACAGGTATGTATAGTTTGTTTTATGTTCTCTTAGAATATCCTTTATGTTTCAGTACCTATATTAAAGAACAGGAACCCCATTTGTTGTTGTTTAATTGATTCTTTTTAGTTATACCTGATAGTGGAATCCATTTTGATATAATTATACAAGCATGGAATATATCTTATTCTAGTAAGGATCCCATTCTTGTGGATGTACATGATGGTGGGATTCACTGTGATGTTTTCATATATGCATATAAGAAAATTATGTCAGATTCATTTCACTGTCTTTCCTTTTCCTATACCCCCTCCCTTCCCTCTATTCAAATGTGATGTATATACACAGGGGAGTATTACTCAGCTATAAGAAGAATGACTTTATGACATTTGCCAGAAAATTGATGGATCTGGAGATTATCATGCTAAGTGAAATAAGCCAGTCCCCATTTGTTTTAATAGCTAATATTGCAATTGTAGCTATTTCTAAAATAAATGCAGAGAACATATTATATTCTTTATTAACATAAACACCAAAGTAAGTGATCATTGTAAAAATAAAAAGGTAAGATAGGGTTCCTTTTGAACTAGTCATGAACATAGTAAATAGATGAATTTTAGTGAATATTAATGGATACAATTCCTATGAATGACACTGTACATTGAATATGTTTGTCCTTTTACATAAAATTGTTCTACAAATGTGCAGTTCTCAATTCTTCAAAAGTAAAATGAGATAAATCCTACTGTAAAAATTACATTTAAGGATATAGATAACATATGATCATGCATTTATAAGCAACCACTTCACATGCATGCATTCATGCAGTTTCAGTTCAACTGCTCTGATAAAATTTTTTTGTAGAAGATAAAGTGTTAGGTCCTTGTTTGAAATATTGTCTCCAAAAAAATGAATTAAATGTTCATTAATTAATGCAAAATCACAGTTACAGAGCATATCATAACATGAAAGAGGCAGACCTAGGTTTTACCATTATTAACTTGTAATAAAAGGCATGACATTTCTGCAACATTTGTTGATAAAGAATGAAGTGATGTTTTGCCTTCTGTTTGTACCCCCAACCACTAAGTATTTGATTTAATTTCAGAAGAGAGTGGATATATGAAAAAGCATCTGTGCTTTCCATGTATATTTCGTAAAAGAGAATAAAGCTGTACAAATAGAACACCCCCATAGAAAAAAACACCAACATTGTGTAAATATCCTTATTGGCCCATTGTCCTTTTTCTTTTTTAAGTATAAATCCTTTCTAATCTTTAAGAAATTTAACATCCCTTGTTATCAGTTTCCCCATGTATTAATTAAAGGAGCCCTCTTAAAATCACATTTTAAGCCTTTTCAAGTCTAACATTTTATGGTACTTCTTATAGTCCTTTGTTTATGCTTAAAAGCCTGCAAAGGTATAACAGAAGAAAAAAATCTTTAGAGGATCCATAGCACAGTATAATTAGAGGTCATGAATATAACATCCAAAGGATGGTATGAACTTCACTTTTTCCTTTTCATTCTCTTTCAGCACACACAGGATCTACCTCCCATAAGCCTCCCTCTCCTTTTTTCTTTCTTTGGTTCCCTAACTCTGGTCTTTCCTCATACATCAGGATCCTTCAGAAGTGGGAAAAGGATCCCTTGGCACTGGGTTATGCTCCTGGATTTTCCTAGAAAGAAGAAAGAAAAAGAAAAGAAAAGAAAAAAAAGATACAGATTCTTTCTCTTTGTTACTAGAGGGGTTTTAGACCCTTGAAATATTTCAGAGTAGACAAATCCACCTTTCTTTAGCAAATAGTGATGGCTGTTCATAACATAACTGCAAAACATTATTTTATTTCCTTTCTACCTCTTGGTCCTTTTTTCTAAGGGTATAATACCCTTCCAGTGATTAAGGAAAAGACAAACAAAGTACAGAAGGGGTGAAACATAAAGACAATTTCATGCTGTAAGAAAGAGTTTCATAGATGGCTCACCATATTTCTTGACTACTTACTATAATTTGAAAGCCTTCTCTAAGACCACTCATAAAATCAGAGAAAAATATGCTCCTTCAGGAATTTTGCAATTCAGTAAGAAGAATATGGCATGATATAGGAAATTATAGTAAGGTAAATAAATTGTGTACCAAAAATGAGAATAAAAGTACCTTGATTGTCTACTGTTGGTAAGGTCACGTGGTTTCCATAATCATTATTTGACTTATATGGAAACAGTGTCCCAGTTTGAGATCTCTTCAAGTAAACGTTGAGAGTTTCTCAAGGTGAAAACATCCCCTTTCCATTGCTTTACTTCCTCAGCACCTGACAGTGTCTCTCACATAAAAGATGGAATAAATTTGTGTTGATTGATTGCGACATACAGCTACCATATACCTATTCCACTGTGAAGTGGGGAATGTGATATTGGTTTTGCTCACTTGTTTTGTATTGAAAGGATCTTCATAGCTCAGCTTATAATTCCAAACCACTGCTATGTAAATAAAGATAACATTAAAAGCTCAAATCCCCCATGGGAAATAATTATTGGAAAATACTTGATAAAAATATGTTTGGAGGCTGGGTTTGTGGCTCAGTGGTAGAGCACTCACCTAGCACGTGTGAGGCCCTGGGTTTTATCCTCAATACCACATAAAAATAAATAAATAAAATAAAAGTTTTGTGCCCAACTACAACTAAAAAATAAATTTTAAAAAATATGTTTGGTATGGATAGACTATTTCTTCTAGGAGCTAAATTGTACATATAAGATGTTAAGAACATTGGATATACCAACATTTGAGTGTGAGGCTGGATGGTGAGGGAAAACACATTACTTAGTTTTTCAGGATTCTTATTATACAGAGTTTTAAAGAATTTGTATTTAATCTCTGGTAAAGTCCAAGAACTTCCTTAAAATTTTTCTGGCAAAGCAAGTTACATTAATAGAATATTCCAAGATACAACTTAGTGAGTAGGGCAAATACTGATACAAGAGAAAGTTCATATGTGTTTCTTGATATTTTAAGTAAAATTCACTTAAATTATTTCAGTAAATGCTTATTGCACATCTACTACATAGACTAATAAGTTAGGTTTCAAGCATTTTAAAAAGAAGTAAATAAAATGTCAAGACTGTCATAAATACTAGTGAAGAAATGTTATTAATATTTAAAAACTGACCTTAGGCTATTAATGTTGTTTTGCTATAGAATATGCTACTCATTTTGTCATGTCTTATTTACTTCTATGTTGTATTTTGTTAAGAAGTAGAATAGAATACATGAGCTTTTCTTTGCTATTTTTCTTTTTATTATTTTTAAAGTAATTTCTTCATAGCATTTTTCAGAAGAAATCTTGATTATAAAAAGAGAAAACATAGATATGTGGTAATATTTTTATGTACACCTCACAAATTCTAAGTTTTACTGAAATGCTTAAAATTTTGTTGTTTAGAAACCTTTTAACAAACCACACAAATTTATTATATGATTGAAATTCTATGTCCTTTGCAGAATTATTAACATTGATAATATTTGAAAGTTGCAGCTCTGTACTTTTAAATATTTGATGTTCAGGAATGTTTCCTGCTGAAGAAATAACTCTTAGAAACATGGGAAAGAAAAAAAATGGAAAAGACAAGCTGAGGGAAATAAATTGTTCTTAAAATACAATAGCTGGTTGAATAAAATTTAGTTGATTTTAAATGCATCTTACATTGAAATACAGTATTCATCAAAGAGACAAAAAATATTAAGATGATTTAATTTGTATGAGATTCTTAACTATTGAATATGTAAAATGGACAAATATGACAATTATGAAGAAATACACGTTAAAATTTCGACCCTCTGGGTGGAAAGACTATGTCATAATGGCACTTTGCAGTGACAGTAGGACTAGAAAAAAATATGAAGGTTATCTTTATAATGTAGCAGTAAATAAGTGGGCAGATGTCTTAATTGTGATGCAATTGGCCTACTTTTCTACTAGCTAAATTTCTTTGCCCATCTGGAATGGTCAATGACCTACTTTTCTCAATTCTACCAGTATTGTGTACTAACTTATAAAAGTGAAAAGTAATCTATTTATTATGAAAGGAAGTAATATAGTCAAAGTGATGTATGATATTTAGTAATTAATTATTTAAAATTTTTTATTGGCTCTTTTTAGTTATACAATGACAGTAGAGTCCTCAGTAATTAATTTTACTTTGGTTTCCCTTATATATTACGAGGTAGATATATCTTCCTAGAAGCAATTTTACATTGATTCCAAATTTAACCCCAATAAATATATGACATAAAGGCAAACCTAGTATGAACACATGTACACACATATATTTCATTTTGATTTTGCTTTTACATCTTAACACTGTAAACATTGAAAGTACTTTCTCTCAGCTGGATTCTTTATGAAGACAGCATCAATTTTCTATTAATTTTTTTTTTCAGGAAATGATCTTAAGCCTGACTCTTAAGCATCATTGCTTGTGTCCCCTTTATGTGAAATTGTTACTATTAGACTTTTTAAAAAATTTTTTAATTGATTTTATTTTTTAAATACATAACAGTGGAATGCATTACAATTCTTATTACACATATAGAGCACAATTTTCATGTCTCTGTTTGTATATAAAGTATGTTCACACCACATGTCTTCATACACGTACTTTGGATATTGCTTGTGATAGTTAAAAAAAAAAAAACAAGTAGAGCTTAACTGATACATCCTAAGGAAACAAAATCTTATCTTAAAAATTACTAGTATTTTCTTATAATACAATTCTACTAAAAATTCTAGGTTTCTATTTTCTGATTTCTTCTCTTTCTGGAAATGATAGTACAAAAGGAATGCAACAAAAATTTTTATTTAACACTTATATTAACCTCAAAATGGATATCTCTCTTGGGATATTCACTACTATTCATTCTCTATGGGACATTCAATAATTTTTCTTTTTTGTTGTTTTTGTTCCATTCTTCTGTATATTCATTCATAGATTTTTGTCTTTAAGAAATACATTTACTGAAACATATTTATTAAATACGTAGCCTGCACTGAATATTTTGCTGTTGTGAACAAGAAATAAGACTGTATTCTAAATGGATATCCAGTAACTTAATATCTTTTATATCTTGAATGCTTTGTCTTCCTTTAAAAGAATACCTTCAGTTTTTTTTTTCTTGGTACCAGGGATTTAACCTAGGGGTGTCACATACCCTGCCCTTTTTATTTTTTATTTTGAGACTGGGTCTCACTAAGTTGTTTAGGGCCTCACTAAGTTGCTGCGGCTGGCTTTGAACTTGCCATCCTCTTGCCTCAGCCTCCCAAGCCATTGGGATTACATGCATGTGCCACCTTGTCCTACTATAGCTTCATATTTTGAACTAAATACAGGAACATGCTTGGCAATTTAAGACAGTTGGTCTCCGTAAAATAGACTAGGTTATTCTGCAGTAACAAAAATTCTCAACTCTATAAATATGATGATGATGATGTTAAAGTTGATATCTGGCATATTCTACATGTCTATCATGTATGGGGGAAGGGTGGAAAAAGTATTCTCTGTTTGTGGTAATTATTAATGGAGCCACCCTGACAGAGCATCCATCATCTGGAATATCACTGGTCATGAGCAAATTGGGGAAAGGGGTATATGGATGGCCACACATTAGCACTTAAATGAGAAAGCTCAGTAGTGAAAAACATTACTTCTACTCACAATTTAGCAGCTAGATCTAGCCACACAGTTTCATCCAGTCACACAAAGACCAGAAAGCACAGGTCTACCCTATACATCAATGGGAGAAGAACTAGAAATATTTGCCAAATGGTACTAATAACTAAAGAACCAATAGTATTTGACAAATAGTCTCACTCACTGATCACTGTATATTTGGATCACCCTATTTTTCTCAAGTAAACTACATCTCCTTCTCAGCAAGATAAAGCAAAGATCTCTATTCATCAAAGCATCAAGTTTCATGTCCAGAGTCGTCTTTATCTCTGAGACTGATATGTAATCTGTAATCACAATGTACATTGGGTTCTGTTTTGGCAGTATCTATGACCAAAAAGAAAAAAGAAAAGAAAAACCCAAACCACAAATTACCTTCCCACTCCACCCCCCATATACAATGGAGAAAATGATTTGGTATAACTAAAATAAATAATTCTATCTAAAAAAATCAAACCCATGTAGAATCATGTTTAACAGTTCTGAAATATTGCTGGGCAGACATCTGAATATAGGGAATTATCCTTCATCGGACTCTGAATTCTTCCTACAAGGTACTTCTTAGCCACTGATTTTTTTTTTTGGTACCAGGGATTAAGCTCAAGGGTTACTTGACCACTGAGCCACATCCCCAGCCCTATTTTGTTATTTTATTTAGAGATAGAGTCTCACTGAGTTGCTTAGCGCCTTGCCATTGCTGAGGCTGGCTTTGAACTCATGATCCTCCTGTCTCAGCCTCTCAAGCCACTGGTATCACAGGCATGTGCCACTGCACCTGACCTGGCCACTGATTTTTAAGACCCTTTTCTTTACCATGTGGGAGTTTTTCCCATTTTATTACCATGTTGGTACATACTTGAAGTGAAATTTTATTCTTAATCCTTCTAGGAATCTATGCAGCTTTCTCATTTTGTTCTGTCTATTTAGGGAAGTTTAATAGCCCAAATAGTGCTTCATGTCAACAGAGAATTGCAAAATTTTTTCTGTAAGTTTATTGTTTTTTCTTATTCTAATCCAGTTTGCTCATAAGTAAATACAAACAGATGCACATAATTTAAGTTTACAGAACAATTGCAATAATAGCACAAGGAACTTGCATTCCCTTCTTCCAGCTTCCCCTAATATTAACATCTTATATAATAATAGTGTAATCATCAAAACCAAGAAATTAATAATATTAACTTGAGTATCAGGAATCCAATTAATGTTTTCTTCTTTCCCAGAACATTGGTTGTTACATCTTTTTAGCATCCCTCACCTAACCTGCAAAAGTTTTTTTTTCTTCTTTCCTTGTCTTTCCATTCCTTGATTCCTTTCAAGAGTAATGATCAGAACCAGGCTCCAGGGTCCATGCCTGTAATCCCAGCAGCTTCAGAAGTTGAGACAGGAGGATTGCTAGTTCAAAGCCAGCCTAGGCTAAGCAACTCAGTGAGAGAGACCTTGTCTCTAAATAAAATATAAAATAGGGCTAGGGATGTGGTTCAATGATCAAGTGTCCCTTAACCCCCAGTAACACCCCCCACTGCAAAAAAAAAGAGTAATGATCAGGCTTTTGGTAGATGTACATTAACTTGGGGTTTGTCTGATGTTTTCTCCATGATTAGACTGAGATTATTCATTTTTGGCACGATTACCAGAGTTGTCCAAAGTTATTTTAAGCCCCTTACACTCTTTCTCTTTCTCTATCCTATAACAATTTTTTCCCTATAGGATGCCCAGCACCTAGTCCTAGAGTTAATGCCTTAAATTTTAGGCTTCTGTTATGGCAGTACCCCTTTTGTAGTAATCAATTTTATATCCATCATAAAGGATAGATTATGTTATAGAAACTACAACCTTTGTGTTCTAGTACATAAAGAGACACAAGTTCATTTTTCACACAGGCTATATGTTAGTCACAGGTTGTCAGGAAAGCTTTGCTTTGATGGTAGCTTCTTAAGTTTTCAGGTTGATGAAGCAGTCACACTTTCAATATTTCTAATCATCTTGGAAGAAAAAAGAGAACACTGGAATATCTTAAATTATCTTAAAATATCTAAATAAATGTACAATCTTGGAAGTGATCCATCATGTTTTTCAGCTCACTGTTTTTATTTAGTAATACATCCTCACAGAACCATGAGGCAACCAGGAAATACAATTCCTACTATGTGCTTGGAAGGGAGGACCAGAAATATTTTTCAAATAACATCAATTAAAATTGCATTTCTACTATAGTACTGTATATTTTACAATTATTTTTTAAATTATGTTCTGATTTTGTACTTCATATATAATGGGAAAATTTTAAAAAGCTAAAAAGTCTAAATGATAAACATCAAATTATTTCTAATTCAGCCATCAAAAATTATGTACAAGTGTTTATGTTTTTCCTTGCATTTGGTTTTCTGTGCATGTATGTGTGTATAATGAGAACTACATTTCATAATCAGATTTATATGCTAGTAAATATCATTAATTAAGAAAATTTTACAACTTCACCATAAATTCTTTGAAATGACTGATTCATTAAATAACTGAATATTATTTCAGCACACACATGAAGACCTTAATTTACATTTTTATTTTTAGATGTGTAGTTTTTCATATTCTATCATAAAACCCCTATGATATAATCAACTCAAAATAAATTTCTTCTATTTTCTATTTAACATAGAATATGAAAGCTAGACCAACTGTCATGAGAATTTGGTTGATTTATTATTATGCCTGGAATTATGCAATCATAAATAAATAAAATCATTCCCACACCATACCTGACATCTCATGTAAGAAGTATCGACCCCCTTTTCTCAGTGGTAGAAAGTCATCCAACCTTGCAGAAGTTGAGTGAAAGTATATCACCTCTCTCTAAGTAGAAGGAGGGACTCTAGGTCTCAACCAACTCATTCTCCAGCAAACTGAAGTAAACTCCCGGGATTACATTTTGCTCATTGCCTCACACCCCCATTAAATTGTTAATTGATGTTAGTTATAGATATTACTTTTCATGATGTAAAATTGTTATTATACTATATTAATATAATTCTTAATATTAAACTATCCTTTCATTCCTGACATAATCCTCATTTTTTTCTCAGTAGATGAATACATGGTTGAGTTTGTTTTCATGAAATCAGGTATTCTCATTTGAATTTAATTGAGATTGGACTATTGCAGAGAAATGATTTTAGATAGATAGGTGTTTGTGTGCACATGCTAATGCATATAAGATATTGGTAATTATTGACAGCCTAGACGCACTGCATTCAAAAGCAAATTGCTTGGCTTTCAATTATTTCCTGTAAGAATACCAGTGTATTTGTCATGGAAGTGTTATCATAGGAGAAAAATAACATATCATCTTTACAGAGAATTTTTTGAGAATTTTAAACTTTGACATATTTTTCAAATTCTTCAATGCTAATTAGTTGGTTTGAGTTTTATCTAATTATGCCAACTCAGGTAATATTTAAATTTTCCATAATCATTTATTTTCTTCACATTGATGAAATGTATATATTATGTCTCTATAGTTTTCAACAGATCTGTAGTTCTTCTCATTTTTGCTTCAAATATTATTCAACAATTTTTATCATAATTTTTCAAGTGTTTATGTATAAAATATTTTGAAAAATAGTTGATATGTTATTTTATTGTAATTGTTCATATTATAGTTTTATGAATTTATACTTTAAATGTTCTGAACCTTTCATGATTTTATTAAATTATTTTTCCTTCTAAAATTGAACATTTAATTTAAATTATTCTATAAGGAATATATTTAAACATGAACCTTTTCTCAATGAGTAGAGCTTTGACTACAACTCATGTGTTTTAATAAGTATTATTCTCACTATTTTCTAAGTTATC
This sequence comes from Marmota flaviventris, assembly GCF_047511675.1. Taxonomy (NCBI): domain Eukaryota; kingdom Metazoa; phylum Chordata; class Mammalia; order Rodentia; family Sciuridae; genus Marmota; species Marmota flaviventris. Next base: position 21,631,934 of record NC_092518.1, on the reverse strand, counting down.
TTCAATTACATTTTTCTTATGCTTTTCCAATTTCCATATATTAAAAAATTATGCTTATCATAACAACCAAAGTAATACAAAGCTTATACATGAATGTTGATATTGACATCTTCTTTACCCACAGATTATATAATTATGTAATTTTAATATACTTTTCCGCCTTTTATGCTTCTATAGATAATTTAAATGTACATATATATATAATCACTCACCTTCATCAATGTGTTTACAAAGATGGGATCATTCTATGTATATTACTTAACTATTTTTAATTTTCTTTTTCTCAATAGTATACATTAGCCTCCTCCCACTTTTTGTTTTGTTTTTTTGGTACCTGTGATTGATCCCAGGGTTGCTTTTTACCCCTAAGCTACATCCCTGCCGCAGTCTGGCTGGGCACAATCAGGAGCCACTTGTCAAAAGAAACTAACTTTATTTTTAGAACCACACACGCCAAACAAAACAGCCTCTCAGGAAAAACCCTCAGAGCCTCAACTGCCACCACCGGCTTTCCACAAGCCTCTCTCTCCCACACAAGCTTCTCCCCACCTCCCACAATCCTCCTGCTCTTGAGGCCGATTGGCTGGGTCACGTGGGCGGAGCAAAAAAAGTCCCCCAATGAGCATCTCCGTGGTCTGAAAGGGCAGGGAAACAGCCCAGTGAGCATCACCGCAGAGGAGCCAATCAGCTAGATGTTGCTGGGGCCGCTGTGAGCCAATCATCAGCCGGCAGCTGGAAGTTTGCTGGCAGCTGGAAGTTTGCTGGGGCCCCTTCGGCTGTGGCTCTCAACATCTCCCCCTCTCTGTTTAAACAACAAGCATGTGGCTTAGGGACCGTGCCTGCCTTAGGTTGTCCAATAGTACATATGGTCCTTAGGTTGGTACCATTGCAATTGGATCTTACCCGTCACTGACTACCGGTCCAGTATACAGCCACACCTGTGGAGAGGTCTTTGTACCAGCGGGGGGGTGAGGTTCTTTGCCTCACCTCTGTTGGCCCCCAAATTTTAGCTGGACGATCATGACAAGCAGAAGGGAGGAAGATACACCAAACCAATTGACGGCTCCTTTTGGAAAAATTGTACCACCAATGACATCATCAGCAAAAATACCCCAACACTACCACAAGTCGCTGCACCAACAGATAGTTCACAATGCATACAGGTGAGCTCACAATGTGTCCAGGCAAGTTCTGCAAGCAGTTCAGTCATGGCTATTGTAGAAGCTGTAGATTGGTTTTATCTTTGACTTCACCAGCACTGGGATGAAGATAGGAATTCTGGCAATAATGGCTAAAGAAAAAATTATGTAACATTCCAGAAGGCACTAAAAGAAAACAATTTTCTTAACAATTTACATTATCTTTAAGAGAATTATTAAATATAATGAAAAGGAAAGGTGAAAGTAAACAAACAGATCTGTTAACCTTCTTTTTTGTTTACATATTAAAACAATCCTCAACAGTTGTTTACCCAATTTAAATTAAACCATATAAATCACGTGAAAAAAAAATATTTGGATCCATTTTATCATGAGTGCTCATCATATATGATATATGGACATACATACATTCAAACATATAACACAAAACACAAGTGTGCACACATAATATAATACATACAACACATAACATTATAGTAAAGGCCTTATAACTTTTTACAGGTGAAATCTCCATTGCAATGTTTAAAAACTCTATAGTCAAAAAATAGAACTGATCAGCAAAACATTAACCTAGGTCTGTATGAGCTCAAAAAACAAAATAGAACTTCATGATATGGCAAAAGGCAATAATAAAACAGATATTGAAAAAAGCATCCTGGTTCTGTTGCAGATGTAAGAATAGCCAAACTGGAGTTTTGGATATCAGTTGTTATGGATTTGAGCCAAATCATCTTCTTTTTGGTCTGTAGAAATCACTTTAGTTAATCTTTCTGGAATCCAAATCGGCTGCTGTTCTCCCTGTGGAAACACATAAACAGACCCCCGACTCCAGACAATCACTGGGTCAGGACCTTGGTTAATCTCTCTGGAATCCAAATCGGCTGCTGTTCTCCCTGTGGAAACACACAAACAGACCCTCGACTCCAGACAATTACTGGGTCAGGACCTTTCCATTGTCCTGTTAGAATATCCTTCCAAAGTACCTTGGGCTTATGCACATTTTTTGGACACATATGCCTTTCCGCAGCACTAAGTCCTGATGAATCCAAATTTAAAAAGTTTAGAGTAAAAAGGGTTATTTTAAGTTTATCTTTGGGGAATATATACCCCTTCCCAATTCCTTCTTTTTGCTTTAATAAGTACATTTTAATAGTTTGATGAGCTCTTTCAACTATGCCTTGTCCCTGTGGATTGTATGGGATTCCTGTTATATGAGTAATGCCAAATGTTGAGCAAAATTGTTTAAAAGAGGTAGAAGAATAACCAGGGGCATTATCTGTTTTTAACTGTTTTGGAACACCCACAGTGGCAAAATTTTGTAAGCAATGAGCTATAACATCTTTAGTTTTTTCTCCGGCATGAAGGGAGCCCATCAAAAATCCAGAAGAAGTATCAACTGTAACATGCAAATATTTTAATTTTCCAAATTCTGGCAAGTGTGTGACGTCCATCTGCCAAATATGGTTAGGTATCAATCCTCTAGGATTGACTCCAAGATTAACTTGTGGTAAAAAGGTCACACAATTTTGACATTGTTTTATTATTTGTCTAGCTTGTTCCTTAGTTATTTTAAAACGCTTTTGTAAAGTATTAGCATTGACATGGAACTTTTTATGAAAATTTTGTAGCTTCTTCTAGTGTAGAGAAAATATGTATGTCATGTGTAGTTTTATCTGCTAAATCATTGCCCAAACTAAGGGCTCCAAGCAATCCTGTATGTGCCCTGATATGTCCTATAAAGAATAGATCTTTTCTGTCCCAGATTAGACTTTGTATAGTGGAAAGCAAAGAGAAAACAGTAGAAGAAGGGGAAATCCTACCAGCATCTTCAAGAGATACTATAGCATTAACTACATACTGACTATCAGAAAATAAATTAAATACAGAATCTTTAAACATCACAAAAGCTTGTAAAACTGCATTAAGCTCTACCTTTTGAGCTGATTTTTGGGGTACTAAAAATGTAAAAGTTTGATCAGGGGTAACTACTGCTGCTGTACCATTATTTGACCCATCAGTGAATATATTTGGAGCATTCATGATAGGTGTTTTTCTTGTCATTTTTGGAAAAATTACAGGATGCAATGACCAAAAAGACAATAAAGGATTAGATGGTAAGTGGTTATCAAATGAAACATTAGATTTGCACATGATTATTGCCCAAGTATTTAACTCATTAGCTAACTCATCAATTTGATTCATAGTATATGGAGTAATAATTTTATTGGGAGAAATTCCAAACACTCCCTTTGCTGCTTTTATTCCTTTGAGTATTAATTGTCCTACAGCCTCAGGATACCTAGTAAGAATAGTGTTAGGAGAATAAGATAAATGTATCCATAATAATGGACCTTCTTGCCAAAATACTCCTGTAGGAATATTTTTTGTTGGTAGTACAATAAATAATAAAGGCAAACTTATATCAATTCTATCCAAATGCATATTTTCCATATATGTTTCAATGATTTTTAATGCCTTTCTTGCTTCAGGCGTTAACATACGGGGTGAATTTGGATCTGATGGACCTTTTAGGATATCAAATAAAGGTCCCAACTCTCCTGTTGGTATACCTAAATAAGGCCTTATCCAATTTATGTCTCCTAATAACTTTTGAAAGTCATTAAGTGATTTGAGTTGATCTACTCGTATTTGAATTTTTGGTGGACGGACCATGGTTGAGGATAATAGAACTCCTAAATAATTAATTGGAAAATTTAATTGTACTTTATCTATTGCTATCTCTAGATTATAATTTTTTAATAAGTTTGTAAGTGTGGCATAACATTCTAGCAATGTGTTTTTATCTTTGTGTGCTAATAATACATCATCCATATAGTGAAATATTTGTAGTTCAGGATTTTGATTTCTAAGTGGCTGGATTACTTTGTTAACATAAATTTGACACATAGTTGGGCTGTTAGCCATCCCTTGAGGGAGTACTTTACATTCATATCTCTGATCAGGACCTTCATGATTCAGTGCAGGAATAGTAAATGCAAAACGTGGACTATCCTCAGGATGAATTGGAATTGAAAAAAAAAAACAATCTTTAATATCTATAACTAAAACATACCAGGTTTTTGGCAAAGCAGACAACTGAGGAATCCCTGATTGAGCAGGTCCCATAATAACCATCTCATTATTAATGGCTCTTAAATCTTGCAATAATCTCCATTTACCAGATTTCTTTTTGATGACAAAAATGGGAGTATTATGGGGAGATACAGAAGGTTGTATATGTCCTTCTGCTAATTGTTGTTTGACCAGGTCATGGGCTGCTTGTATCTTTTCTTTAGTCAGGGGCCACTGAGGAACCCATACTGGTCTTTCTGATTTCCAAGTAATTTTTATTGTCTCAGTGGCCCTTTCTGAAAATCCAACCCATGTCTCTCTGTTCCTTGATCTATTTGTATTGGTGCTGCTATACCTTGTTCTTGTTTTTCTAATCTTTTTCCTTTCCTAAAACCTTGTCTAGTCATAATAGTGGGTGCATTTTGGTTGATGTTATTTGTTAATGTCAAACCTAATTGATCTAGGACATCTCGTCCCCATAAATTTACGGGAAGATGATCCAATACATATGGCTGTATAGTTCCTTCACATCCTTCAGGATCCTTCCAATCTAATACCATTGCACTTCTATGGGGATTAGTTGCCACTCCTAGGCCTCGAAGCGTTTGAGTGGCTTGTTGTAATGGCCAATGTTTTGGCCATTCTTGACGAGATATGATGCTAAGGTCTGCGCCTGTATCCAGTAGCCCATTAAATTCATGTCCTTGAATATTTAGTTTTAGCATGGGGCGAGAATCTAAATTTAAAGAAAGCATAGCCCAATCTACACCTGTGGAGCCTAATCCCTTGGAACCTCTTTCTACAGTACGACTGGAAATTTTATCATGTAGGCTGGGTATTATTAGTAACTGTGCTATTCTATCTCCTGGTGAAATTACTGATATACCCTTTGGAGAACTGGCTATAATTTTTATTTCACCTTCATAATCAGGATCAATTACTCCAGGACTTATTATAAGTCCTTTTAGAGTAGAAGAGCTGCGTCCCAATAATAAGCCTACTGTTCCTTTGGGAAGAGGTCCTTTCACCCCTGTGGGAATGATTTGAACTCCCATCTCTGGAGTTAGTACTGCTCTGGCGGAGGCGCAGATGTCCAACCCTGCGCTCCCTCTGGTTTGTCTGATGAGGGATCTGATGGACTTTGTGTCCTGGGCACTACCCTGATGGGTTTGCTGGGTTCCTCCAGTGCTCCGTATATTTGTGGTTTTGGGCCCCGGAGCATTGGGCCCCCCTGTCCATTTTTTGGCAATGGAGCCCGATGCCTTTCTCCACGATATCGTGGATAAACACCTGGTCCTTGTTCGTTTTTTGATAATGGAGTACCCTCTATGGTGGTTTGAGAACGGCATTCATTAGCCCAATGTCTCCCTCTACGGCATCGTGGGCAAATACCTGGTATTCTACTCCTTTGATACCTAGTTTTGTTAAACCCTCCTCCAATGGGGCAATTCCTTTTAAAATGTCCTGTTTGTTCACAATTGTAGCATGTTCTTGGCCTGGCATCTAAAGCCTGTTTTACTGCAGCTGCCACGACTTGCTCTTGTTCATTAATGTCTCTACATAATTTAATATATGTGTTTAAATCTTCATGTTTCCATGGTCTAATGATATCTCTGCACCAACGATTCGCTTGCTCATAAGCCAGGTGTTTTAGTAATGGCATTGCTTGTTCTGTATTCCCAAAAACTCTGGTAGCTGTTTGAATAAGCCTATCTACAAATTCAGCATAAGGTTCATTAGCTCCTTGTATTACCTTAGATAATTGACCTTGTAAACCTTCATGTCCTTGTAAAGTCTTCCATGCCTTAATTGCATCTACAGCAATTTGTGCATATACACCAGGATCATATGCAATTTGTTGCTGCTGATCCTCATAAGGTCCCTTTCCTAACAACATATCTAGATTTCTCTGAGGATAACCAGCTGCTGCATTTCGCCTAGCCGTCTCCTTGCAAAATTCCTCATTGGCAACCTTCCATAACAGGTATTGTCCTCCATTTAGCACAGGTTTACACATATTAGCCCAATCTGCTGGCGTCATGTTCAAGTTGTTAATGGATTCGACCATGCTTACAGTGAAGGGTGCTTGAGGACCATAGGTTGTTACAGCCTCTTTTAGCTGCTTCACTGTTTTGAAATTTAAAACTTGGTAAAATCGCTGCCCTCCTGCCTCAAATACAGGGCATGTTAATATTTGAGATCTTGTCTCAGGATCCCAACTATCAACTGCGGGGGTTGGGGACCCCCCAGCATATGGAGGTGGCCTTGTTAGTTGGACACTTATGTCCTCTGGTGATAGAAAGGTGTTAGTAGCAGTCTCCTGTAGAGGTGGTGCTGTTGGTTGGACACTTACACCCTCTGGTGATAGAAAGGTGTTAGTAGCAGTCTCCTGTTGTAACTTTCCCCCTGATGGCTTTTTCTGTTTTACACTTTCTTTCTCTGTCTGACTAACTTGAGAGGCCTACTCTTTTACTTGAATCTTTTCCTCTGTCTGACTAACTTGAGAGACCTTCTCTTTTACTTGAATCATTATGTCTTCTCCTTCCTCTACCATTGTCTGAACTGAAGGCTTTGGACTAAGCAAACAAGATACGAACGTCCACAATGGCAATGTGCCAACTGGCAGAGTCCCTGGGCTTTTCTTTTCTATTCTTTTTAAATCTTCACCATGATGGTTCCATTGTGATATATTTAACAACTCCTCCTTAAAAAGCCATGGGCTACATTTTTGTATTGTATCAACGTATGCCCTGACTGTTCTTGATTTTACTGAGATGCCTCCTTCCTCTAACAATTTACTTAACACTCTTTCAGTTTGTTTTTTGCTAATTTCTGATCCCGTATTTCTACTATAATACAACCCAACAAGATGACACCAAACAAAACCGAGACAGAATGAAATAAAAAGGGAACAACAAAAAGTCATTATAGCCTTTCTATCCTCCTGACATGTGCATCCGTCCTTTGTCCCTATCTGTTCCTCAGACGTAAATAGTTTTTCCTCAGATGTGAGCGGTTTTTCTTCCATCTCACTCATCTCCAGGGACAGGCAACTTAAAACAAAAGTGAAGCAAAATAAAAGAGGAATCTTAAAATGGCTACCCATCCTCTCGCCCTGCACTCAGGGGCGAGCAGTTTCACTTACCCTCAGTCGCTCCCCGTGCGAGCCACCAAATGCCGCAGTCTGGCTGGGCACAATCAGGAGCCACTTGTCAAAAGAAACTAACTTTATTTTTAGAACCACACACGCCAAACAAAACAGCCTCTCAGGAAAAACCCTCAGAGCCTCAACTGCCACCACCGGCTTTCCACAAGCCTCTCTCTCCCACACAAGCTTCTCCCCACCTCCCACAATCCTCCTGCTCTTGAAGCCGATTGGCTGGGTCACGTGGGCGGAGCCAAAAAAGTCCCCCAATGAGAAGCTCCGTGGTCTGAAAGGGCAGGGAAACAGCCCAGTGAGCATCACCGCAGAGGAGCCAATCAGCTAGATGTTGCTGGGGCCGCTGTGAGCCAATCATCAGCCGGCAGCTGGAAGTTTGCTGGCAGCTGGAAGTTTGCTGGGGCCCCTTTGGCTGTGGCTCTCAACACATCCCCAGCTCTTTTATTTTTTATTTTGAGACAGGGATTCCCTAAATTGCTTAGGGCCTCACTAAGTTGCTTAGGTTGTCCTTGAACTAGCCATTCTCCTGCCTCAGACTCCAGACTAACAGGGATTATAGGTGTGTGCCATTTTCACTCCACTGCCTCATTACATTTAAGTAATCTCTTAACATTCCCTAGTTTTGATGCTCTCTAATGAAGGATTTAGCTTCAATCTACAAATTATATTTCTCAATTGTGGTCTATTACCCTTTGTAACTAGTGAGATTCTTTCTAAGGTATGCCAATTAATTTCAGTTAATTTAATTTGGGGTATGAGGAAGCTTTATTTTCCTTTCTCCTTTGTCTTTGACTAACAGATATTATTGGAAAGAACATGAAAGAAGATTATGTTGACAATTTCTAGCCAGGATCTAGAGTTTAGTATTCTTTCTAATTTATACATTCAAGTGTTATTCTTTTCAGCAAGATTTGCTTCTCCATCCTCTTCATATATGGATTTATTTTCTCTAATGAGCATTAAAACTTAAAAGTCAAGTTTCTCAGCAAGATATACAATGACTTCCATTAATTATATCTCCTCTTCTTTCCTCATTAACAACCACTTCCCACCTTCAAACAGGCAGTCAGACATTACCCAGTTACTTTCCATTTCTAGATTATTCCTTGCTCTTCTGGGCCTCCTTATCTAAATTCTATTGTTTCTCCTCCAATATCCTTTTTCCTTTTCTGATCAATTCTTACACATCTTTAACAATTAGCTTAGGATTCACCACTTCTGTCTCACTTAACTCTTACACCGGTCCAATTTCAGGATCATTGGTTCCCTTTGCAACTGTCTACAATAGCATCTATCATCCTGTTGCTGTGGTATCTGACAGCATTCAAAGTATTTTATGAGTTTCCTTGACTCCTCACATGCTGCATGTACTTCTCTATTTTGTTATATTTAACAACAAAACCAGTGGTACAGCTGGGTGTGGTGGTACATGCCTGTAATCCTAGCAGCTAGGGAGGTTGAGGAGGAAAGAATGACAAGTTCAGGCCAGCCTCAGCAATTTAGAAAGGTCCTGAGCAATTCAGTGAGACCCTGTCTCAAAAGGAAAAATAAAAAGGGCTGGGGATGGGCTGGGGTTGTGGCTCAGATGTAGAGTGCATGCCTAGCATGTGTAAGGCACTGGGTTTGATCCTCAGCACCACATAAAGTAAAATAAAGACATTGGGTCCACCTATAACTAAAAAAATAAATATTTTTTAAAAGGGGGCTGGGGAATGTGGCTGAATGGTTAAGCACCCCTTGAGTTCAATCCCTGGTACCAAAAACAAAAAAAAAAATACCAGTACATGCCACATAATTTAGCATTTAAACATTAATATGATAACTAAAACACACACACACACACACACACACACACATATATATATATATATATATATATATATATATATATATATTTGCTTGTTTATAAATTAGGTACTGTAGATATAGATAACAGGTATTGATATGGACTTAAATTATTTGATGTCTATACACAGAATGCAGTGGCAATCACCCATCACCAACCATATTTAAGCCATAATTCAAAGTGATTTGAAAATTGAAATCACTATAGAAATGATCATTCGGATTACTACTAACAACATTAGAAAGAAAACTTGCAATATACCTTCATTTGAGTAAGCATGTTCATGACCTGAATATAATTCAATATAATTATAAAAGTATCAGTGGACTCTGGAATAATTTATTTAATCAGAATAAGGCTCACTATTCATTTAATCAGAATAAGTCTCAGTTTCCTCATTATTAAGATCAGGAAATTGAGTTAGATGTACCTTCCAGCTTTGACATTCTGAGTGTCTATGATTATGGGTTTTACTTAAATAAAATAAGTTCATTAGATAACCTGGGTTTTGTGATTATAAATGGGAAAATTATACTTTGTTCACAGTACAAATAGTGTATGATACAAATAATTTCACTGTGTGCTTTGCAATTCATTTTTCATGTAGTTTACCTTCCAGAAAGCCTGCATATTGTCTTAGTATTAATCTTATTTTTCTCTTACAATTATACAAAGTAATAAAAGTGTTCATTCCCTTTAAAAAATATATGTAAAGATGTCTCTGTATGGTTCTTGAAGAACTGTGAAGTATTTATAACATGGTACAAGTTCATTCTCATGTCTTATTACTTTAAATGATATTGTGCTCATATTTATTATATATGATACACAGGATCCAGACTGAAGTTTCATGATAACTACATCTGGTTAACAGTTTCTATGAAATCACTTTTCTGAGCTTTATCTCCAGTGTTGTACAGCACTAGGAAAGAGTATTATGTACTTTTCACAGTCAACAAATTTATCTATTAAGCTAAACTAATTTTGAAAAGTCACATATATTAGGGAAGGAAGCATTCATAGAAAATTGAAGGGGAAAAAGGGAACCACTTTTTTTATTTTAATGACAATAATGCCTAATAATGTGAGATTTTATTTTTCCTCAAGAAACACCCAAGACATGGGGGTATATTGCTCTGTGTATTTAAAATGGCACTAGCAGGCAGGAAATCTTTATCTGTATGTATTTTTGTTAAATTACTTAATTCACTTCTGCACAAAAGAGCAAGACATTTCAGTCCCCGACTCACCTCCCACCACCAGTAACTTTTTGTGACAAGTAACTGAAGCAAGAATTTGGAAGGAACATGCCATTTGAACCCGAGTTGTAGAACTGGTAATTTCAAACCTCAGAAAACTGATTATAGTGTTTGCTCATCTTTTAAGATAGGGAAATCCGAGAGAAGAGGGGAAGAACAAAATTGTAGCTTGGAAATTGAATTGACTCTCTATACTTCAATAAAACAAATAGCAAAAATAAATAAATAAATAAGACTTCTTTGTATCATTACATAGTTTCATGTTTAAGTCTGAATTTGAACTCCTTGAAGAAACAGAATTTACTTGAGGAAATTCTAAGTGCCTCTGTCACTATAGAAATTTCAGGTGCATACATGGCAACAGTCAAAAGTCCTGGCATAAAACTCTGTTGAAGTGACTTAATTAAAATGTTGCATGACTTGACAAATTTGATAAAACATGGAGTTACAGATATAGTGTAGTTGTCCATATCTGTCTATTTTATGTCAGTGTGAGAAATTAATGTGTTTTCAACTTACAAAAACATGGAGTATGGAATTTTAATGCAGGAAAGAAAACCAAATGATATTTGATTACTCTCCACTTCCACTTCTCTCTGCCCCCACTTGAAAGATCTGGAAGTTGAGGCTCTGAAAGGGTAAGTATTAGACCAAAGATTTCTGTTAGTCCATCACAGGGCTGGAATTTAATCTTATAACACTCTTCCCTTAGTTTTCTCTCTTCACTGCCCTGACTCCAGTATTCAGCTTTACTTTTTTTTTTTTTTTTGTATATTTTATGTGATTTGGTTTTTTCATTGCTTATGGAGCAGGAAGATTAATTAACCAGGCCTGCATGTTTGGTTTCCTAGACAATTCCTGGTTGCTATGGCTGTGTCTAGAATGTCAAGGTTTTACATTGCCCTAAGAGTTCTGAAGGAGAAACAGGCAAAATCCAGGTGCCAGGTGCCAGAACATTTTTTTTTCTGCTCCAACTTGATATAGTCACTTGCTGTGGGATTCCCATACATTAGGATCTATCTCTGCCTAGTACACAGGATGATGAGAAAACTCAGGTAGGATTTTTTTTCCCCTGGGGATTTCGTATGGACCGATGTAATATGTAGGTATTTTGGGCTGACCTTATGAGTTCCTGCTCTAACTCCTGCTACTAAGCATTAGTAGATAAATTATTTCCAACCAGTGGCAGTACAGCCAACCTGTATGGGGTGGAGGTCCGATGTGGCTGTGGTCCTTCACCTAATTTCTGATGTATCATCACATGAAGACAAATGGTTTTGATAGAGTTGTTAAGAATTCAAACTCTGGGTTCAAAGCTAACAGTGTGATCTCGAGGAAATAGCTTGAGAACTCTGTGCCTATTTCTTCATCTACCAGAGGAGATAATAATAAAACATGAATCACAGAATTGTTGTGAGTGAAAAGCAACCCAGGTATTTAATTGAAGAATTTAGCATTATATCTGACATAGAGTAGCACTTGATAAATTTCAACTATGATTATTATTGTAGTGGCTGTTCTATTGCCTAAACAATAATTACTACCACTGTCTCCTCACTCCTAAAAAGAGTTTATTTGAGTCTACTGCTACAAGCTCCTAGGTACATAAATTCCAGATAGGTTATTCATTCTTTACCTCTCTGATAGCACTCCTGTATAAAATACAGATTGCATTATATAATTATTTTAAAAATAAGATAAGATCTGAGATATGACAGTCATTAAGAGGGTTTTTGTTTGTGTCTTTTGGTCAGGTGATGGTGTAGAGATTTTACAAAAAAATGTTTACATGGTGAGGGCAGGGATAAATAAAGGGAATTTATAATCCTGAAAGGTTCTTTAGAAAATAATTTAGTACTGGGAATACTTGTGTATTTGGTGGTGCTTTGGGAAGTTCTGTAGGTGTAACATAGAAAATAAATTGCCCAAATGAAAAATAAAATACGACATTATCTGTTACCCCATTGAATGTACAACAGCATTCATGGCAATTTGCAGCTGTTTGTGGATATGGTGTATGTGCTGAAAGCCTAAAGGTCTTTGGAAATTTGAATCCTCATAGCTAATAAAGAACACAAATGAAAATGATAATGTTGCAGTTTCAGTAGGCTGAGTTTTGGATTATTTTATAATTATGATGTTATGATTTTCTCTTATGAAAATACCAACAATTCACTAGACCAGTAAAGCCTAATCAGTTGGTGGCTTGCCAATTATGGTAAGCATAGCATTTGATTTGCTCCTGTGGTTGCAGAAGAGACTGCGTATTTCTGAAGAAGAAACAAAGAAAAAGCTCATTTAAATAATATAATCCAGAAGTTAAATAGAGAAGGGAAAGAAATCCGCCCTGGTCTTCAGGGCTGGCCAGGCTCTGTCCAACATGTAATCATCTATAACAGCCTTTTCCAGAAAGACAGTTCCCATGAGATATCTGAACTAACACCACCAGTGATTACATTTTATACTGTTTTTTTTAAAAAAAGTTTATTAGTGAGTTATAGTTGTACATAATATTGGAGTTCATTTTGACATAATCATGCATGCATGGAATATAATTTGACCTACTTTAGTCTTTAGTACTTCTACTTTCCCTTCACTTCTCATCTTTCCCCAGTTCCCTTTCCTCTACTGGTCTTTCTTTTACTTATTCACTTTTTTTTCAAAATAAAAATATTTCTCCCCCAAATAGTATATCAATTCTCTTACATTTTGATTCAGATTCTTACTAATTGATTTTTTTTCTCCCAGAGCTGAATAAATGGCCAACAAAGGGAAGCAGAGAAGAAAAGGTAATGTGTTAGATTGTATTTTTGCTGAGAAATTTTTACTTACTCTTGCCTCCCCCAACCCAAGTGGTGGAGTATATTGGTCTGAAGTGTCCCTGTGTTTTACTACTTGCAATCTTATGCTGCTTCCATGTCATGACACTATCTCTGAGCTAGAGATACTCAAGGAGGAGAGATGCATGGAGAAGATCTGCTCCAGGTAATCCTATCCCAGATTAGGTGATACCCAGTTTACTCTCTGATGCATAAAAATTCAGTGCAAGTGTTGTATACAACTCAGATTTTGCGTTTGTTTCACAGTGTCATAGAAATAGGTAACTGACAAAGTAGGGTATGCTGGACACCAGTTTTCATTCTTTCTGTAACTTTTCAAGTTCCTTTCTCTTCTTGCTAAGCCTGAAGAAAATTGATGAGGGAGTAAACTGATAGACATACCTCTGCTAAAGTCATTATGTGCTTTCCAGGACCAAGTAAAACAGCCAAAATTATGTTTTCTTTTGAAGTATATCAAATGGCCTCCTTAAAGCTTGTTGTTTTTAATTTCATCTATTGTTTTTAATCTACATCCTTTCATAAAGACTCTCTTTAAACAAGGCAAATGATCAGTGGGGGCTTTATTACTTGTCCTTTTTGCTCTGATTTTCTTGAATTTTCCTGTGATGATTTATACAAGCAAAGCTTTTGTCTTGGATTGTCTATTCAAACCCATATCCTTATTCTTAATATTTTCTTTTTAGCTCATTGGTAGTTACTATTTTGTATTTCATTAAGAAAAATACCACTATTGAAACTTCAATAAAATATATGAGATGAAAAATGGAGTAAAGCATATTCATTTTTATTTTTTTTAGAAATGCCTTTTCACTACTTTTAAAACTTTCAAAATTTTCTTTATCCTCTGAAAACACACGTTACAAAGTTAAACAAATCAATCAGAACTATAAATTAAAACATCAGCTTACTCTTTTCATCTTCATTCAGGTGAATCTTGCCAGTTTTATGAAGGAAGATTCTAGAATTTAGTTCTTTAATAAGCTATGAAAACGTTTCAGTATGATGAATGGAATACATTCAACAGAAAAGTAGAATTTACATAAGATTTTTGTACATATCTCTGGTAATTGCATGATTTATTTAAAATTGGTCCATAACTTTCTTTTTTTCTTTTCAAAATACAGTTTTCTCTTATTCAGGTCTCCTTTCTTTACTGTCTTATAGCTTGACAATTCTGAGTATTATAATAGTGATTTTCTTATTATACACTGTTTGTACTATTAGAAAATCTTATATGTTCTAAAAAATACCACTACTTTTGATCTTTTTTAAAAATATTTTTTCAAGTTGTTGATAGACCTTTATTTTACTTATTTATATGCAATGCTGAGAATCAAACCCAGTGCCTCACGTGTGCTAGGCAACTAGGCTACCGCTGAGCTACAGTCCCAGCCCACTACTTTTGATCTTGATACAACCCTAGTCAATCCATTCTCTACCTAAGAGTCAAAGTGATATTTTAAAATTCAAATCAGATTACCTTGAGACCAAAGATGATAATGGGGGTGAGAATAAATCAGGATTGGGGTCTTGTTTTTCTCATGTTGAAGATTGAGAACCCAAGATATTCTGAGGCAAGAGCAAAAAGTTGTATTTAAAGGATAGAACAGAGAGAGAGAGACACACACACACACACACACACACACAAACTCCTCCCCAGAGGAGGGGATCCAAAGCTGGTGCTTGAGGGAGTTGGATGTCCTTCCCCTTTTATAGATTTTAGATTTTCTTGTTCTCATGCCCCCTCCTCCCATCCAGCCTATGTGACCCAAATGCTGGAGTGATCCAAGGGTGGAAAAGAAGCCAGCCACCCCAGAGGTAACAGGCAGGAAGGGAGCCACCCAGCAGGCTACTCATTAACAACTCTTTGCCGGGAGGAACAATTCCCTGGAGGCAGGTGACCTTAGTAACAAGTGAGGAAGAGGAAGTGCTTTGGAAGTATTAGCATTTTATTTCCTTTTGAATCAGCTGCCAACTTCTTGAATCAATCACTCATTGCCTACACTGACTATCTTCTGAGCCCTCCCAACCTTATTTTTTACTTAAACTCTGTAGTCATTTGCAATAACACTTGTAGTAAAATCTAGCCATAAATATAGTCCTAAATCTTCTCAGTTTCCCACTGTGGTTTCATGGCATGCCAGCCTCACTATCTTTCTTCATATCTTCTGAACACCCTATTTCTGGAAAACTTTTCCCCATGTCAGTATTTAAAACTTCATCTTCCCAATTTCTCTTCTTCTGGGTCTCAAGTTACACATCACTTCTTCAGATAGCCCTTCCCAGACTTCCTGTCTGAAATAATTGAATTAACACTATCCTTTCTGTACATTTCCTTCATCATACTATTGAAATTCATGATTATATATTTGTGAGAACTTTAATATCTGAATCTCATCCACACTAAAAGCTGCATGGTTTAAGGATTTAGTTACTTTTCCAAAGACTCAATTCAAAGCAGTACTTCCTACAAGAAAGTTTCTTTTTGTGGTAGTCTTTTCTTTGTATTAACAAAATCTCTGTACTTATTTTATCTCAGTATTGCTCAGAGTAACCAATACTTTGCAAACATTCACACTCTTGTAGAGGTTCTGGATTTGCCTGCTCCTCTGGCCCTGTCTCCTTCATTTTAGGAGAAAATGCTGTGAACCAAATTTTGATATCTCATCTCAACTCCATCACTTCCATTATTCCTGCACAGACAACCTCAGGAACCAGTGAAACTTAGACGGAGAATGGGGCATCTCTAACTTTCATTGTCTAGCCTCCTGATTATTAGTGAATAGCTTGAATGGCATTCATCTAAACTTACTCTTTCCATGCCTAAGAACTATGTCCTTTACAGGTAAAATCTAAGCTGAAATAATAGTGGGCCAAGGCAGAGGTGGGTGGGAATCAACCTGTCCCTCTTCCTACTCCCAATAACTTTGACTTCTTAGGCAAGAATATATAGATATTTCCAGTCTTGAGGCTTTAGGACAACAAGAAATTATTTTTCTTATACATTTTCTATTATTAAATGAAGAAAGATGAAAAATATCTCTTTTACCCTGTAAAGGGATTTCTGGGGTTTGTGGACAGTGCTATACAAGCTACCTTTCCCTATTCACTCCCAGTAACTAGGTCATAACGATCAACACTGTCTGATGGTGCCAATAGGAAAAAGAAACAGTTATCTGATAATCTTCAAATTTATTTCTGTTGGTTCAGCAAGTGAACTGGAATGAGCCAACATTCCAGGTTCTGGTATAGCCAATTTGTTTATAAGAAAAGGCTGAAATTAAAACAAAACACTTTTATCTGCCTTTCTAAGTCTACTCATTATTTCTCCTTTAGTTTAGGTATATGTGTGTATGTTTGGTATTAGGTATTGAGGGAGTGGAGAAGAAGGAGTGGAGAAAAGGAGTGGAGCACCCCACCTGAATCAGACAATCAACAAGAATTTTACAGGGCTGATTTCTTATAATGCACGAAGGATTTCTCAGAAACTTTAAAAAGCAGTAAAAATTTTGAGTGAAGGTAATACAAATGCCAAAAATGGGTGGAGGCTGAATGCTGATATGAAATTTTTGGACTAAAAGAATGGTAATCCTGTCAGAGAAAATAACTTATAGATTTAAATAAAGTGTAAGGTGTGGGAGTCTGAGGAAAATTGACATTTCAAAAACAAGCAAAAGAAAAAGAAGACAGGGAGACAGTTCTCCATTTGTGTATTGTATTTCTGCATGACTTGAAAGCATAGCCTCCAAGTATCTTTTTTTTTTTCTCAATCCCCTTTTTAAAGATGTTTGTATAGTGAACATCCTTGAAAGACAGAGATAGTGTTTTTTTTTTTTTTTTCTGGAATAAAGGGCAAGCTTGTTCACTGTCCTGAATAAAAGTTTTGGATCTCCTAAGCTCAGGATTCCTTTCCTGATACTGCACCCACTGTGAATGAGGGTTTCATCTGGCCCTCTTTACAACACCTGTTGGAACCCAGACTCATGGAACACAAATGATGATACTCTGGCTACTGCTACTGCCAGTAATAATAAAGTCTTTTTATTTTGACCAAGGAGTCTTGTGCTTTCTGCAATCATCTATAAAACTATTTCAAGCTCACTTATGAAAATCTCACACTGTTCATAATGTGCTAATAATAAAAGTAAGAAGCCAGAGAGGTTGAACAAAAAGAATGGAGATTTCTACAATGTTAAGTATAATACATCAATGGAAGAGAGAATGGGAGAATATAGCTAAACGAATTCCACTATTTGTACACTCTTATGTTGTCAGAAACCAGATCAGGAAACAGAGCATCACTAGCAATTCAAAAATCCTCCTTGTGCTCTCTTCCCCTGTTCTGTCAATAATTACTCTCCTGACTTCTAATAGTAGAAATTAGTTTGGTTTTATATACACCAAAACATATACTCTGTAGTTGGTGTCAAATTTCTTTTCCTCAATCTTTATACTGTGATATTGATCCAAAATTGTTAAGCATAGTCAAAGCTCATTAATTCTCTTTGCTTGTGGTATTTCACTGAATGAAAATATTGGGATAATGTTTATTGTTCTTACTATTTGGGGGCATTTTGATGGTTTCTAGTTTTTAGCTAATATGAATAATTTGCTATGAACACTTGATATATATCGTTTAATGAATAAACCCATTTCTGTTCAGTTTATATATGTGAGTAGAATTTCTGGCTCAGATTAAAAATATGTTTGGATTTAACAAATACTGCCTATTAGATTTGTTTTCTTTTTTAAAAAATATATATTTTTAGTTGTCAATAGATCTTTATTTTATTTTATCTATATGCAGTGCTGAGAATCAAATCCAGTGCCTCACACATGCTAGGCAAGTGCTCTACCACTGAGCTATATCTCCGGACCTTGCCTATTAGCTTTCTAAGGTGAATTACATAGCTCCAAACCCCCACTAACAGTCAATAGGAGTCCTCCTTTTAATTTCCACATCCATGCTAACATATGGTATTTTATGTCATTTTTTCTCATTTTTTGCCATTTTGGCAGGTTTGTAGAATAATAATTAATTTTTAATATAACTCTATGCAGATTTCTATGGAGGGGGAGCATCTGGGATGTATTAACCATATACTGTGTACTGCTCATCATCCTTGAGATTACTTATAAAAAAATAAAAAAAAAAACTCATCATAGTCTTCTGAGGAGAAATGAAAAGATGCCAGGAAAGCTTTCCTAAAAAGAAGTGATGCTTAAGTTATAATTTAAATGAGAAGATATAGATAGAAAAAGTATGGAAAAGGACATTACACACTGAGCAAACAGAATTTGCATAAACATGGAAGTACAAGAATTTATGGAAAATTCGGGAAAGGAAAATTGTTCTAATGTGGCTTAGGGGACATATGAGGAGTGGATGGAAAATTAGCTAATGTTTGTTCATATATTACAGAATATATTTGTATTTTTGTGTAAGTACAAGTGATAATATATGCATTGTATAAATGCATATGTTTTTCTTGGTAAACCAAAATAAGTGTAGTAAATTCAAGTTAGCAAGTGTGATTGAATGTCTCTTACAATATAGGCGATATAAATCATTTAAGCTCTTTGAGCCTCAGTTTTTTTATCAAAATAAGAAAATGATAATACAGGATTATTGTATTGCAGAGATTGTTTTTTGTTAGACACACTAAGTACTCAGCATATTGGAAAATTCTGTAGGGAGAATAACATCAGGGAGTTAACTGTAGTGAGGAATATTAAATACAAAACATAGACTTTATTCCCAATGAGATTATAAACTCTCTCAGAACAGAATTCTTTAAAGAACAAAAGGGTAAGTACCCATTAACCTACTCATCTTTTAATATAATTACTAAAAACAGTAAAATTTTCTGGACCAATAATTTCATTTCCCAATTGCAGACTCCCACCATGAGGTCACTGAGGAAAGTTTTGAGGGTGAGTACTGACCTCAAATATTAAAAATAAATAAACTCACTATGTTATATTCCTAGGACCCCTTTCCCTTTTAGGTTCAGCCACAATGTATTTCTCTCAGAATAAGCATATTTTTTCCAATATTGACTAACATTTTAAATTTGATTACCTTCTGCTATGTAAAGTTTACATGAAGTCTTAACCACCTACATTGTTGAGTAAAACAGCTAAAAATTACTACTCTGGTTTAGTTTTTAAAATATTAAGACCATGATAAATAATGAAGACTATTGAAATGTTTAGAGGAAAATGAATGTATAAAACACCTAAAATCTTTAAGAAAATTTGCAGTCTATATATCACTTTGAAAATAATTCAAACCTTTAGAAATAAACTGAACTATGTCCTTTACAAATTAAAGTGACAACTTACAAGTATAAATTTTTCAGTTTGCTAATGCCCCTGGTAACAAGTAGCACTACTGTAAATGAAAATTATAATATTCTGACATTCAATGATTTTATTGTATTTGAAACCATAATTGGAGTAAAAGGTTATTAAAACAAATTCAACTTTAAAATGTTGAATATACACATTTATGCTAACTGGAAAAGGCCTAATGGAGTAGAATGCAAATATTAATCATAACTATAAACTGAGTAATGCATTTAAATAATAATTCCATTTTTCAGAAACATTATTTATTGTTTTTGCTTTGGTTTTGATTTGGTATTTTATTTGGTTCCTGCCAGACCCAGGAATTGGTCTCAGAAATTTTCTGTGGCATAGTTATTGTTTTATATATACAGTGTTTCCTAAGGGATATTTGATGGCTCTTAATTAATAAGAGAGAAATAGAATATTTATGGTACCTGCATTGTTAATGTTTTGGTGTGAAATGTAGATTTGCATCCTAGGTAGTACTTTCATGACACTGGACAAGTTACTTGAGCTTTCTACATTCCAGTTTTCCTCTGGGGATGATCATAATACCTTCTTCTTACACTCCTTTCAATTATTTGAGATAATAGCTGTAAATTATATGCATCACTGTGCAATATTGGGTTTCCCAGAAAACTAACTATGATGTGGAGATTCACTGTAGTGTATTTATGTATGTACATAGGAAAGTTAAGCCAAATTCATTCCATTGTCTTACCTATTCCTGTCCCCCCTCCCTTCCCTTCATTCCCCTTTGTCTAATTTATTGAACTTCTATTCTTCCCCTCCTCCCTTGTTGTATATTAACATCCACATAGCAGAGAGAACTTTGGTTTTGGAGGTTTGGTTTATTTTGCTTACCATAATGGTCTCTAGTCATCTATTTTCTCGCAAATATCATAAGTCACTTTTTATGGCTAAGTAATATTCCATTATGTATATATACCCCATTTTATTTATCCATTCATCTGTTAAAGGATAACCTAGGTTGGATCCATAGCTTAGCTATTATAAATTGAGCTGCTATAAACATTGATGTGACTGTGTCAATGCGGTATGCTGTTTTTAAGTCCTTTGGGTATTTACTGAGGAGTGGGATAGCTGGGTCAAATAGTGGTTTCATTCCGAGTTTTCTGAGGAATCTCCATACTGCTTTCCAGAGTGGTTGCACCAATTTTTAGTCCTACTAGCAATGTATGAGTGTGCCTTTTCCCTACCTCCTCACTACCATTTATTGTTACTTGTATTCTTGATTGTTAACATGCTGAATCTTAAAGAGCACTCATGAAGTGGAGGTAAGAAAAATGAATCTTTTGAATCTACACAGATCAGTGATTCAATGTAGACCATCTGAAATGAAGCAATGACCTTGGCTGAGGCTTCTCTTCAGCTGAGGCAATCAAGAGGGCTTGACAGTTTGAGGGATGTCAATCAGTATCCAACTGCTGTAATAATCAGCTCTTTATTCCTCATGGGGATCTGGGCAGCACACCAGTGTCCATAAAATCAATGTGCTTAACAATATATGTTATTATGAGAAGGGTCATATTTCATATTATAAAGAAGCCTTAAAAGTTTCATCTGATGATTTTATTTAATTCATCTGCACTGTTTTTTCTACTCACATTTGCTCTTCTATATTGAACTAAGCACCCTATAGAGTCTTGCATATCATACAACACTTAGTTGTCATAAAATCATGATAGGATTTTTATCATGTTCAACAAATTAACTATGAAGAAATTGAGGTCAAAATGGCATTTTTAAGTTTTTAATTTTACAAAGTTACCATATTGTAAAATATGAAATCATATTCCAATAATTTTGAATCCAAATTCTATGAGTTAATTTAGAAATTTGGTATGCTTGGACTTTTCTATAATTTATAACTTATTCAAGATATTTTTAGAAATCTCTTAATGCCTCCATAGGTTGTACTTTTTTTATGCTGTAAGCAACAATTATCATATTGAGATTAAAATGCTAATCTTTTTATTTTATATAATTTTATAAGTAACCTAATTATATTGATTTCATTTCATAATTAAAATGTGTACGTCATTTGGGTAGACAGGTAAATCTAGAATTTTCATAAGTGGCTATATATGAAGCAAGTATCATTACATTTTACATAAAATATATCGGCTCCCTAATTTCTTGCTATACTAGTTACTCATTTTTATCAAGAAGCACAACTGAACTGATTAAAATGAGGAGTTACCTCTTAAACGCCAATATTCAAAATAGAATGGACTGAAAAACTCACAGGATGTAATACTAAATATATTAAGTAGTCTCCAAGAAATGGGGAACATTTATTAGCTTTGCCATATCAGAAAAAGGGCAAACACAAAAGTTGGTGAATAAAGTTGTAAACCTTGACAGCACTACAAATACTGGACAAATCATATCTAAGTTTTTTTTTCTATACTTGGAAGAACAAAGAACAGAAAATTTTATATACCAACAGTCTATAATCATAGAGATATTTGATACAATGACAATAAGTAGTCTTCACTGAGAGATCTTAGTATGAAAATAAATGTGTTAACCAATCAATCAATCAATGGTTAAAAAAATACATTTTCAACATCATTGTCAGTGTAGAGAATTAAACAACCTGGAATTTTTCATCCTATGATAACCTACAGAGAATTGTTCCTTAAGGGAATCATCCTTTACAAAGGTTACATGATATTTCCACAGGAAAGCCTAGATAAGCTCAGTAAACAAAATTGTAAAACATAGTATACAAAATGATAAAAACACATAGTAAAAAAATATATCATGCACAAAATTCAGCAGACATAATAAGAGAAAGTAATACCAGACACTGAAAATTTTGAGAAAATATAATAACTAATGAATATGTTCATTCAAGCATTATCCACAAGAGCCAAGATAGAGAATCAGTTCACTTGTTCATCAATGGATGAATGGTGTGTGTGTGTGTGTGTGTGTGTGTGTGTATTTACATCAAATAATATTATTCAACCTCAAAAGCAAGGAAATTCTGTCATTTGTGACAAAATGTATGAATTTGGAGGACATTATGTTAAGTAAAATAAGTCAGGCACAGAAAGACAAATACTGCATATTCTCACTTAGATATGGAATGAATGAATGAATAAATAAATAAATAAATAACAGAAACAGTAAAATGTTGGCAACCAAGGGCTTGCTTGAGTGTGTATGTGGGGGAAGTTGCTTTTAGGGGGAAGTTAGTTAAAAGATACACAATTTCAGCTTTGCAGGAAGAAGAAGTTTAAGATATCCATAGTATAACATGATGAATATTTTTAATAGCCATATATTGTATACTTTAAAGTAGCTCAGAGTAGATTTAAGTGTTCTCACCACAAAAAAATAAGTATGTAAGGTAATGCATAATTAGCTTGGTTTAACTATTCCACAGTGCGTTCATATATCAAATCATCATGTGAATTACTTGAAATATCTACTATTTTATTTGCCAATTTAAATTAATTTAATAAATAAAAATATAATACCCATAATATGAAATAAATTGAACATTAAGAAGTGAAATAATAGTCAAACCAAAGATCAGAAATTGTTGAAGAAAGTGTCAGTGCAATCAAAAACAGGTCTGAATTTAGTGTGTAGGCATAAAGAGATGGGAAACATGGAAAATATGTAAAGGTATACAGGTTTGTAGTAGTAGTTTCCTGAGACTTCTGTAACAAATTACCACAAATAGATAGCTTGAAACAATAGATTTTATTCTCACCTACTTCTGGATGCTAGAAGTCCAAAATCAGAGTGTTGGTAGGGCCATGCTCCCTCCAAAGTTTCCAGGGGAGAATCCATCCTCGCCTCTTCTAGCTTCCCATGACTCCAGTGGCCACATAACTGCAATCTCTGCTTTCATGTTCACATGACCTTCTCATTTTCTCCCTGTGTGTCTCTTCTCTATGTGTCTCTTATAAGGACACTTGTCATTGAATTTAGGACTCACCTGAATAATTAATGATGATCCCAGCTAGAGATCCTTAACTTAATTAGTTATGCAAGGACCATTTTTCCAAACAAAGCCATATTCAGAGGTTTTTGGGTTTAGGATATGGACTACCTTGTGGGCGCCCATGAAGAGAAGTTCTAACTTAATTTGAATGGGAGTTAGAAACATGAAAGAAGAAAATGAGGGAGGGAAAATATGTGAATTGGTAATAGCTGAGAATTTTCCAGAATTGGAAATATATATGAATATATAAAAAGAATGTACATATAAAATAAGTGATCATGGACAGCAATAATGACTGAAAGATGTTTTCCCATTTAAAAGAATGGTGATCAATAACACAGTAAACAAATGAGTAAACCTAATTAAGCATTTGCTATATGAAACAAAAGTAAATATGACTAAACTGGGATCATAAAATCAAGATGAAAGTGAAAAAAAAAACTTTATGTAGACATTTTTTATCACTAAATCTTCAATGATGAGATGTCTATCTATAGTCAATATTTTCCAGCAGAATGTCTAAATTTTTCTTGGCTATGTTCACCATTCTCTTAACTTATATTTTATTGTCCTATATTCACTGAACTGGAAAATAGGCTAGTGTACACAATTACAAAAACTGTATCAGCAGATTGCAGATACAAAAAGGCAGAATATTAAACTAATCTTGGACCTATTAGGAAGGTGTGATGATAAGAAGATAGCAAAAAAAATCATTATGGAGATTGGTTATGAGTGATTAAAATGTTAAGCATGCAACTGAAAATAACATAGATAATGATGGAGTGGATTCAGTGTTGCTGAGAGGTATTGAGGAAGCAAATGGGTCACGTATGGTACAATGAAGTCTGAACCTAGAAATAATGGGATTTATATGACTATGTTAGATGAAAAGGATACACAGTGTAGGTAATGAAAGATTTAAATGTAAAATTCAGTACCAGAGCTTTCTGAGAAAGGATGAAGCTCAGGAAACTTTCCTTTATTGGAGTGAGTAGTTGGAGTAATGAAAAGTTGAAGGTCACTGGAAAGCAGGAAATTAAGCACTTGAGAACCTAAATTTTTGGATAAGTAGACATTGAAATCACCCATAATAGCAGGATCTGGGATGGAAAGGACAAGATGAGGCAGGTCTTTAATAAATAGGATATAGTCACTGAGATGATAGTAAATGATATCGAGGGAGATGGCATAATTTTTCAAGAGGAAAGAGATGTTACTTGGTCTTTGAGGAAGTCTATCTTGAAAATAGTGGTGGAATACACTGTTTTCTCTGAGATAGATGAGAAAGAGGAGCATAAACAGTACACTATGAGAAGGTATAAGACAATAACTGTTTTTTTAAGTAGTTCATTCAGATATAAGACAGGGGAGTGGATGACATATTTAGTGAAGGAAGTAGAATTTAGGAGCATTTTTCTAAATGAAAGCACTCAGAGATAAAACCTTGGATTCACAAAGTGAAAAGGAGATACAGAGGAGTAAAAGCATCATGAGCATCCTTGAAGCAGATATGTAATAGGAGTGGCTTATATTTTGGGCCATGATCAATGATTGCAAGCATACAAAGCATGTTGAAAAAGGCTATTTTAGGAAGCTTCCAAAAGTGTTATTGTCACAGTTCAATGGTAGAAGGGAACAGTGACAGCCTCCAGGTCATGAAATTGCAGCTTTGTTACATGAGATTTCTAGAAAATTTGCCCAGGTTATAGCACTAAGTTTTCTGTTTTCATCTTTGTCAGTGATATTTTTTCCTATCTTTTGTTGAGTGTGTCTTCAAGGTATTTTAAAGGTAAATTGGTATATTGCATTAATTTTACACAAGAAATTATATAATTTCTATACAGCAGCCTTTTTCATAGGACTGAATCAATAGCTAGAGAAGAACATCTCATCAAAAATTCACCAAATGAAAGCTGAGATTCAAAGAATTAAGTCTACTCAATCTTGGACTGGTCCTGACAAAAACTCTTTGTGGGGTGACAATGGCTTATGCCTATTTAAGATAATACCATTCCTTTATTATTCTCATAGTCCTTAATGTAGAACTAGATGAAAATAAAATGGAAGGTTGGGGAGATAGCTAAGTTGGTAGAGTGCTTTCCTCACATGCACAAAGCCCTGAGTTCAATCCCTGGCACCACAAAAAAAAAAAAATGGTGGGGCGGGGGGAGCAAGATCACTTGGATCTGGGGATTTAGCTCAGTTGGTAGAGTGCTTGCCTTGCATGCATAAGGCTCTGGGTTCAATTCCCAGCACCACAAAAAATAAAAAGATAAAAATAAATTGGTACGTTGTATAAAAATGGAGGTTTACCTTGAGGATACCAACATTATTTTATTATTTGTGTGATATGTACAAGTGCTTTATCTAACAGATTTAGAAGTTGAAGGCTCAGAAAGTCACTGATGACATTTCAGGAGATTCAGCTTAAACAATCCATTGCCAAACAAGGCCAAGGAACCTGAGATGTCTGAGGGGAATGTCCCCAGTGATCACTGTGTTGATTTCAGTGTATCTAAAACTATCAGGTGGACCATAGCACAAGGAAATAAACATTAAAAAGCATCATACAAGTAGTGGTGTAGGAGCTTGAAATAGGTGAATAGAGATGACACAATTGAGAATATTGCTCTGGAAAGGATAATTATAGAGCCATAGCATTATTTTAGAGTCACAATGGCAAATGACCAGAAAAGTTATGAGATAAATAATTGATTAAATTGAACTCGAGGTTAGAAGGAGCTGACTTTGGAAAGTGAGAAAGGAGCAAATACAGTTATGTTCCTCATAGCAAAACTTTCTTAAGCACTTAGAAAACCAGTTTTCCTTGTATTTTAAAATGTGGTGCTTCCAGCAGGGCACAGTGGCTCAGATCTGTAATCCCACTGGTTGGGGAGGCTGAGGCAGGACGATCACAAGCTTGAGGCGTGCTTCAGCAATTTAGTGAGGCCCTCAGCAACTTAGTGAGACCTTGTTTCAAAATAAAAATAATAAGGGCTGGGGTTATAGCTCCAGGGTAAAGTGCCCCTGGGTTCAATCCCCAGTACCAAAAGAAAAAAAATGGTCCTTCCCAAAGGACCAGTCCTCAATTAGATAAGGACTTTGTGCCAGAATGAAATGCAATTTCATTCTGCTTTTTTCACTAAGGAAAATGTCTTACTGTGAAAAAAAAAAAGTTAGTTGAATTAAGTAAGGGTAGAGTGCTCACCTAGCACATGGGAAACACTGGGTTCGATCCTCAGCACTACATAAAAATAAATAAAATAAAGGTATTGTGTCCAACTACAACTAAAAAAAATATTAAAAAAAAAAAAAAAACTTGGAGCCAGGCACTGTGGTGTATGCCTGAAATCTCTACAACTCAGGACGCTGAGGCAGGATTGCAAGTTGGAGACCAGCTTTAGCAACGTAGTGAAGCTCTAAGCAACTTAGTGAGAACCTGTCTCAAAATAAATAAATAAATAAATAAAAAGAGCTGGAGATCTAACTCAGTGCTAAAGCGTACCTGGGTCAAACCCCTAGTACTCAAAAAGTAAAAATTAAAAAAAATTGGAGAGTATTGAAAGCATATCAAAGTATGTCAATGGTATGTTATTCTGAACACCTTGTTAGGATCAGTTGCCTTGTTTGTTTGTTTGAAATATAAAATTTTTCCCTTTAGTGAATTAAGCTTTTCTTAATGCTCAGAGGGATAAAGTTTGAATTGCTGCTGTGATAACTCACGTGCGTATATTGAATTATATTGAAGGCTTGACATTGTATTAAAGAAGTCATCAAAAAATCTGTAAGTTTTGCATTTCTTCCAGGCAAAAATCTAAGAATAAAAATATAGAGTTAACAAAGGGACTTTGTAACATTAAAATGCATTATATGGAAATAATCATATAAACCAGAAATGCTACATGTCATAACCTTATTTTCAGTAAAATAATTTTATACCACATATATGAATAGTCTTAATGAGTGATCAAGTAAAATAGCAACCTATTGATGCAATTATTTGGCTTATCCTTCTCAAAATATTTCTTACAATATGCTTCTGTTACTAAAACCATAACTGACAAATCCACAAACATCATTCAAATAAATATTTCTGATTATGCAGTTCACAATTAAAGAAAATGCATTATTAAGTATCAAAGCATTTGCTAGTTCCACTCACATTCTGCCAAGTAGTAGTTACTGTCATTTGCCATTCCATAATTTACACTCCACTCAGACTTAACTTCTTGCAGCTTCTAAAACAAACAAAAACTGTTTAAGTCTTGGATGCCTGCTGACACTGTTCTTTTTCTTTTGGAACCACATTCCACTTTTAATAGAGTAATTAATGCTCCCTGCTGTATCAAAACAAAACAACCTCCCCCGGACAATCTTGTCTTACCACATGAAGATTTACTGGATTTCATAAAATCTAAGTCACCATCTATTGTAAGATGTATCATTTTGAGTAGCATTAAAAAAGAAAAATAAATTATTCCAATTAAACTATTGCACAGTGTGCTTCCTTATCATGTTAACTTTTAAGACATTTTACAATTAAAAAATGTTCTAAAATGATGTTGGGGGGAATGGGTCAGTGAAGCACATAAGAATCAATGTGATACTATATTATTCTCCTGTATATAGTCTAGTGAGGATCCCACAGCTGTAAATGAGACCATGCTGTGATTAGGGCATCTGGGCTTTTTCCATCTTGAAGCTTCACTGTATCCTGGGGACTTCTCAGAGCTCTTCATAGGATCCCTTTCATCTGGCTGGTCAATAAACCAAGAGAGAGAAAGAGCAGAGGATGGTAATGTTTGTTTCATTTATTTTGGTTAGAATGTGTTGTTAAAAATGCTAAAATTAACTAGAGGACTGTTACAAGGTTGTATGATAAACTATACTCCACCATATAGTCATTAGCAGTGGTGAGTCGATAATATACATTTTGAGACCAGTGATGAATAGTATTTTGTAAAAATACATTTAAAAAAAAAGAATACTAATTTGTTTTTCTAAGTAGAAAGAGGTCAGGATAAAGTACAAATAATCAAGAGATAAATGTATCACTTTAGATTTGAAAATGTTTATACATATATACATTTATATATAATATATAAAATAAATTTTATATGTAATGTATAATATAAATTAATATATAATATAATATAAATTTTATAAATAAATTCATATATATATATATATATATATATATATATATATATGTGTGTGTGTGTGTGTGTGTGTGTGTGTGGTGCTTGGGATCAAACCCAGGACTTTACACACGCTAGGAAGTGTTGCACCATTGAGCTATATTTCTAGCCCCTATTTCTCTGTATTTCAACTACCAACTTTGGGCCTTTCAAATAATACTTATCTATTGAAAAATAGAAATAGGTGATTTTTAGAAATCAATTCATATGTTGACGTATATATATTTATAGAGAGAGTGGGTATGTGAGTATGTTTGGTATAAATACAGGTAAAAAGGTCGTGTGTGTGTGTGTGTGTGTGTGTGAGTGAGTGATAATGATAACTAGCATTATTGAGCCTCTCAATGTATCAGACACTATTCTCAGTGATTTTCATATAATATCACAATAAATCCTCACAACAAGCAAATAAAGTAGGTGTAATTAACATACCATTTTATGGATATGGAACCCATGGTACAGAAATTTCACATGAAGATAATACATTTATAAAGTTTCAGAGTCCAAACAGTTTGACTCCAGAAACTGGGTTCTTAGCAGATTTAGATAATTCTTACCAGATTAGACAATTTCCAGTAACATTAATGACTCAATTTGGTAATTTATATCTAGAGGAAAATTAAATCTTAATAAATTTCATATCTTTGGTGTATGGATGTAAGTAACACTTTACAGTACATAATTAAGAATGGATTAGAAACTCTTCTTTTCTACTCCTGCCAAAACTGTACAAACAGGATATATAACCATAAAGAAATAGCAGATCATCACTCTACAAAATAATTGTAATCTTCCAAACTGTTAAGGTAAAAAAAAAAAAAAACAAAGGGTGAGTAACTAACTGTTCTAAAATAATGGAAACCAAAGACACATGATAGTTAAATGCAACACATTTATTGGATTGGATCCTCAATTGGGAGTGAAGGGGGATAGATATGAAGGAATTTATTGAGTAAATGGACAAGATTCGAATATGGCAGGTTTAGACAACAGTATTTAATCAATGTTAAATTTCCTGTGCTGTGAATTATAAAAGAATATACTTATTCTTAGAAAATATACACTAAAGTGAGTGTGCATGTTTGTATGTATGTGTGTATATGTGTATGTGTATGTGTATATAAAAGGAAAGAATGACAAAGTAAATGGGGTAAAATGTAAATATAAACAACTGATGAATCCAGTGAAGGGAATAAGGGAAATTTTCTTGCATCTTTTAGAAGTTGAAATCATATCAAAATAGAATGGAATGTTGCATATGGGAAGCAACATTATAAATTATTTAATTTATAAACTTATACAAATATAGATTAAGAAACCATCAAGCACTAAAGCAGTCACTGAGGATCAAGTGAAATTGAAACTAAGTATCTTTATTAGGAATGCAATAATCTGAGAATAAATGTGTGAAAGTAATAAAAACTTTCAGTTAATTAGGGAAATAGGATATATCCATTTAATTTTTAATAAAAAAACTATCAAGAGAATAAAATAATATATCCCAGCTAATATAGTATTAAGATATATTGGCCTTTTTCACAGCAAATGTGCATTTTGACCATAAGATTGTTTCTTTTCCAATGGACTTCTGATTGATAACATTTTTGGAAGAATATAAGATAGGTACTTCCATTATATTCTGTGAGTTAAGAGCTCTAATTCTATTTTGTAGATGAGGAAACTGAGGCTCAAAAGCATTGAATAGTTTGTTCAAGGCCACACAGGTACTATACTTCTTGGATTTCATACCCACATCAGTCTGATTCTAATCCTATATTTTTTCTACCATAGCCCCTTGGCATTTAGTGAAAGGTAATTCATCAAAATATATGTAAAGAATTGAAATAGGTAGGAACATTTTCAATGAAAAATGAGAGGAGATTCTTCTGGGTGGCAAAATTGATCTTTTAGTTCTCCTTTTGTTATGAAATGCTAGCCTTTTACAAATTAGAAGTTTGATCTTTAAACAATGGCTACTTTCAGTCAGTTTATTGAAGACAAAAAGAACTAACAATGGAAAGAAAGAATACAAGGAACACTACTTTTATTCAATAATGTTCTACACATAAAAGTGGTTGATTAACTGAAAAATTTCACTTTTCACATAGTCATTCTGACACTGAGCAGTTTTAGACACAGTTGGCTGAAAACCAAATGATTCCTTTGAGACCTTTTTCTACTCCTAAAGCAACGTGCACCTTAAAAAACTCTCCTTGGCAGGAGCCTCAAAGCTGCTGCAGCATTTTGTATGACAAAATATCTGACAGGAATTCTTATGACTGGGACAGCCATTAGGAGCCCAGGAAATATGCCAATAGACTGAGTGATCCATCACCCTAAGAAGATGTGCCTCCTTGGCTTTTTCATTCTATTTTAAACAGAATCATAAAGTAAATTTGAGTCATTGATACATGAAATAATTTTTGAAGTCTTGCTATTGCATTAAATAATTATTATATAATTATTATATTGAGGCATGGTGGCACATACCTATAATCCTAGAGACTCAAGAAGTTAAGGCAGAATGACTATAAGCTCAAGGCCAGCCTGGGCAATTTAGCAAGACCCTGTTTCAAACCAAATGAATAAAAAGGGCTGAGGATTTAGCTCAGTGATAACGTGATCCTTGGTTCAATCTCTGGTACCAAATAATAGTAATAATGATTAATTAATTATTTAGTTATTTAATATACTTTAATACACTACACTTAATGCTCTGCAACAACGATTGCAGAAGTTCATTAGAATCTCTTTTGGGAACATCAGATTGCTACATGCCACTGTCCAAGTCTCTGCTTTAAGTCTGGGGTGATGCTTGGTAATTTATGACTCTAGCAAGTTCCTAGAGGATGTTAAAACTTCTAGTCTAGAGACCACACTCAGAGAAGCATTGGTCCAAAATATTTGTAACATTTCAGATTTTCAAAGTGAGATTACTCATCAATCTTCTATAATCACATAAAATCCTTTGTATTAAAAATGTAAATATGTAAACATAACTATCTTTAAAAGACAATGCCTCCAACTTATTCAACTGATGGACCTAGATCTTCACTGCCCACAATAGATATTAGGTATATATGGCTATTTAAATTAATAAATGTTAAATAAAGTAAAAAGATTAGTTCATCAGTCATACTAAGCACATTCAAAGTCTCAATAATGATATGAGACTAGTGGCTATAAGATTGTATAGAAAAGAACATATTCTTCATCAAAGGAAGTTGCTTGATGTTGAGAGCCACAGCTGAATGGGCCCCAGCAAACTTCCAGCTGCCAGCAAACTTCCAGTTGCCAGCTGATGATTGGCTCACAGCGGCCCCAGCAACTTCTAGCTGCCAACTGATTGGCTCCTCTGTGGTGATGCTCACTGGGCCGTTTCCCCGCCCTTTCAGACCATGGAGCTGCTCATTGGGGGACTTTTTTTAGCTCCGCCCATGCAACCCAGCCAATCGGCCTCAAGAGGAGGAGGAGTGGGGGAGGTTGAGAGGCTTGTAGAAAGCCGGTGGTGGTAGTTGGGCTCTGAGGGTTTTTCCTGAGGAGCTGTGTGGTGTGGTGTGTGTGTTCTAAAAATAAAGTTTGTTTCTTTTGACAAGTGGCTCCTGAATTGTGCCCAGCCAGACTGCAGCAGCTTTGGATAGTTAATGGAGTCTTCTTTTCCTTTTATAAGCTGACTAAACCCAGGATAGCATTTAACATAAACAGAGCAGGCAGATTCATCTGTGACATGGTTTCAGGCATTTGTCCTTATTCTCTATTCCCCTTCATCTCAGAGAATCTGTGCACAGACACACACACACACACACATTTTTTTTATCATTCAATAGCTAATATCTAAAATCTGACCTTCAATGATTGGATCCAATTTAAAGACATAGATGCATACACATGTGGAAGATTGTCCTTAAATATTTAAATCATGTACAACTCTGTGAGTCATAAGAGTTTCCCAAAGTTCTGATTTGAAGGCTTGGATAGTTGAGAAAATTAAAATTGCCGCAGTCTGGATGGGCAGAATTCAGGAGCCACTTATCAAGCAGAAACGAACTTTATTTTTAGAACACACACACTGCACCACAAGAGCTCTTCAGGAATTCCCTCAGAGCCCAACTGCCACCACTGGCTTCTCACAAGCCTCTCAACCCCCCACTCCTCCTGTTCTTGAGGCCGATTGGCTGGGTCCCGTGGGCGGAGCCAAAAGAGTCCCCCAATGAGCAGCTCCATGGTCTGAAAGGGCAGGGAAATAGCCCAATAAGCATCAATGCAGAGGAGCCAATCAGCTGGCAGCTGGAAGTTTGCTGGGGCGCTGTGAGCCAATCATCACCTGGCAGCTAGAATTTTGCTGGGGCCCCTTAGGCTGTGGCTCTCAACATCTCCCCCTCTCTGTTTAAACAACAAGCATGTGGCTTAGGGACCGTGTCTGCCTTAGGTTGTCCAATACTACATATGGTCCTTACCTGTCATCGGATGAGCTGACCTCAAGGCGTCAGCCTCCTGTCTTAGGTTGGTACCATTGCAATTGGATCTTACCCATCATTCACTACCGGTCCAGCATACAGCCACACCTGTGGATAGGCCTTTGTACCAGCGGGGGGATGAGGTTCTTTGCCTCACCTCTGTTGGCCCCCAAATTTTAGCTGAACGACCATCACAAGCAGAAGGGAAGAGGATACACCAAGCCAATTGACGGCTCCTTTTGGAAAAATTGTACCACCGTTGACACCATCAGCAAAAATACCCCAACACTACCACAAGTCGCTGCACCAACAGATAGTTCACAATGCATACAAGTGATACATAGTCCAAGCAAGTTCTGCAAGCAGTTCAGTGATAGCTATTGCAGAAGCTGTAGATTGGTTTTATCTTTGTCTTCACTGGCATTGGGATGAAGATAGGAATTCTGGCAATAATGGCTAAAGAAAAAATTATGTAACATTCCAGCAGGCACTAAAAGAAAACAATTTTCTGAACAATTTACATTATCCTGAACAGAATTATTAAATATAATGAAAAGGAAAGGTGAAAGTAAACAAACAGATCTGTTAACCTCCTTTTTTGTTCACATATTAAAACAAACCTCAACAGCTGTTTACACAATTTAAATTAAACCATTTAAATCACATGAATAAAAAAAAAATATTTGGATCCATTTTTTCATGAATGCTCATCATATATGATATATGGACATACATACATACAAACATACAACACAAAACACAAGTGTGCACACATAATATAATACATACAACACATAACATAATAGTAAAGGCCTTATAAATTTTTACAGGTGAAATCTCCATTGCAATGTTTAAAAACTCTATAGTCAAAAAATAGAACTGATCAGCAAAACATTAACCTAGGTCTATAATAGAACTGATCAGCAAAACATTAACCTAGGTCTGTATGAGCTCAAAAAACAAAATAGAACTTCATGATGTGGGAAAGGGCAATAATAAAATAGATATTGAAAAATGCATCCTGGTTCTGTCGCAGATGTAAGGATAGCAAAACTGGAGTTCTGGATATCAGCTGTTATGGATTTGAGCCAAATCATCTTCTTTTTGGTCTGTAGAAATCGCTTTAGTTAATCTCTCTGGAATCCAAATCGGCTGCTGTTCTCCCTGTGGAAACACACAAACAGAACCCCGACTCCAGACCATCACTGGGTTAGGACCTTAGTTAATCTCTCTAGAATCCAAATCGGCTACTGTTCTCCCTGTGGAAACACACAAACAGACCCCCAACTCCAGACAATTACTGGGTCAGGACCTTTCCATTGTCCTGTTAGAATATCCTTCCAAAGTACCTTGGGCTTATGTACATTTTTTGGACACATATGCCTTTCTGTAGCACTAAGCCCTGATGAATCCAAATTTTAAAAGTTTAGAGTAAAAAGGGTTATTTTAAGTTTATCTTTGGGGAATATATACCCCTTCCCAATTCCTTCTTTTTGCTTTAATAAGTACATTTTAATAGTTTATTGAGCTCTTTCAACTATGCCTTGTCCCTTTGGATTGTATGGGATTCCTGTTATATGAGTAATGCCAAATGATGAGCAAAATTGTTTAAAAGAGGTAGAAGTATAGCCAGGGGCATTATCTGTTTTTAACTGTTTTGAAACACCCACAGTGGCAAAATTTTGTAAGCAATGAGCTATAATATCTTTAGTTTTTTCTCTGGCATGATGGGAGCCCATCAAAAATCCGGAAGAAGTATCAACTGTAACATGCAAATATTTTAATTTTCCAAATTCTGGCAAGTGTGTGACATCATCTTCCAAATATGGTTAGGTATCAGTCCTCTAGGATTGACTCCAAGATTAACTTGTGGTAAAAAGGTCACACAATTTTGACATTGTTTTATTATTTGTCTAGCTTGTTCCTTAGTTATTTTAAAATGCTTTTGTAAAGTATTAGCATTGACATGGAATTTTTTATGAAAATTTGTAGCTTCTTCTAGTGTAGAGAAAATATGTATGTCATGTGTAGTTTTATCTGCTAAATCATTGCCCAAACTAAGGGCTCCGGGCAATCCTGTATGTGCCCTGATATGTCCTATAAAGAATGGATCTTTTCTGTCCAAGATTAGAGTTTGTATAGTGGAAAGCAAAATAATAAAACATATTTGATCCTGGAATGTCAGTCAGAAGGAGCTGACAGAAAACAGGAGAACACGCCATTTAGGAAGTCTGGAAAAGCTTCAATTTACTACCTTGTCTTCTAAATCAGTCTGAATATTATATTGTATCCTTTGTATGGTGCCAACTGGGTTATGAAGAATACAGAGCAGGCAAATATGAGTTCCCATAAGGAATTCTATATTCTCATTTCCTCACTTGATTTCTTTCTATGGTTTTGTGAGATGTATTTGGATCTCAATGCCTTAAGAGACAAAATCAATAGGACTGTTGTGGAGAGGACATGAAGAAAGTATGCTTGAATATATTTAGTACACTGTTAAGACTAATGCAAATTCTGTGTTTTGTATTTTTCTCATGTTAAACATTGACCCTCTAGTTGTGAAAGCTGATTAACAGCTTTACAAGAAACAATGGCAATACAATCCCAGAATTTATCACCTTCCTTTCTCTGAAATAGGCCTGTCAACTGAGTCCACTTTGCAGTACTATGAAATGATAAAAAGCAAGATATTTCAGCCTTTTAAAGTTTGACATATTTTATCTATAAATATAGGATG
Organism: Marmota flaviventris; assembly: GCF_047511675.1. Lineage (NCBI taxonomy): Eukaryota > Metazoa > Chordata > Mammalia > Rodentia > Sciuridae > Marmota > Marmota flaviventris. The sequence continues at coordinate 21,595,863 of NC_092518.1, read as the reverse complement.
GATATGGTTAGCAATATTCTGACAATGTCCCTTGTCCACCTTTGTGATACTCTGCCTTTGAGTGTGGGTGTAACCTTTGAATATGAGATATTACTCCCATGATTATGTTAGATTACATGACAAAGGGATTATGCACATGTCATTAAGAGCTCAAGCCAGTGTGAAAATAAGGAAATTATCCTAGATATAGTTATCTGATTATCAGATACAACCAAATGAACCCTTAACAGACACTAAGCATATCCTAATTCAAGAGATTATGAATGTGAGAGATTTCATGTGAGGGAGGGTCTCTGTTCTTGGCATTGAAGAGGGATGGATATAGAACACCTCTATGAGCTGAGAGTAATCTCAGATGATAGCTAACAAGGGAGTGGATAGCTCAGTTCAACAACAAGAAAATTAATTCTGCTAACAACCTGGATGAGTTTGGAAGAAGATCCCAAGTTTCACATGAGAAAGCACTCAGCTGATATTTTGATCTTAGTTCTGTGAGATTTTGAGCAAAGAACCTACTCATACTATATTCAGGTTATGATCTATAGAAACTGAGATCACACACTGATGTGGTTTTTAACTGTTAGGTTTGTAATTGTTTGTTACCAAAAGAAAACTAATGCACTGCACCATCACTTAGAGACTGGCTTTTTAGCATCTATTATTTGAAAGTAGGAGAAGTCTGTAGCATATTTATATCTAAAGTATTTGAAATCATAGCATGATATTTGTATTTGTTTTGGTTCAATTCCTCAGGATTTAGAGGAGTTAATGGGAAGAGAGTACACAGAGAGTTGACAATGATTCCTGGGCTCTAATTCAATATGTCTAGGGCAGTAGCTTGTAGTTAATCCTACCAGAGAACATCTGTGACTATTTCTTGAGAGGACTTAATACAAATGAAGACCACATGACCCGCACGATGAATTTTATAATAGTTTATGGATATGTAGCATGAGAATCCAGTAATATCATTCCAAAATTGACTTATAGAGAGCATCATATATATCATTGTGCATATTTATATCCATATATATAATATGTATATTATATATATATACACACATATAAATCTATTTGAGAATACCAAAATGTTGCCAATATCATAAACTTTCTTATAATTCTTTCATCATCATTTAAAAATATAATACCATACAACATTCTGTAGGAGAGAGGGTAAAGTAAACCTTATCACAGAGATGTCTTTGTTTTGTAACAACCAATATTTCAGAATGGCCATTATTAGTCTACTTGTCACTGTAGGCTATATCCTCAATATTTTAATACCTTTGTTATTTTCTTGTCTTAACTTGTAAATTTATTATTATTACCATTACTTTATTGATGATGAATTCATCTCAATTATATGCAAGATCAAGAAAAAAAAGGAAATTATATTCAAGACTGCTTATTAAAAGTCATCCTGCCTTAAGAGCAGAGCCACAGCAATGATTGGAAAATTGAACATTTTCTATCCCTTTTCAATTAATTGCCAATTTCCTTCTAACATTAACATTAGATTTCCATGTGTCTAATTGTATTTTTTCTCAACACCCATGAATCAATCTTTTAATAATTATTTAATTTGATATTATTACAACTAATTCATTGATCTACTTTTGAGAAGCAATTGGAGTGATTGCTGGTAAAGAAAATTAAGGGTGCCTGAGAGATAGTTTGATCAGACCTTACCATAATTCAAAATGATAAAGTTACCAGATCTGCCTATGCAATCAATGATGACATTGAACTCCTGATATAGGGATTTCTTCCTCTTGTAAATTATCTCCTAGGCTTACACAATGGCATTTCTAAAGGTTTTTCTGTGGACCACCCACATCAGAACCACCCAGAAAGCTTGCTAGAATGCCTATTTTGGCCTCCCCTCAGGCCTGCTCAATTAGAATCTTTGATTTTAGGGCCCAGGAATGTACGTTAAATAATGTCCTTATAAGATTTCTATGAACAACCAAGTCAGGAAACAATGATAAATGAAGGGTAAGAAGTGGAGTAGTTCTGTTTCCTTATAAAGTAGTGTCCAGATCCTTTCACTCTCAGCATCCCATAGCTTATGGGCTTCATGAGGCTCATCTGCATGGGTTTTCCTCTCAGATATGGTGAAAACATCTTACCTCAATATTGAATGGATTTATACTCTCTATCAACAGTATATCTCACTTAAGGGGAAATGTCCAGCTTGTCTCAAGTTTTGTAAATCTCTCAATTTCTCCTATTTTAAAAAATATTTTTAGTTATACATGGACACAATATTTTGCATATTCATTTTTACATGGTGCTGAGAATCAAACCCAGTACCTCACGTGTGTAAGGCAAGCACTCTGCCATTGAGCCACAACTCCAACCCCTCACCTTTTTTTTATTTAGAAGAGTAAATCACCTAGAATCATTTTAAATATGACATCACTATTTTATCCCATATGAGTTAACGTGGTAGGAAGTCTGTGTGCTTCAGGAATCCACCTTGATGTCTTTATGAGAACAGAAGAAAAATGGTGAAAAACCAGTGACTTTTTAGTGCACAGCAGATTTCAAGAGAAACATTTTTAAGTCAAGTCATGAGATCATGTGCTTGTGTGAACTTTCGGGGAATCTAAATAGGGATGATTAGGTTGGATAAATCAAGGATGAAAGTAGTCCCACAAAAAGCCAGAAGGTGATTTTTTCACCTATATGTCTTATATATGAAAAAATAGGTGAAATATATGTAATAAACAAATATCTTTATATATAAAATAAATTATGTCTAAAGATTTTTGTGACATAAAACAGTGTGTAGGGGAGAAAAGATTGTAATTTGGAGAGGAATAGATATGAATTTGAATTCTAATCCTGCTATTATCATTATACATTCAATCCCTATGTGTCTCATTTTTGTCACTTACAAAATTTACTTACCTTTTATTGAAAATTTTCCAGATAATGCATAAGATGCCCAGTTAAATTTGAATTTCAAAATAACAACAAATATTTTTAGACTATTTAGAATATGTGTACACTAAAAATTTATTTTTTATCTGAAATTCAATTTTACTAGGCATCCTGTATTTTGCTAAGTCTCACCACCTTACTTTAGGGATAACCTTGCTTATATCTAAAGATTTTTGGAAAAGCCAAATGAGATGGGACATGCAAAACACATAAATGAGTGTTTGGCAAATATTTGGCACCACTGCACACCATTTTCCTACTTCTTTAACATCTGCTCCAGTTCAGATACTCTGCATATGTCGAAGCACTGATAAAGAGAGAGCTGCTGGCCTTCAAAATTTCCTATCTGACTAAACACAACTTTTATAGCTAAATTTGTATTAAGTTTCACAGCTTAGCTATAAGTAAAATTTTATACTCTATCTTTAAAATAGATGCACAAAAATACAAACTATTTATTTTCTGGAACAGATTAAGAAATGTATCTAATAAAAACCAAAGAAAAGCCTTTCTCATTGATAAGAACTATGCAAGTTATAAGTGGAGTATATTATAAATGAAGTTATTTCCTTTGAGTCTATCTTAAAAATTTCTAAGAAACCTCATGGAATTGAGTAGATAGTTTTTCCTATAATGCAGAAATGTTTCAAGAATCCAAAACAGTAAACCTTTTTCTGTACTACCTCTTCATAAACTAAAATGGTGTTTCAGTCTTAATTCTAGCTGTGATTTTCTTGCTATGAATTTCTGTATAGAAAGAAAATATTTTTATTTTTAAACTTCATTTAAACACTTATGTAAATAAGTCCAGACTTATGCAGCACAATGAAAATGGGAGGCTTGTTTATTATCATTCACATCAAATTGATGATTTGATTTTCAGTTGGGCACAATTCAGCAGATCCAATTAATTGGAACTTAGCACAGTTCAGCAACTACTGCTAAGTGATTTTCAATTGTCCTCAGGCTATAATTAGGAAGATAATAATTTAGGGCCTTTTTAGATCAAATATCTCAATATTTTAGATTGAACATGTCTAATATTAAATAATTGAGTACACTTAGGATACATAGATAGAACAAAGGAAAATGGTTGCTTTTAGTAACTTATTGAGAAGATAAGTTTATGATTATTTTACTTTCTAGAGTTTCAAGAGTGTTCACTTTTTATTCAATTTCCATATTTATTCCTCAAATCTCAAGAGATTTTCACCTAACAAGTGTGTCAAATTTTGGAAGAGATACTGTTATCATTGATCACTGGATTGTGTGGTACACATCTTCTTCCCCATTTCAGGGACTTTTGTGTGAGGCAGAGGAGAATTAACATAAAAGAGAAGACCTAGCCTGCTAAAGGGAAAATGGTTCCCTCAACAATCAACCCTTTCAACTTGCAGTGTGGGTACTTGCAATTTGGAATCTTCTTTCCCAATCCCTTCTAGCAGAAAATACCATGTCTTCTAGTAATAGCATTGCTCCCATTGGGCCATATCTCTTGACAGTTTCAAGCCTGAAGACTAAGAATATCTTCAGTATGTATCATAGATAGTTACTTAAGTATGCAAGTGCTTCAATTTGCAATGTATTTTTTAAAGTACTCCACATTTATTGACTTTGTTTATATTCTCCACAAATTTATGAAGTGGATAACATCATTTTCATTAACAGATAAGGTAATTGATACTTAGGAAAGTTAAGTAACCTACCTAGTGTCACACAGATGGAACTAACTGGTGAAGATTAGATTTGAACCCAGGTGGGCTGATTCCAGTTTGGAGGGGATAGGTCCTTCTTCCTAACTCAGTTTTTTCTTATCAAACAACTGTTTCTATTAGTGTATCCCAAGTTAAATCTAGGAGCAAAACTTTTAAGCTAAACTTTTGTCTTCCTTTATTGACCGCCACATGTCTTTATTTCCCCAGCATGTTAATTCCTTCTATATTTATGTAGCACCCACTATGGGAGATTATTTAAGACTTCAAGGTTAAGGATGCAGATAAAATAGTTTGTGCCTTCAAGGAGACAACAGTCTACTAGGAGTCTTCAACTATTTAAAAACAAATTAAGGGAAGTATTAAAGGCATCATGTATAATATGTGCTGGGAGAACAAATAAATAAGAAGATCCTCATTTCTGCCTGAGGCCTTAGAAATCTTCCTTAATATTTTCTCTCTAAAATTATATAGTTTTGAGATAAACATTAGCATAATTAGAGTTTGAGTGTTAACATCAAAGATCTGCCATAATCACACTCTGTCTTTATATGCAAAGATATAATATGAGTCACATAAAATTTTTATGTCATAAATATCTACTTATACAAATTTGATGACATATAACTTGCTCTATCAGTTCTTATTCGTAGATTCTCCTAAGCAAGCATGTAACACTATATTCAGGCTATTTAGTCATAATAATCTGCACGTTGTGTGTAAGTTCATTTTGCTATACCCCTGCTGTTTTTCCCATCCATAATGAAAAAGAAATGTTGGAAAGTTTCTTTAAACTCATGGCATAATTATTTATCTTCCACTCTGGTTGGTCTCACAATCTTTTCTGTACCTTCATAAGATGTTTTAAATTATTTCATTTAAGTGTGTGTGTGTGTCTTCAATTGTGTGTAAAATGTGTATGAGTGTTTATGAATATGGCTTTAGATTTTGGGAAAAAAGAACAGGTTTGTTTATGTGGTAAAATTACCTGAGATATCTATGATTCCTATGTCTGGCATAAACTAATAGAGTAAATTGGTACAGAACAAATATCAAACCTTGAAATGTATCTATAGTTTAATATTTTATCTTTAATTCACAAGCATATTTTTCTTCACAGGTGGTTCAATCTTTTCCCATTGAATCACTTGTATAGAAGAGAATGGTAGAAATAGTTATAATAAATCAACTAATTGGAAATTGAATTTAGGGGCTATTGAAAACTTACCATAATTAATGAAGCTTGTAGTAGAGACATCTGGTGTTTTCCCATATCCAGTTCTTTTCCTTCTAGAAACACAAGAGATCTATGCGTCCTTACTCATCTGCAGTTATATGGAGCTATTATGACTAGTTCTTGCTGATGGATTGCGAGTGAAGTATCACTTGTATTTAGAATCATTTCTGCACTAAAAGATTCAATTTTCACAGTGAGACTTTCTAGTGCTTTTCTTTCCTTATGAACCAAGGAAACAACATGATGTTCTGCTGGCACAGGGAAAGGATAACAGCTTCCATTAGCTTGGATTCCTATGTCACGACACGAAATATTGCTGACACAAAGAGTTACCCAGACCTACCTGGAAATTTGCATGTTGTGTTAAGCCACTGAGATTAAAGATTGTGTGTAATGTATCCTAACTAGTCTATACTGCTTAATACATATTTCAAAAGATACCTAATTCTGCAAGCATTTATTTCCAAATAGTTTTGTCTACTTGGGATTCTTTCTCTGTTGTGAATGACTGGTAAGATTTAAACTAAGCAACTTACAAGTATATTACAGGTGTATCATTGATTACTTTTACAAAATGATTTCAAAGATATTATGCCATTTGATCCGTGGTTTTTTATAAACACTGAGTGAAGAAATTGAGGCATAGAAATTTTAAGTAATTTCATCCAAAGGCTCAGATAGAGGTGAAATACAGATGATATTTCTTGCTTCTGTATTTCTTGTATTTAACTAGCATTAATAATCACACACTTATTTTTCATGTGAAATAACCATATCCTAGATCTGAAGACAAAGAAAATAATTGAATGTGACTGGACAGATTTGAATTTTTTTAAACTTTTTAAATAATCTCATAATTGTTTTTAAATTGTATTATTATTTACATTCAAATAATATAAGGATGTTGCTTATAGCTATCCTATGTGTTTTACATAGTTGTTTATTGTGTCCACCAAAAAAATGGTTTGAAGACCAAACAGCCCCTTTGGGAGTGTTTATTCAGGAAAAATGGGTTCTGATGATGATAAGAACCACAGGATAACAGCTATAATAATGCTGCTTATATTACATCAGCTTGACTCAATATCTTAAATAATGAAACATTCATCATTTGCTTATTGTTAGAGAAAACGTCTCTTAGAACATTGGCTAAGGGAAGAAAAGAAGCAAATTCCTTTATTCTTTTATTCTCTACACAGTTTTGGCATTTAAATTATAGATGGACTATTATGGTTATATAATAAACACATTAAATGTCTATACTACCAAATGTACTTCCCTTCCCACCCACAACATGTGCATGCACATAAAAACAGGAAAATAAAGATTCAGTAAATGTCCATTTATCTCACATTTCATACAGTGCAGAAAAATACTTAGATTTGTTTTTTACTTTCCAGTTTGATTTTCTAAACAATTCAGGATTTATGACAATGAGATGACACAGATATATTACTCTGTGGAGATATGCACTTTCACGACATTGGCAAGTGGTTTGAGATTGATGACACAAAACTGCTCCAGCAGTTGATCTGGCATTGTATGCTCTTCTGCTCTAATGAAAGAAGGAGCCTCACATGGATCATAATTATCAAGAACTATCTGTTACTGTCAGTGACAAAAGAAAATCATACTCAATTTCACTGTGTGTATTAGATATTACTGCTAAAGATTAAATAAAAGTAATCTACTGTAGATACAGAAAGAATACATTGAAATTAGCTGAGATATTTACAAGATGCCACATAGGAATCAGAGCTTGTGGCATTAACCAAAGTAATGATGTTTTTGGCACTGAACATGACTTACATATTGATACAATGGTACATGTTTTCTTGTTTCAGAAGTTTATTTTTATAGAAAAGGCAACAAGCATGTAATAACTAGTATTAGGTATATTAGGGGAAGTAACTAAGCAGATGAAATCTTTCTGGACATTCTCCAGCATCATAAAAATATACTTAATCACATGGCTGTCATTGAGTTCATGGATTTAAAACAAAATTAAATAACCACAAAGCATGAATACCTTAAAATATTTTCAGCCTGAAAAGGACCAAAAACAAATTTTGTGTTTTAGGTGGGAATAAATATGTAATTTAATCTAAATTCTATAAACTAGAAGGACTTTACTATGTTGTTTTAAAATCTCTTTAAGTTCAATATTATTTAACTTTGAAATGAAAGTGACATATAGAATTACTATTTATATTAGTGGTTATAAATTTTCAAGTATTCATGATAATAGAAGGGAACTTGGAAAATAGAGGTTTCAATTAAATTTGAATTTGAAGTTGTAGTCACCTATTCACAATCTCAGCATGCAGCTAATTCTGTTTTTCTTTTATATTGTTAAATTATATAAGCTATTTCTGTGCAAATGTTAGAGGAGTTGAGGGGTATAGTAACTTAAATTTTACTAACCAAGAAGTGAATTATTTTCTATCACATTAATCAATTGCTACAATTGATGACACTGAGCAGAAAGAACTATCAAAATCCAAAGCTTCAGAATTCCCAATAGATACTACAATGGTTTCATTACAGCATCTGTTCTACTTTGGCTGTGTGCTGCTATGCAGAGCTTGGTCTCCTTAACCACTCCTACAATTATGTACTGATTTTATGCCCTGAAATCCATTTTCAGAGAATCTCCATTTGCAATTGTTTTCATCTCTTTATTTTTGTAATGTGACAATTAAGAGTGCATTTCTTATAAATTCAGCAAATAAGTTCATGCATAATTGTAGTTAAGTTATAACTATAAGTTAGTTACACAAATGAGCCATCAATACATGTTCCATAGACAAATTCCAAAATAGGAGTAGAGTTGTCTAACATATTTAACAGTTTAATAATTACAGGTGTTATAATCATTGATCCAAATTCTATTTTCAGTGCTTTTACCTGTTATTATTTTAGTTTATATTATTTTTATTTACTTCCCATTTTTGCTATTCTGGTTTATGCTTTTAACTTTTCTGGTATATTGTTTTCTTTTACATCTTTTTCTTGCCAGACTAAGTGGTTTTACATGTGTTTCTTTCTCTCTGTCCTTTAGAAGATCATTTTTTTTTAATTTCTAAAATTGGATGACATTTAGATGACTAAAATGTTTGACATTATCAAGTGTTATCAAGGATATGGAGATATTAGAACACTTGCATTGCTTGTGATGATTTAAATATGCACAGCACTTTTGGGAAAAATACTCAGCAGGACTAATTAAGCTATACAGAGATTTCAGTAATTAATTTAAATCTTGATATATTAGAAAAAATGTGTTTAAGGATATAGAATGCATGTACAAGAGTGACCCCAGAAGTTGTATCCATAATAGCTGAAAGCTGGAAATAAATGTCCATCAAAAGGTGAATGGGTGAGCCAGGCACAGTTGCACATACCTGTAATTTCAGCAACTTGGGAAGCTGAGGCAGGAGGATCACAAGTTCAAAGCTAGCCTCCTCAACTTATCAAGGCCCTAAGCAATTTAGTGAGACCTTGTGTCAAAATTAAAAATATAAAAAGGGCTGGGGTTAATAGTTCAGTGGCTAAGCACCCCTGGATACAATCCATGATACAAAAAAAAAAGTGAATGGGTGAATTGTGATATAATTATGCAATGAAATACTACATAATAACAGAAAAGAGAAAGTTGTCAATACATGTTAACAATATAGCTTAGTTTCATACTCATGATGCTGAGGAAAATAAGCTAGGTACAAAAGAGTACACACTCTTGGAAATGGGCATAATTCAATTCATATGAAGTTAAAAAAGACAAAATTAATTTGTGGAAGTAGAGATCAGAGCAATGTTTATCCTCAGGGAGAGGCTATTGACTGAGTAAGAATACAGGAGATGTTTCTGGGGTGCTAGAATTTTTGTGTAACTTAACATGAGAAGTGGTTACATATGTATACACACATAAGAAAAAAATTCACACAAATTAATATTTATGCAATTTTATATAATTCCTCAGTTAAGAAAAATCTACTGGTGGTTATGTATCAACTTAATTATTGAGTCAATATTTCTTTACTTGACAATATTAAGAATTAAACTAGACCTTCTAATATTTTCTATACCTAAAGATGAAAATCAACTGATATATTTTTTCTGGATTTTGTCTGGTATCTTAGTTTTAAATATTTTAGTTTCTGTTATTCTTGGTAATTCAAGATGTAGAAATGCTTTTGATTTCTATTTGTGGTCGCATTTATAACAATTATTTAACATTAAATTTTTACTAAATGGTTTTAATCATTTCCATCAGTCTTGCTAGTTCCTGAGGTTTTTTGATTCATTACAAAATATTCCTTCAAGGGTAAATAATCTATTTTTCTAAGCCCTCTACCTGTGACACTTTAACTGAAAACAAAACCTCTTCTAGAGATAAAATTCTTTTTTATCTAAAACTGCACATATCATTTATTTAATTTCTGGACTTTAAATTAAAAAAAAAAAACAGAAGACTGGGATCAGTAAGGCTTTTCCATTAATCTCTTTTTCATCGTGACTGGTTATAGAGATTTTAATCATATTGTAAAAATTATATATTTCAAGCCTATCTAAAGGTATTTCTTTTTCCATTAACTTTGTCTGGGACCAAAGAGCCCTGGCTTTGGACATATAGTTTTGTGTGTCTTTATTCACATGTACAATTGGATTGGCTATCATATTTTTGTAATATTTAATTCTTCAGTTTTCTTTATTTGATCATAAATTTACTGTATGTTAGATTTTCACTTTATTTTATGATTTTTTCTTATGTTATGAAGTATATGTGTATATGCCCTCTGAATGCATATTTTGAAATGCTAACCCCCAACATTATGGTATTAGGAGATGGATCATTTGGAAGACAGAATAAGAAAAGTACATAAAAGTGAATACCCAAGGAATGGGATTATTGCCCTCATGAGTTAAGAGACAGTGAGCCTATTTCCTCTCTTTGCTTTTCACCACAAGGATATAATAAGATGGCTCCCTGAGAACTGGAAGATAGCCTTCACTGCATCTCCACCATGTTGGCACCCTGAGCTCACATTCAGCCTCCACAACTGTGAGACATAAATTTGTGTTGTCTATAAGCCACCCAATTTGTAGTATCTGAATCTTGCAACCTGAACTAAGACCATTTATCTTATTTTTTCCATCTTTATTTTTATTTTATTTTTTTAATTTTTTTATTATTAGTTGTTCAAAACATTACAAAGCTCTTGACATATCATATTTCATACATTTGATTCAAGCAGATTATGAACTCCCGTTGTTGCAAATTCACATCGGTTACACATCCACTTTTTTACATACTGCCATACTAGTGTCTGTTGTATTCTGCTGCCCTTCCTATCCTCTACTATCCCCCCTCCCCTCCCCTCCCCTCCCCTCCCATCTTCTCTTTATACCCCATCTACTGTAATTCATTTCTCTCTCTTGTTTTTTTTTCCCCCTTTCCCCTCACTTCCTCTTATATGTAATTTTGTATAACAATGAGGGTCTCCTTCCTTTACCATGCAATTTCCCTTCTCTCTCTCTTTCCCTCCCCCGCTAGCCAATCCCTAAAAAACAAATGCCAAATGTCATCTTTGATATAAGGAGAGCAACTAAGAAGAGAATAGGGAGGAAGAGCATCTTTATTTTTAAAGAGAATCTCAGATTTGCCCTGCGAATTACTATTTCTATACTTGTAGAATTATGATTTTGTTCTTTTTCAATTCTTATGTGATTTAGTTTTTATAATAAGACTTATATTTGTATTAATTTCCTTATGAACCATAGCTCCCTAGTCTTTGCTTCTGAATCTTATTCAGTCTCTTTTCTGGGTAACTGTTTTCTCAGTATCTCGCTGTCTAATCTTGCTTCAGAAATCTGTATTTTCTTGAATTTACTTGAAATAACATGACAAATACTGATTATGGTTTTTATTTTTTTTGCATTTTTCAAATGCTTTCCCTGCTTTTGTTTGTGTTTTTATAATATAGTACATATTTCACAAACTCTACATATCTTTTGATTTGCTTATTTGAACAATTGATATAAAAACAGGCCTGATATTTGTTTTCCCCCATTGTTTTAAGTGAAAGCTACTTTCATATTTTTGATCCCTTACTTTAGCACTATTACAAAGATTCTATCATTTACTAAGCTCTAGATCTACTTGGGAATTCAGTTATGTGGAAGCTACAGTTAAGAAAATGATAGTGATATTTGTAAAGTATCTAGTCAGAGAACATTCTTATCTGATTATTTTCTCTGTTTTTGATAAGACAATGTGGTGTGATGTGACTTCTTAGACTACTTCCCAATGAAATCCTATTTACCGTGAAAGAAATGTATTATTTGAGATGTATTGTCCTCATTATACCTGCAGAAGATATTTTTGTTTCCTGTTGCAGACCATATCCTGGGTTTAACATTTATCTAATCCAAGTGTTGCTGATAAGCTATGGTAAAGAGAATACCAAATGGTGCCTTCTCCATCTACCTAATAGCTTGGTCTTTAGTTTTGCCCTTACTGTTTTAGCCTCTTTTCTTTTTAATGTCCATATCCACAGATCCATATTTTATAAAAGTCAAGTTATTTCTTCGTCTCTTTCTAACATTTATTATCATCTTCACCACATTTAACATGATTACCTTTCATGTCTCTGCAATGTGTATAACTCTCTCCATAACTCACATTATTCCTAGTATCTATAAAACAACAATAAGAATATCTCAGAAGAAGCAAATGTTTTTCTGGTATTAGCATTATAGGGATTTTCCCCCAAGAGCTATTTTATGAAAAACACTGTATTTTGCACTTTATTATACAATATACTTGACTTTTTTTAATCCTCAATAAGTGAACTGTTTTAAAAAATCTCATTTTGAAGCATTCTACATTCTGACCAGCATTTCTTATCCTTCTGGATCACTTATACCAGCACTCTTAATTCAGCAACCGTTCGTCTATCTATTCTCACTCCACTCTTTCTCCATTATGCATGCCTGACTAAAGCCATCTATCCAAATATGTTATGCCTTCAGCCAGTAAGCTGAAATAAGCATAAAATACACACAAATATTCTACTTGGGCATATTTTACATTCATGATCACACATTTCAAATACATACAACATTACCAGATGACCTTATTTTACTTTCTTAATTAGACTGATTTTCCATTTCTCAATTATTTTTTATAGTTTGTCCTTTCTCCTCAAATAGTTATTATTTTTCCATACCCTCCCTTCCTCCCTCTGTTATATTCTTATCTCATTGTTCTCTGGTCAAGTGGAAATAATAAATGAGAAAACTCCCTCAGCTTTCTTTAATCAAATCTATCTTTGTGACAACTTTTTACTCACAATCTTTGCATTTCCTTCTTTGCATTGTTGTCTAATGTTACAGCTGGCCTAACCAATTACCACTCTGATCTCAGACTTCATCTTCTCAAGGATATCATTCTTACACTTACATACTCTCTCCCAAAATATCAAGTCTGTCCTACTATGCATTTCCTAAAACATGCAAAATGGTATTTTTCAACAATCTTAAAAGTTTTGCCGGAGTATTAGGATAGGTTTAGCTTTAATGAAGGAAAAAATTAACCTAGATAACTCAGGACAAACACACAAAGTTTTCTTTCTTCCTCATGTCACAGCCCAGAATGGATAACTTTGATCTTCTTGGTGACTTTCCTCAAAACTGACTCAGCATCCCAGGTTGCTTTCACTTCATGATTTTTTTTTTTTTACATATGAGAGTTTATTTGTCAGAGCTGACAAAAAAGAGGCCATCTCTCCATAGACATAGAGAGGCAATACAGGCTTGGGGTTCAGAACCTTTTTTTTTTTCTCAATTTTTTTTTTTTCTTTTGTTTTTTTTGTTTTTTTTTTTTTAATTTTTTATTGTGGGTTGTTCAAAACATTACAAATTTCTTGACATATCATATTCCACACTTTGATTCAAGTGGGTTATGAACTCCCACCTTCACCCCATACACAGATTGCAGAATCACATCAGTTACACATCCATTGATTTACAAATTGCCATACTAGTGTCTGTTGTGCTCCACTGCCTTTCCCATCCTCCACCCTCCCCCCTCCCCACCTCTCCCCTCCCCTCCCCTCCTCTCTCTCTACCTCCTCCACTGTATAACCCTGAGGGTCTCCTTCCATTACCATGCATTTTCCCTTCTCTCTCCCTTTCCCTCCCACCTCTCATCCCTGTTAAATGTTAATCTTCTTCTCCTGTTCTTCGTCCCTACACTGTTCTTAGTTACTCTCCTTATATCAAAGAAGATATTTGGCATTTGTTTTTTAGGGATTGGCTAGCTTCACTTAGCATAATCTGCTCTAATGCCATCCATTTCCCTGTAAATTCTATGATTTTGTCATTTTTTAATGCAGAGTAATACTCCATTGTGTATAAATGCCACATTTTTTTTATCCATTCGTCTATTGAAGGGCATCTAGGTTGGTTCCACAGTCTTGCTATTGTGAACTGTGCTGCTATGAACATCGATGTAGCAGTGTCCCTGTAGCATGCTCTTTTTAGGTCTTTAGGGAATAGACCAAGAAGGGGAATAGCTGGGTCAAATGGTGGCTCCATTCCCAGCTTTCCAAGAAATCTCCATACTGCTTTCCAAATTGGCTGCACCAATCTGCAGTCCCACCAGCAATGTACAAGTGTACCCTTTTCCCCACATCCTCGCCAGCACTTGTTGTTGTTTGACTTCCTAATGGCTGCCAATCTTACTGGAGTGAGATGGTATCTTAGGGTGGTTTTGATTTGCATTTCTCTGACAGCTAGAGATGTTGAGCATTTTTTCATGTACTTGTTGATTGACTGTATGTCCTCCTCTGAGAAGTGTCTGTTCAGGTCCTTGGCCCATTTGTTGATTGGGTTGTTTGTTTTCTTATTGTCTAATTTTTTGAGTTCTTTGTATACTCTGGATATTAGGGCTCTATCTGAAGTGTGAGGAGTAAAGATTTGTTCCCAGGGTGTAGGCTCCCTATTTACCTCTCTTATTGTTTCTTTTGCTGAGAAAAAACTTTTTAGTTTGAGTAAGTCCCATTTGTTGATTCTAGTTATTAACTTTTGTGCTATGGGTGTCCTATTGAGGAATTTGGAGCCCGACCCCACCGACTGTAGATCGTAGCCAACTTTTTCTTCTATCAGACGGCGCGTCTCTGATTTGATATCAAGCTCCTTGATCCATTTTGAATTCACTTTTGTGCATGGCGAGAGAAAGGGATTCAGTTTCATTTTGTTGCATATGGATTTCCAGTTTTCCCAGCACCATTTGTTGAAGATGCTATCCTTCCTCCATTGCATGCTTTTAGCCCCTTTATCAAATATAAGATAGTTGTAGTTTTGTGGATTGGTTTCTGTGTCCTCTATTCTGTACCATTGGTCCACCCGCCTGTTTTGGTACCAGTACCATGCTGTTTTTGTTACTATTGCTCTGTAGTATAGTTTGAAGTCTGGTATCGCTATACCTCCTGATTCACACTTCCTGCTTAGCATTGTTTTTGCTATTCTGGGTCTTTTATTTTTCCATATGAATTTCATGATTGCTTTCTCTATTTCTACAAGAAATGCCGTTGGGATTTTGATTGGCATTGCGTTAAACCTATAGAGAACTTTTGGTAATATCGCCATTTTGATGATGTTAGTTCTGCCTATCCATGAACAGGGTATATTTTTCCATCTTCTAAGATCTTCTTCTATTTCTCTCTTTAGGGTTCTGTAGTTTTCATTGTATAAGTCTTTCACCTCTTTTGTTAGGTTGATTCCCAAGTATTTTATTTTTTTTTGAAGATATTTTGAATGGAGTGGTTGTCCTCATTTCCAATTCAGAGGATTTGTCGCTGATATACAGGAATGCCTTTGATTTATGCGTGTTGATTTTATATCCTGCCACTTTGCTGAATTCATTTATTAGCTCTAATAGTTTCTTTGTAGAGCCTTTTGGGTCTGCTAGGTATAGAATCATATCATCTGCAAATAGTGATAATTTAAGTTCTTCTTTTCCTATTTTTATGCCTTTAATTTCTTTCGTCTGTCTAATTGCTCTGGCCAGTGTTTCGAGAACTATGTTGAACAGAAGTGGAGAGAGAGGGCATCCCTGTCTAGTTCCAGATTTTAGAGGGAATGCCTTCAGTTTTTCTCCATTCAGAATGATGCTAGCCTGAGGCTTAGCATAGATTGCTTTTACAATATTGAGGTATGTTCCTGTTATCCCTAGTTTTTCTAGAGTTTTGAACATAAAGGGATGCTGTACTTTGTCAAATGCTTTTTCCGCATCTATCGAGATGATCATATGGTTCTTATTTTTAAGTCTATTGATGTGGTGAATAACATTTATTGATTTCCGTATATTGAACCAGCCTTGCATCCCAGGGATGAATCCTACTTGATCATGGTGTACAATTTTTTTGATATGTTTTTGTATCCGATTCGCCAGAATTTTATTGAGGATTTTTGCATCTAGGTTCATTAGAGATATTGGTCTGTAGTTTTCTTTCTTTGAAGTGTCTTTGTCTGGTTTAGGTATCAGGGTGATGTTGGCCTCATAGAATGAATTTGGTAGTTCTCCCTCCTTTTCTATTTCCTGAAGTAGCTTGAAAAGTATTGGTATTAGTTCTTCTTTAAAGGTTTTGTAAAATTCTGCTGTATACCCATCTGGACCTGGGCTTTTCTTAGTTGGTAGTCTTTTTATGGTTTCTTCTATTTCCTCAATTGATATTGGTCTGTTTAGGTTTTCTATATCCTCCTGACTCAATCTGGGCAGATCATATGACTTCAGAAATTTATCTATGCCTTCACTATCTTCTAATTTGTTGGAGTATAAGGATTCAAAATAGTTTTTGATTATCTTCTGTATTTCTGAAGTGTCTGTTGTGATATTGCCTTTTTCATCCCGTATGCTAGTAATTTGAGTTCTCTCTCTTCTTCTCTTCGCTAGCATCGCTAAGGGTCTGTCGATTTTGTTTATTTTTTCAAAGAACCAACTTTTAGTTTTGTCAATTTTTTCAATTGTTTCTTTTGTTTCGATTTCATTAATTTCAGCTCTGATTTTAATTATTTCTTGCCTTCTACTTCTTTTGCTGTTGTTTTGCTCTTCTTTTTCTAGGATTTTGAGATGAAGTATGAGATCATTTATTTGTTGGTTTTTTCTTTTTTTAAGGAATGAACTCCAAGCAATGAATTTTCCTCTTAGAACTGCTTTCAATGTGTCCCATAGATTCCGATATGTTGTGTCTGTGTTTTCATTTATCTCTAAGAATTTTTTAATTTCCTTCTTGATGTCTTCTATAACCCATTGATCATTCAGTAACCTATTGTTCATTCTCCAAGTGATGTATGCTTTTTCCTTCCTTCTTTTATCGTTGATTTTCAGTTTCATTCCATTATGATCAGATAAGATGCATGGTATTATCTCTACTCCATTATATTGTCTAAGAGTTGCCCTGTGACATAATATATGATCTATTTTTGAGAAGGATCCATGTGCTGCTGAGAAAAAAGTGTAACTGCTTGATGTTGGTGGTATATTCTATATATGTCCATTAGGTCTAGGTTATTAATAGTGTTATTGAGTTCTATAGTTTCCTTATTCAACTTTTGTTTGGAAGATCTGTCCAGTGGCGAGAGAGGTGTGTTGAAGTCTCCCATGATTATGGTATGGTGGTCTATTAGACTCTTGAACTTGAGAAGAGTTTGTTTGACAAACATAGCTGCACCATTGTTTGGGGCATAAATATTTATAATTGTTATGTCTTGTTGGTGTATGGTTCCCTTAAGCAGTATGTAGTGTCCCTCTTTATCTCTTTTGATTAACTTTGGCTTGAAATCTATTTTATTTGATATGAGTATGGACACTCCTGCTTGTTTCCGAAGTCCATATGAGTGATATGATTTTTCCCAACCTTTCACCTTCAGCCTATGTAAGTCTTTTCCTATCAAATGCGTCTCCTGTAGGCAGCATATTGTTGGGTCTTGTTTTGTGATCCATTCTACTAGCCTGTGTCTCTTAATTGGTGAGTTTAAGCCATTAACATTTAGGGTTATTATTGAGATATGGGTTGTTCTTCCAGCCATATTTGTTTATTTCTGTTAGTAAACATGGTTTGTTTTCCTCTTTGATTATTCCCCCCCCCCCTTTACTGTCCTACCTCCCACTGTTGGTTTTCATTGTTATTTTCCATTTCCTCTTCCTGTAATGCTTTGGCGAGGATGTTTTGAAGAGATGGTTTTCTAGCTGCGAATTCTTTAAACTTTTGTTTATCGTGGAAGGTTTTAATTTCATCCTCCATCCTGAAGCTTAATTTCGCTGGATACACAATTCTTGGTTGGAACCCATTTTCTTTCAGTGTTTGAAATATGTTGTTCCAGGATCTTCTAGCTTTCAGAGTCTGTGTTGAAAGATCAGCTGTTATCCTGATTGGCTTACCCCTAAATGTAATCTGCTTCCTTTCTCTTGTAGCTTTTAAAATTCTCTCCTTATTCTGTATGTTGGGCATCTTCATTATAATGTGTCTAGGTGTGGATCTCTTATGATTTTGCACATTCGGCGTCCTGTAGGCTTCTAGGATTTGGGATTCTGTCTCATTCTTCAAGTCTGGGAAGTTTTCTTGTATTATTTCATTGAATAGACTTCTCATTCCTTTGGTTTGGAGCTCTGTACCTTCCTGTATCCCAATGACTCTTAAGTTTGGTCTCTTAATGTTATCCCATATTTCTTGGATGTTCTGCTCATGGTTTCTTAACAGTCTTGCTGAGCTGTCTATGTTCTTTTCCAGTTGAAATACTTTGTCTTCATTGTCTGATGTTCTATCTTCTAAGTGTTCTACTCTGCTGGTAGTATTCTCCATTGAGTTTTTAAGTTGGTTTATTGCTTCCTGCATTTCTAGGATTTCTGTTTGTTTGTTTTTTATAACCTCTATCTCCCTGTATAGTTGATCCTTTGCTTCCTGGATTTGTTTGCGTAATTCGTTGTCGAAGTGATCTTTCATTGTCTGATTTTGCTGTTTAATGTCTTCCTTGATACTCCAGATCATCTGAAGCATGTATATCCTGAATTCTTTATCTGACATTCCATCTGCTGCAGCTGTTACTTCTTCTAAAGTTGTGTTGACCTGCATTGCTTGTGGTCCTTTCTTTCCTTGTCTTTTCATACTGCTTGCGTATCTTTCCTGCAGGTGCGGGCGGCGGCTTTGCTCTCTCCTTATTCCAATTGGGGTGTCGTGGCTACCACGCCGGCAGGTCACTGGGCCTGTTCTGGGAGCTGGCGGCGGCTCTGTTCTGCCCCTACTCCAATTGGGGTGACGAGTGTACCACGCCGGCAGGCCACCGGGCCTGATCCGCCGGTCGGTTGCAGGTTTGCCTACCCTGCAGGCGCGGGCGGCGGCTCTACCCTGCCCCTACTGCAAATGGGGTGACGTGTCTGTCGTACCGGCAGGCCACTGGGCCTGTCCCGCTGGTCGGTCGCAGATCTGCCCACCTTTCGGACACGGGAGGAGGCTCTGCTCTGCCCCTACTCCAATTGGGGTGTCGTGACTACCCCGCCTGCAGGACGCTGGGCCTGTTCCTGGCACGGGCGGCGACTCTGCTCTGCCACTACTCCAATTAGGGTGGTGTTTGTACCACGCCGGCAGGCTCCTGGGCCTGATCCGCTGGTCTGTTGTAGGTCTGCCTACCTTGGAGGCGCGGGCGGCGGATCTGCCCTGCCCCTCCTACAACGCCTGCGGACCCCTGGGCCTGATCTGCAGGTTGATCACTGGTCTGCTCACCCTGCGGGCACGGGTGGCGGTTCTGCTCCGCCCCCACTCCAATTGGGGTCACGTGACCACCACACCGGCAGGGCCTGGTCCGGGCGTGGGAGAAGGATCTGCTCTGCCCCTACTCCAGTTGGGGTGACGTGTGTACCACACTGGTAGGCCACTGGGCCTGACCCACCAGGCTGTCACAGGTCTGTTTACCTTGCAAGCGCGAACCGCGGCTCTGCCCTGCCCCTCCTACCACGCCCATGTACCACTGGGTCACGGGTCTGCCCACCTTGCGGTTGCGGGTGGCGGCTCCGCTCCGCCCCCTCTCCAATTGGGGTCACGCGGTCACCACGCTGGCGAGCCACTGGGCCTGCTCCGGGCGCTGGCGGCGGCCCGGCTCCTTCCCTCTGGCTCGACGACAAATTGAGGAGACTCGGGTGACTGTGCCTCACCCCCCCTACCAGGAGACCAACTGCTTATGTCACCACTGGTATTGATGAAGTTCCCTCCTCCGCCGCTTTCTGCAGACATCAGATCTCTGCCATGTTGGTATCCTATGCGAATGGCAGCATTTCGTTCCCCTTGCCGGGCAACCAAAGCACCGGGTGAGTCCTGACCGGCCCTCAGCAGGACCCGGACCGAGAAGCAGTTTCCGCGGGCTCCTAGCCCCGGGCCAGGGAAGTTCCGGGAGCCGGAACTCGGCCACTCCGTGCTCGGTGTAAGCTCCTATAAATGTAAGCTCCAAGAAGCAGTCCCTGCGGGCTCAGTTCCGGGAGCCGTAATTCGGCTGCTTAGTGCTTGTTGTATGCTCTGGTAGGCGCAGGGTCCAAGAAGCAGCCTTCGCGGGCTCAGCAGCCCTGGGCCAGGGCGGTTCCGGGAGCCGGAACTCGGCCGCCCCGCGCTGGGTATTCACTCCGATAAGATCAGGTTCTAAGAAGCACCCAGGCGCTGAGCCCTAGCAATCTGTCTGCAAGCCGCAGGCGAATTGCAGCCTGAAATTACCTGTTCTATGGCTGAATGAGCTGTGGTCAGTCGAAAACAGCGGTGGTGACGTCAGTTTACCAACATGGTGGCTGCTGGCCTCCTCTGTGGTCTGACCGGTGTGGAGAACCGAGATGGACCGCTTCCTTCCCCCGTCTCGAACCCAGAATTCAGCCCTGAGTACGGTGCTTGCGCGGCTGGCAGAAACTGCAGCGCTGTAACCCTGCGTCTCTATCCCAGCGCACGCTGCAGATTCTAGCCTCGGGCCGATTTGCTGAATAAGCAGTGCGACAAACCTCTCGCGTTTGAGTCCCCGTAGCTGATCCTCGTGCGATGGAAATCCTTCCTCCAGGTTCCAGAGCACCCCACTATTGCTGGAAATTCCTAACAAGATATCCTTTAGCCGTCCTGACTTGTCATACTCCCACACAGTGAAGCAGCACACGGGGGCAATGCACTCCCCTCGCCGCCATCTTTCCCCTCTCTCACTTCATGATTTTACCATCTGGAACACATGACTTTGTCTGTTGTTGAAGGGAAAAATAAATGGAGGACTGAGTAAGATGCCTTTAAAGCCTCATGCCTAACTGGGGACCTTAATAGGACAAATAAATTCCATTCATGTATGAATATGCCAAAATGAACCCAACAATTATGTATCTATAATGCACTAATAAAAGCATGAAAAAATTACATACCTGGAAATGTTATCCTATGTTCAAACAGTACCCCCATTGTTCACAATCACATGGTATAAACTAACTGCAAGGGAGACTGAGAAACGTATTTACCCTATGTTGAGGAACAGGAAGCTATTGTGAATATTTTCTCTGGCATAGTGGCCTTGATCCCACATACCCCATCCAGTTGTTGCTGCATCTTTGTGCTCTTATTAATAATACAGTTTTCAAAAATTTCTCTATTTTGACACCCTCAAATTAATTTTTCTCTTTAACATATGGTAATCCATTTTCCATGTCTAATAATTCATACTGCTCCTCCCAACGATCTGAAAGGTGACAAATAGAATGGTTGGATTTGATCTTCCTCTCAGTTGTACTTTCAGCAACATTTTCTTTCTTTCTTTCTTTCTTTCTTTCTTTCTTTCTTTCTTTCTTTCTTTCTTTCTTTCTTTCTTTCTCTTTCTCTCTTTCTCTTTTGGTACTAGGGCTTGAACTCAAGAACACTCAGCCACTGAGCCACATCCTGGGCCCTATTTTGTATTTTATTTAGAGACAGGGTCTCACTGAGTTGCTTAGGGCCTTTGCTTATGCTCAGGCTGGCTTTGAACTTGCGATCCTCCTGCCTCCTGAGAGCAACATGTGTTTCTTGAGACATGTCATTTTTTATTGTACATGAGACTACAGTTCTTATCTTTCATCCACTCTGCTGAGTTCTCCATCTCAGTTTGCATTATAGTTCTTTTAACTCTCAAATATTTTCCTTAGACTCTCTACTTACTATTCCTAGAGGACAATATCCAGTTTTATATGTTTTAATTGATAGGTGCCATTGACTCCTAAATTTATATCCCCTGTCCCATTCTTATTTAAATTTGGCTTTTTATGAATAATGAAATTTAGTTTATTTCCTTTGTCTTTACTGCCCTTCCATATAATTTATAAGTGAGGTTCATTATTTATTTCTGTAAAATATGTCTTGAATGTAAACCTCCTTTATTTAATCTTTTAAAATTTGTTTGAATTAGTTATACATGACAGTAGAATGCATTTATGCACTTTGATATATCATACATAGATGGGATATAATTTCTCATTTTTTCTGAGTGTACATGTTGCAGCATCATATTGGTCATGTAGTCACATACATACATACAGTAATAATGTCTGTTTCATTCTATTATCTTTCCTATCACCACATCCCATCCCCTCCCCTCCCATCATTTCCCTCTATTTAATCTAGGGTAACACTATTCTTTCCTAGTGTCCCCCACCTTATTGTGAATTAGAATCCACATATCAGAGAAAATATTTGGCCTTTGGTTTTGTGGGATTGGCTTATTTTGCTTAGCATGATATTCTCTAACTTCAACCATTTACTGGCAAATGCCATAATTTTACTCTTCTTTAAAGATGAGTGATATTCCATGAGTATATATACACCACATTTTCTTTATCCATTCATCTATTGAGGGACTCCTAGGTAGGTTCCATAGTCTAGGTATTGTAAATTGAGCTACTATAAACATTGATGTGGCTGCGTCACTTTAGTATGATGATTTTTAAGTTCTTTGCACATAAACCAAGGAGTGAGTAGCAGTGGAGATAAAAAGGAGATTTACATTAAAAAAAAATGGGAATGTAAACTTCCTTTTTATCTCCACTGCTACTCACATATTTTTTTCCCTCTCACCTGGCCTATTACAGTAATTTTCTAAATGTCTTCTTTTTTTTTCCTCATGTCATAGTTGAGAAATCTTGTCTACCTAAAATCTATCCCCCAAAATAGCCAGAGAGTTATTATAATAACTAAATTACTTACTCTCTTACATACAGTCTTACAAAGGCTGATCATCATTTATTTATGTAAAATATGCCTTGAATGTAAACCTCCTTTTTAAAAAAAATATTTGTTTTAATTAGTTATACATGACACTAGGATGCATTTATGCACTAGGCACTCTGGTTTGGGGGCTCTCCATTGAACATTTTTTTCTCACCTCGGGATTTTTGCAGTTCTATTGATTCTACCAGAAACACTATTCACCAATACCTTCTCAAGGATGGCAGCTGCTTACCAGTTAGATCTCCTTTTGTTTTTGTTGTTATTGTTGATTACTTATTTTTTTTAATTAAGTCTTGGGTAATTTACATTGTGGTAAGATTCACTATCATATATTCATATATGTACACAGAAAAGTTAGGTCAGATTCATTCCACTCTCCTTACCTTATCCCATCTCCTCTCCCCCTCAATCTCCTTCTATTCCACAAGCTTTCTTCTATTTTGATTTAGATCTCATTTCTAATACCACTACTTTAGTGTGATCTTTCTTAATTACCCAACTAAAATGCTTAATATCCCTCTCCGTTTTTTTTTTTTTTTTTTTTTTTTTTTTTAGTTTAAGTTGCCCCCAAAAGGAAATCTTTGTTTTTAAAATTTTTTATTGGTGATTTTTAGTTAGACATGACAGTAGAATCTATTTTGATGTTATTGTAAAAGCATGAAATATATCTTATTCTAATTCAGCCCCTAGTAGCTCCTCTTCCTCTCCTCTGTCCTGCCCCTCTGCTCCCTTCCCTCTACTCTACTGATCTTTATGCCATTTGCCCAGTTATTTTTTAATTAATTTCTTGTGGATGTACATGATAGTGAGATTCACCATGGTATATTCATATAAGAACATAGGAAAGTTATATCAGATTCATTCCACTGTCTTTCCTTATCCCTCCTCCCTCTTCTTCATTCCCCTTGGTCTACTCCACTGATCTTCTTTTTTGTTTTTAATCCCCACACCCCGCCCCTCCCCGATTATTGTGGATTACCTTCCAAAACTTGAGCGCAGGAAGTTTACTAAGCATGTGATTACAGGAAATGCAAATGAAGAAGTGGGGAAAATGAGGCAGATAAGTGATAAAAGCCTATCAAATAAGTCTTAAACAATAGATTGCTTTGAGTAAGTAGGACCAAATCC
Source organism: Marmota flaviventris (assembly GCF_047511675.1). Taxonomy (NCBI): domain Eukaryota; kingdom Metazoa; phylum Chordata; class Mammalia; order Rodentia; family Sciuridae; genus Marmota; species Marmota flaviventris. The sequence goes on along the minus strand of NC_092518.1, from coordinate 21,571,570 downwards.
TTCTAGGAACTTTAAACACCTGAGAATTGTTCCACCAGAGGAGGCTGTGGTATTTATATACTAATTCTCATTTCTCAAGGGTTGAGTAAACCCCAACCCCTGAAGTTCCAGTTGTTCTTGGTCAAGCATGCTCCTGTGGTACCAGAGAAAGCCCTTGGACAAAGAAACAGAATATGCAGGTGCTTGAGGTTCCAGTTGGTGGTCTTTAATAGTTGCAAGTGGACTCAGAGGTAGGTCAAGGAGATATAAGGCAGAACATCAATAGCACCAATCATACATTTCTGTCCCTCAAACACATACACACCAAATATGCATATACAACTTACCACATCTCCATTACTTCTCATTTAATATTATCAAAATTATCTTCTTTATATATCTGTTTGCCTATTTATGTTTGTTCTCCCACAAAGAATATGTATTTCCTAAAAAAGAAGGTCCTTATATTTCATATTTACCATGTCTTCCTGAGCACCTTAAGCAGTGATTAGATTGCACAAAGCAAATATGTCTTAAATGAAGAAAATAATAATATTCTCTACCAATTTCTTACCAAAAGTCCCGAGAACATTTTCTATAACCCTCTGAATTGAGATCTACCTTATTATAGTCTTGAAGTTTATCATTTTCCTTTTCTTATAGAAGCAGGAATTGTGCTTTCTAAACCGTGACTGTTTTGTATTATTTATTACTGGAGATGTCAGCATATTTTGTGCAGTTGATGATGCTTCTTCTAAAAAATGCCATCTGCCAGCCATATCAATCAGTAAGTGACAAGGGATATATAGAAAAATGTCTTTAAGCTCAAGTGACAGGAACATATAAGCATGCACATTTGCCAACTGCTTGCAGCTGTCCTAAGGAAGAATTAAGTTGTATACATAAGATGAATTCGATAAAAAAACTGAAAAATGAGAAAGAGAAAGAGATTTAAATAATAGGATTAATAGATCCTAAGTAGGTTCTGAAACAAAAATCACAAAAGACAGACAGGCTTTAAGTAAAAGTTTGAAGGAACATAAAGACATGAGTTGCTAGACAAAGTATAACATGAAAAGGTATATGCATTTGTTCAGATGTGAGTGAGAGTGCACTGAAGATGAGGGAAATATTTTAACATTAATTTCAGAGAGAACAAACTGAACTTTGGTTGGGGTGGAGATTAATGCTTAAATCAGAAGTAATCAGCTAACCTCTTTAGATAACTAATATGGTTGTCTGAAAAGCTTACATCTGTGAAATGACTCAGCTTGTTGGATAATTTTGTTGGGGTCATAATAGCTATGATTTCTGCACCTACAGCTTCCACATCCCCCCACCCCTACCAAAATCACTATCATGTTATTGTATTTAAGGTGAGTTGCTATGATGGTTCATGTCTTGAGCATTTCTAGAGAGGACTATGATAATGCACGACATTGGGAATTGGTACAGTAAGTTAAACACAAGCTATCTCTAAAGCAAAATGCGGTATCTTGTGACTTAAGTATAGATTCCCATTTTCTCAGATCATCTCTTGACTTTGTTCCTTCCCTTTGTTTTCAGATCAATCTTTTAACTTGAAATCTTCTACACTTATTTAATGCATGAAAGTATTTGACATGGGACTTCTTTATAAAGAGAGAAAGGAGGAATCAATTTCTTCAAATTTTTTCTTGCAATATTTTTGAAAACATTTAAGGTGAAAAATTGTTGGTAGAATGCTGAAAAGTAAGATGGAAATTATTTAAAAGAAGCCAACAAGAAAATATTTGTGTTCATTTTTATCCACATACACCTAACTTCATTTTGAAAATAAATCATGTGACATGAAAGCACTTCAAGTGAAAGAAATAATTTTACTATATACTTTCTCTAGTCACTGATATCAATACCTACCTATATATGATTTTATCTTTACATACATGTGCAGGATTGATGTACAGGTTGTTTAAACCATGAAATAATTAAGCAGAAATAATGTTCAAATTGATTTAAGTATCCACCATATAATAGCTTTGTTAGCTGTGATATTGAAGCCAGAATTAGACAGGTAGTCAGTGTAGATAGGTAAATAGAGTCAGGTCGGATCTAGGAGGCCAATTTTGAGTGAGTCTGGGAAGTTGGAGACTGTCCCCTGAGGGATCTTATCAAGAACCTGCCCCTGCTCCAACCTGTTGCCAAGGTAACCTGTCCCAAGAATTTCCCCTCCCTACAGGGAGCTGTAAGGTTGTTAATGTGTCCTTGTCTGCTGGATCCTGCCCTTCCCCCTTCAGCCCACCTGTTTTAGTCACATATTCAGGAAGGAGAAAGAAAAGGGGGGAAAGGCAGGAGAACACAGGAAGCCTAGGACATATAAAAGGGTAGAACACCCCATTTCTTGGGATACCAGGATACCAGCTATGGCCCCCTTCTCCCTCGAAGGGAGAAGTCTATGTCACTCCTTTCTAAATAAACCCTGCTTCATATGCTTGCCTCAGCGTGCTTCTCTAATGTTCAAACTTCAGCATGTGGGGAAGCAGGACTCGTCACCAATAACCAACTTGTCACCAGTTACCACAGAAGGAAGGGGAAACCATCACTGTAACCTGCAATTTTGTGTGACACTATCTTATTTATTTATTTATTGATTGATACTGGGGATTGAACTCAGGAGCACCTGACCACTGAACCACATCCCTAGCTCTATTTTTTATTTTATTTAAAGACAGGTTCCCACAAAGTTGCTTAGCACCTTGCTTTTGCTGAGACTGGGTTTGAACTCGCAATCCTCCTGCCTCAGCTTCCAGAGAAGCTGGGATTACAGGCATGTGACACCAGATCATTTTTGCATTCTACATATTTCTGTATTTCAGGGCTCAAGAATCATAGCTAAGAAGATGCTTATCTCGTTTTTGGTACCAGGGATTGAACTCAGGGGCACTCAACCATGGAGCCACATCCCCAGCCCTATTTTGTATTTTATTTAGAGACAGGGTCTCACTGAGTTGCTTAGCACCTTGCTGTTGCTGAGGCTGGCTTTCAACTAGCAATCCTCCTGCCTTGGCCTCCTGAGCCACTGGGACTACAGGTGTACACATGGTCATGGCATTCTCTTTTAATCCAACAGATTCTCTTCTTGAAAAAAGAGAAAATACAACTGTGATGTTAAGAGGAAAAGTTAAATCATTTGACACTTTTCCAGAGAACCACTAAAGGCATGAATAGAGAAAGACATTTCAGTAGTACTCAGGGTAGAAAGTCACTGGTCTTAAATTGTTCATACCAGAATTTCTCCAGCCACAACACAATGCTAATCACAGAGAATAGTATTAGCTTTAATCCTGGAGGTTGATAATAAATATATGAAATGTAGTAGTCAAGTGAAGTTCAAACCCACAACTAAAAGGCTTTTCCAAGTATAAACACTGTTGCATTTGGGGTTTTGTTCAGTATCCTCAAAAGTAAAAATCAACAGAATAATTGATTTGAGAAGATATGCATAGAAAAAATTGTATCCAAGGAAAAAAATAAATAAATAAAAATAAAGGGAGAAAAGAAAGGGCAACAATGGGATATAGGAAGCCAAGGAGATAAGGAGGAAAGGAGAAGGAAATGAAGAATCAATATTCTAAGTTTTAGCTCTGTGCTAGGCATGTTACATAAAGCAACTTAAAATTCTATTTATAACTTTACACATAGCATTAATTTTATTTATGTATTCACATGTCTATAATTGGACTTCTCCTCTAGTTAAGTAAGCTCCATGAGGGAAATGACTTTTTCATTTTTATTCATCATTGTATCTCCTGTACCTAAATGGAGTCTGACTCAGAGAAGATATCTAGTGGGTATTTTCTAAATAAAAAAGCCCAATGAAGTAGGACTTTTGTTTTTGAAAACAACAACAAAAAAGCCTAATATGTTGTTGGTAGGATAAAATAATTTTTCCACCAGGAACTAAAGTTATGAGTAATTGTCTTATCTTTTTTTTCTTATTAAAGATTGTATTTTCATGGGGATGAGGTTTAGGCTCAGCGGTGGAGCACTTGCCTAGCACATGTGAGGCACTGGGTTCAAGCCTTAGCACCACATAAAAAAAAAATAAATAAATAAAATAAAGTTAAAAAATAAGATTCTTTTAAAAAAACTGTTTTCACATGCCTGATGTCTACTGTAAGGTTTAAGATACTATTCACCTGTGAGAACAGGGTGCTTTCCTATCTAGGTTGTAGTTATACTTAATTCTATTATAAATTCGTATGCATCATTTAATATTTTTAATGCATCTACTTGCTCCAAAAATTGAGAAGGCAAATTTATTCCTCTTTTTCTAGAAAAAATAATAGTGGTCTCTGCTGTTGCATCAATTAAAATCCCCCCATAATGTGGGATTTTTTAAGAGGGTTTTTTAAAAAATATTTTTCAGTTGTCAATGGACCTTTATTTTTTTAATTTATTTTATATGGTAATGAGAATTGAACCCAGTGCCTCACACATGATAGGCAAGTACTCTCCACTGAGCTATAACCCCAGCACTGTGAGAGGGTTTTTAATAAGTAACTTTTATGTGTCTTCAGGGGGCAGGAAAAGGACCAAACAGAGAGCTTCAACAGTGAAACTTCAATAGTTAGACAAATAAAATTAATATAAATATTTGAGAAATAAGAAAATCATAATGGCCTTTATCAAAATAGCCATTTGATTTTTATGTGGGTATAATTTGAGTGTAATTAATGAATTTAAGTATCTTGGCTTTTACCCGATAAAGAAAATACAATTCAACACTGAATTATCAAAAGTGGAAAAATTGCTTAAAATTTATATTTAAGGAGAGAATTCAGCCCTACTTTTTACTTTTTCACTTTGAACTTTGCTGTTGACATAAATCAAATCAAATCAATGCTTTACAAACCTTTGTATGTGTTGAATAAATTTGGCCTCTGACTATCTACTCCAGGATCGGCATGTTAGTTTGAAACCCATAAACTGGACTATGGGTTTCAACACAGCCGATCACATCTGAAACCCATAAACTGAATTCTAATTTCAGCTTCATTATTTCTAGTTATTGATTAATTGCACATTGCCTATCAATAATTTCCTCCTTTTAAGCCTTGCTGTAAAGGGCACATATTTCTCTAATTATTTTACTCTCACATAAGACATTTTGACAGTTAATTCTATAGTCTAAGTACTATTTTGTAAGGAAACTTTGCTTGTATTGCTTGTAGAATAATCCCCTACTCAAATTTAATCAATAAACCTCTTGTTTTTCTAATTAGTTATTACAGTGGCTCAAACCGTTTCTGGAACCAATCCATTCCTTTCTATTTCAAATCTCTGTATCATGCAATGCTCTTACAATTTTATTCTTTAAGTCTACCTACCAGTCAACTCTGTCTTTAGAATTCATACCAACAACCCAAAAATATTTTTTTGCCTCTGACCCTACCATTTTACCTCTATTGTTCTTTTCCAAGCTTATGGAATTGGAGACAAGCCTGATCTTTCGAATATGATACAACTCTCATTTAATGAGACAGATCTAATAATTTTGAAATTGTTATGCCAGATTCGTGGGAGTCCAATAGACCTCCAGGAGCTGAATCCAATGTAATCACACAAGAGTCTTTATTGCAAGCTTGAGCCTGGACTCACAACTGTTCCCGTCGCAGTGGTCCCAGGGAGTGAGTTCTGGTCCTGGTCCTTTGTTTAGTGAGATTTTATAGGTTTTGGGGGAATACTCTATGTGTCACAACATCACACAGCAAATCATTCCATACCACGGGAAAATCAAACAATAACTCTTAACATTGATTAACACATTCACTGGAGGGAACAAGTTGGGTAGGGGTGATTGGTTGGTACAATAGGGGGATTCCTTTGAACTGATTGGTTTAGGCCACGAGGGGTGTACGTGCTAACCTACATGGTTTCCCAACATGTTATCAACCACCTTAAACTACTTGGGGGCCATCTGACATCCCAGGTATTTTCACTGTCTTATGCTGATTGGAGGTTGCTATGGGGGTTGCTATGGGTCCTCACCTAGCCTAACTGAGTCAGGGACACCTGGCCCCGCAGACCTCTCCTGTTATTTACAGACAAACAACTCAGCAGGGTGGGTATGTACTTAGGAATGCTCCATGGGTTTTTCCAAGGACAAGGGTCACGCCCCCTTCCTTAGGACAGGCCTTGAGGTAGAAGCTGCTGTTATTTATTTATTTTTTAAAATGGAGTCACAATAGTTTCTCAAAATGAAATACACTTTATGACATTTTCCCATTTTGTCTCCAGTTTGAAAATATCATGGCTTCTGCTTGAGCCAATGATGCACTAACACAAAGTAAACTGTGAATAATAAATTTGAATCTGTTATATTTCACAATGTGCCACAATTAAGAATCATTAATAACTGATGACAAATTACAAAATTGTTTTTAAATGATTTATATCATAAAATTCACTTTGTGTTGTGCAATCTATGAGTTTTAACAAGTACAGCATCATGTGTCTACAACCAAAATCATAAAATGGAACAGTTCTTTTGTTAGACCAGGACGCAAGAAAAGACGACTGACTCCAATTAAAATCAAATTAAAGCAAGCTTATTATTTTGACTGGCCGGGCTGCCTCTCCCTCCCAAAACGGCGGGAACAAGACAGCACCCCAGCTTTCCTGCAGCCCAGCTTTATAGCCCAGAATGTTACACAAAGGGGGGTTACAGATAACAGAACTCTGACGAGCATAACACTGATTGTAGTTTACATTTTTTGCTGGCCCCAACATCAGAATTTGTGAGGACCATTAGAGCCTCAGAGAGGATCATTGTCTGGCCAGGGAAGGCCAATATTTATGAGGTGTCACTAAAGTTTCAGAGGGGGCTGCTATCTGGTCAGAGAGCCAGGCATGGGTGAGTTCAAGGCACGGGCAGGCATTCCAAGCAGGTTCAGAATTTGCAGTAATTTATAGTAAAGCCGAAATTATCTTTTCATGGCTTTGTGGCAAGATGGCTCCCAATTTTAAGAAAAGATCAGGTTGTGTCTATCACTTTCAACTCAAAAATTTTCCTCATGCTTTTCCTTTATACTCAACTCTTTTCCCAACCCTGAATTTCTAGCAACTATTGATCACTTTTACATTCCTATAGCTTTGTCTTTTCTAGAATGTCATATAAACAAAATCATTTAGTTAGAGCCTTTTATCTGGCTTCTTTTAGTTTACAATACATTTTGAGTTTTATCCATGTCTTTGTGTGTGTCAATAGTTGTTGAATTTTTTTTCCCACTGTTATTGCTAAATAGTGTTCCTCTATATGGATGATTTACAGTTTAGAAGAAGGACATTTGGTTTGTTTCCAATGTGTAGTGATTATGTGTAAAGCTGGTCTACATATCTGCATATAGGCTTTAATGTGAACATTAACTTTGTCTTTTTTGAGGATATGTGGGATTTCTGAGTCACATGGAATATTATCTTTACCTTTATAAGAAATTACCAAACTGTTTCTGATTCCCAAAGTGACTGTATCATTGTATAATGTATGTTCTAGTCATTCTGCATCCTTCTAGCAACTGACTTTTTTTAGTCATTCTAATAAAAGTGGATATTATTTCATTGTGGTTTTAATTTGAATCTCATTAATGACAAGGGATGTTGGGCAATATTTCATCTATTTATTTACCTTCTTTAATTAAGTTTATGTTCAGACCTTTTGCCCATGTTGTTATTGGATTGTGTACTTTGTCACTGATGAGTTTTTAAAGTTCTGTATGCATTCTGAAACCATGTATTTTGCCAGATACAGAACGGACAAATTTTGCCTGTCTGTGGCTTATCTTTTCATTTTCTTGACAGTGTATATTGCCCTCATAGGTCTCCTTTCAATCTGTGTGTGTATGCGTGCATGTGTGGTGGGTGGCAGTGGGGCCCATGGATAACTTAGGTCCTAAGTGTGAGTTTACAGTCTCTGTCTATGGTTTCTAGCAGCTCCACACAATCTCTTGACAGTTACTATTTCTGTTTACCATTTTTTAATAATTTCACTTATATTATTTTTTAGATTTTGTGCAATTTGGTTGCCTATGACTGAAGCTCACTTACAGATATGAGAAAACTTGGAAACCTATAGTTTGTCCAGCTTTTGTTATTGTTTTAAGGGTGGAATAATGTTCTTTCTAGTTCTCTGTTTCCCAAGAAGCAGAAGTTTCTTGCTGTACTTTTACTGTAACTTTTCATTTCCCTGTGTTGGGAAAGTATGATTAAAACTGAAAATCACCTGGCCACCCAGAAAACTTCCCCACAAATTTAGAAGAGAAAGAAAAAAATATTATTAAATAAGTATTCAACTGGAATGTGATGTAACTCAAAGACAATCTATAGTAAATGCAAAGCAAGCAAGGAAGCTCACCCTTTCATAGAACCAATCAGATACAACCCATTATTCTCAAGATAAATGATATATAGTCTTCAAGTAAGATGATAATACCCTCTGACATATGTAATTCATCCTAAATACACTTGGTAATTGGAATAACCATTTGCATTTTCTAACTTTCTTTATCTAAAGGAAGTTTAAATTCTCCTATTTTTAGGAAGGGAGTTAAGTTTCCAACTTTGAACTTGGTTGAGCCACAGTTAGGCTCTGGAAACTTCCCATGAAAACTGGGGAGTAGGGGCACTGTATTTTTAATGTTTATATTTTAAAGAGATGACTCATAGTCCTTGAAAAAACATTCTTGAGTTAAAAACTGGCAATGGCTTATTTAGCATTTGAAAAGATATATTTTCATTTTCAAAGAGTCAGAGAAAGAACTTACCAGGACAAGTTTTCTATAGTAAATGTTCTAAGGGGAAGAGAGGGAAGCCTGTTTCCCTGTTTGAGTTTTGTATTTTCTCTTAGACCTATAAACATCCAGAGCACCTGGCCTACAAAAAAAGTTTACAGGATATATTTAAATGCTTTAGGTTACTTGAATTTCACAATGATATTATATGATAAGCCAGAAAGTAATTATTTCTGTTGATCTGATTTAGTTGATGAGAGAATTAAGACTCAGAGAGCCAGTTGACTTGTCCAGTTACATACTTCTAAGAAAAGACTTCAAATCCATCTTCTCTGGTACCAGCTCCAGTCCTGACACTCTAGGCTGCCTTCTCAAAAGCATAAACTACATAATGATAATCCAGAGTTTATGTTTAAGAGAAAAGGACATACACATGTACACTTTGTAAATCACAACAAACTTTTAGGATACATAGGCTAGCCATATTAAATTCACTAGAATTGGTTCAATGGACAAATCATTTGGTTGAGAACAAGAGGACAACAGAATTTATATATATATAAAATCATTATGCATTGTCTAATCCAATTATTTCCTTCAACAATCATTTACTAAATGTCTGTTCTATACCACACCACATTCTGGGGCCTGGGGAAGTAGTAGTAACCAAATTGATAAAATCCCTGCCCAAAGGAAGCTTACATTCTAAGTGGGAGGAAGAGAGAATAAGTTTTAAAAAGTACATAAAATGTCAGGTCTGTGATATAGGTTAGATAGTAGTTTAGCTATGAGCCGGTGAAGGGTAGTAACTTATAGAGAGAAAACCAGACCTAGCATCAAAGAAAGACCATAAGTCACAGGATTGGTAATCACGGGAAAACTTATCAAAGCAGACAGGCTTGTGGAAAATGGGAACCGATATAGCAAACCTCTCCCAGCCATAGTTATAACCCCTTAACGGAATTATTGTTTCAATGTAATGTCACACCCAGCCGTTGAGACCAGGTCATCTTGACCCTCACAAAGGAAATTTGCTGAAAAAGGGTAATACACCACTTGAGGTAGGGGGGGATGTGAAACTAGGGCAAGATTAAAGAAACACAGAACCCTTAAAAAAACCCATTCTGTAAGAGCCGTGCTGTTCTCTCCAGTGACAGTCCATGCAGTGCCTATACTGTACTTGATCCTTATTCCTTGGTTTTCCAATAAACCCCTGTCTATACTCAGTGTGACTTGATGGAAATTCTCCCTGGGATATCACAGGAACTGAGGGCTTTAGACACCTCACCACCACCCCTGCTTGCCAGGCAGCCTTGCTCTGTGGGTAGATCTTCTCTGCAACAACATATACAATGTAGAATGACAAAGAAAGCTAAGGGGAACAAAATGTATAAATGTATAAATTTGGAGGATAGTGTTTGTATTGTTTCTGTTTTACAGCGGCCTGAAAGATGCTGAGAGCCACGGCCGAGTCTGTAGAAGCTAAGGGTGAGCTGGGATGGATCTGGCAAAGGAACTTATGAACAGAGGAAGATGAAAGTGTCTGAGACTGGTCTACGTATATTCAAGTAACAGCAAAGCAGATATATGACTGGAGTAGGTCATAGGGTCCAGTGTGTTAATAATATTTTAAGTGAGACTGTTTTGTGTTTTGAAGAGGAGTAATTTGATTGTTTTCACAAGTTTACTCTGGCTAGATATAGTGGGGCCAGGGAAGGAGCAAAGAGACCAGGAAACAATTCATCTAAATTTATGGTACCAAATAGGAGGAAATTTCCCTGCTTTGCTTTATTGTTATAGCTTTAAAATTCACTTTTTCTCAAAATGGTTTTGATGTTTTACAGGAGGTACAGTTAATTATATTTATGACACTATGTGAATAGAACATATTGACTTTGACACAGCCGAAAGGCATTTGCTTAGGAAATATTTCGTTGACATTTCTTGTAGAAAATAACTTCCCATTTGCCTAGATAGGCTGAGACCATGACAGAATGAGTCAGTAAGAACTCTCAGAGCTGTGTTTTCAAATAAGAATTTACTTGATTGCTCATCACATATACAATATGCAGGGTAAAGGATAGTTTGTATATTTAAATTCATCTTGTAATAACATTTGGGATTATGATTATGGAGAGATGTACTGAAGTAAATAAATTCCAATCTGCTTAAGAATTGATAAAACCTGACTTGTTTGTCAGTTTCTCGGATATTACTGAATATGTATCGATCCACTAACAAACAGTTGCAAAATATCTTCCACAAACTTAGTAATGTTTTTCTGCATTGTGTCTTTATTTTATCAAATGACAAAGTAATACAGGATACTTCAACTTTAGGATAGTCATCAAATTCCTTTCTATGTTCCATAAAAATCTATCCAAAGGTCTTTTTAATCTTGATATAATTTTACTGAGATCTGATGTGTAATTTCTCTGGTCTTTACACTTTATTAAGTTTGAAATGACTAACTGCAAGCTTTGGAAGAAAATCAATATTTAAAAATGTTTTCCCTTTTTTTTAATGTTAGAATGAAACAGAAGTAAGTGTAGAGGTGTCTTTGGCTACCTTTAAAATTCTCATTGTTCTCATAGCGTTCCATGTTTGCTGCATCCTTAATTGAAGAACTATTACAGGCACTCACAATCATAGATCTTACTACACTCATGCAATTTAATGTACTTCTTATGTGGTACTTGTTTCTTAAGAAAAAAAATTGTTCTTTATTGTACATCTTATTTTCACATTAATGGGTACTTGATAGGGAGCATCTTTTTTTTTTTCCTCGCAGCTTTTATTGACTCCTCCTCTTTGGATGTCTCATCATTACTATTATTTTAAAGAATATAGATCCATGGCCAGACATGGTGGTGCCTACACCTGTAATCCCAGTGGCTTGGGAGACAGAGACAGGATGATTGCTAGTTCAAAGCTAGCCTCAGAAATGTCGAGGTGCTAAGCAACTCAGTGAGACCCTGTCTCCAAATAAAATATAAAATAGGGCTGGGGATGTGGCTCAGTGGTCAAGTGCCCCTGAGTTCAATCCCCAGTATCCCCCAAAATAAGTCTAATCCCATTAAAAGCCATCTATGTTTATGCTTTTCTTTGATCTAACAGCTAGGTATTTTTCTTTCTCATTTAAATATACAATGAGAATATTGTATTCATTACCATAGTTTCTTCATTACCATAGTTCCTAATATCAAAGAAACTTAAGTCATTATTTCATAAATGCACTCATTTAATATAACTCACATATTTAGCATATGGATCTAGTGGTATCATAAAAAACAAAACAATGCACTTTATGTACTAGGATCACATGTGATTTGGAGCTATCATGAAACTCTTAGACTTTTTGAAACCAGTTCTTTTATTTGTAACTAAAACCAAAGCCTGAAAAGTTAAGTGACATCCTTCAGGTACACAACAAAGTACAAGTACAGAATAAACAAATTGTTATTTTGATCACTAATTTGTGTTTCTGCTAATCCATCACAATTATTTCAGTCACAAAATAGTCATAGTAATGATATAATAAAACAATATTTGGAAAAGAAGGAAAATGTTGCTACAATGTTGATGATGATAGTTGCATTACTAAACATCTTCTCAGCTATGCCATTTCTTCTTTCTTTTATCTGAAGTCACTAAAAGAGACATTACAAAGCACTTAAACAGATATACTTGCTGTCCTATAGTAACTTATAAGGAAGAAATGGCCGTTTTTTATATGGATTATTTCTAAATGTGAACCTAATCATGAAACATCTTCAAATGAGGAAAGTAATCATTTGCATTATAAAATTTAAAAAATATGTAAATAAGGTGGCAAGGTTTTCATTCATTTAAATGAGAAAGAATGAAAGGAGATTCAATTAAATTTCAATATATCTTTTTATTATTATTTAAGGAGGATAAAATTTTTAATTGGTGATTTCTGTGTGAATTTTACAACATAGAGTGTCAGAAAGTCATAAGGGATTCAAGATGAGAATAAAATAAAATGGTAATTCAACAATGAATCCCATTTACTGCATTCTTAATTTTGGTTCTTAGGGTCCTCAAAGTCTAGTTGAAACTAGAATGAATTAATACTATTCAGTAAACTAATTCATACAGTATAAGTAGGAAACTCAACACAAAGGACACACACACACACACAAAAAAATATGTACTCAATGAGCTAATGTCAAGAAAGGCCTTACTAAGGAAGTGATGATTAATGTCAGTATGAAAAGTTAAGAAGACACTCGAGGAGAGCTATGGAATCTCAGTAGGAGAAGCAATCTGTTTTATGGTGTGGACAGTGGGGACATCACACAATGTAGCATGTTTGAGCAAGAACCATCATTTTTCCTTCTAAGTTATACTGAATGATGTTTCAGGAGATAAGAATGTAGAATTAGAGAACAGTAACTGATAAGGCTTATACGACATATGCAACAAACAACATTGTCATAAGAAGAGAAACATACACATAGATCATAGATGGAGGAAACAGCAAAGTAAATAAACAAATCTATATTTCTTTTGGTGAAGTTTGATGACTCATGGAACATGGAATATATATATATATATATATATATATATATATATATATATATATATATATATATATATCATAGTGAAAATTAATGTTGTGTTACAGCTTTAGGAAAGAAAGAGAACAGTTCATGATGGAATCATTTACATTGACTGCCTGGAAAGTTAGGGCTGTCACACTCTCCTCTATATGCCCCTTCTCACTTATATTTCCATGAACAGCCCATTTACTCATTTTTTAATTTACTCTTCTGAGACATGTAGGCCCTTTGTTGCCATTATTCTCATAATTTGTGATTTGTGGAGACCATGGAGTTTTAAAATAATTCCTCAGCTTGAGTAAGTCCCATTTGTTGATTCTAGTTATTAACTTTTGTGCTATGGGTGTCCTATTGAGGAATTTGGAGCCCGACCCCACTGAATGTAGATCGTAGCCAACTTTTTCTTCTATCAGACGGCGTGTCTCTGATTTGATATCAAGCTCCTTGATCCATTTTGAATTCACTTTTGTGCATGGCGAGAGAAAGGGATTCAGTTTCATTTTGTTGCATATGGATTTCCAGTTTTCCCAGCACCATTTGTTGAAGATGCTATCCTTCCTCCATTGCATGCTTTTAGCCCCTTTATCAAATATAAGATAGTTGTAGTTTTGTGGATTGGTTTCTGTGTCCTCTATTCTGTACCATTGGTCCACCCGCCTGTTTTGGTACCAGTACCATGCTGTTTTTGTTACTATTGCTCTGTAGTATAGTTTGAAGTCTGGTATGGCTACACCGCCTGATTCACACTTCCTGCATAGCATTGTTTTTGCTATTCTGGGTCGTTTATTTTTCCATATGAATTTCATGATTGCTTTCTCTATTTCTACAAGAAATGCCGTTGGGATTTTGATTGGCATTGCATTAAACCTATAGAGAACTTTTGGTAATATCGCCATTTTGATGATGTTAGTTCTGCCTATCCATGAACAGGGTATATTTTTCCATCTTCTAAGATCTTCTTCTATTTCTCTCTTTAATTCTCACCATCTCTAGCAGTCAGAGAAATGCAAATCAAAACCACCCTAAGATACCATCTCACTCCAGTTAGATTGGCAGCCATTATGAAGTCAAACAACAACAAGTGCTGGCGAGGATGTGGGGAAAAGGGTACACTTGTACATTGCTGGTGGGACTGCAAATTGGTGCAGCCAATTTGGAAAGCAGTATGGAGATTTCTTGGAAAGCTGGGAATGGAGCCACCATTTGACCCAGCTATTCCCCTTCTCGGTCTATTCCCTAAAGACCTAAAAAGAGCATGCTACAGGGACACTGCTACATCGATGTTCATAGCAGCACAATTCACAATAGCAAGACTGTGGAACCAACCTAGATGCCCTTCAATAGACGAATGGATAAAAAAATGTGGCATTTATACACAATGGAGTATTACTCTGCATTAAAAAATGACAAAATCATAGAATTTACAGGGAAATGGATGGCATTAGAGCAGATTATGCTAAGTGAAGCTAGCCAATCCCTAAAAAACAAATGCTTAATGTCTTCTTTGATATAAGGAGAGTAACTAAGAACAGAGTAGGGTCGAAGAGCATGAGAAGAAGATTAACATTAAACAGGGATGAGAGGTGGGAGGGAAAGGGAGAGAGAAGGGAAATTGCATGGAAATGGAAGGAGACCCTCAGAGTTATACAAAAGTACATACAAGAGGAAGTGAGGGGAAAGGGAAAAATAATACAAGGGGGACAAATGAATGTCAGTAGAGGGGGCAGAGAAGAGGGGAGGGGAGGGGAGGGGAGGGGGGATAGTAGAGGATAGGAAAGGCAGCAGAACACAACAGACACTAGTATGGCAACATGTAAATCAATGGATGTGTAACTGATGTGATTCTGCAATCTGTATATGGGGTAAAAATGGGAGCTCATAACCCACTTGAATCAAAGTGTGAAATATGATATATCAAGAACTATGTAATGTTTTGAACAACCAACAATAAAAAATTAAAAAAAATATATCATTCAAAATAATTCCTCAGCAAATAACATTGCACCCATCAATTGCAGGAAAAGAGAAATGATCAAATCAATTAATTCAAGGAGGAAAGAATTTGGATAAAGGCAATGGAAATTTCATGGGAAGTTCATGTTTAAGATGAAGGAAAATTAAGACAAAGAAGATATAATGTTTTGTGTGAAAGAGAGTAGGGGACTAGAAACTAAACTGAGATCCTTAGAGCTGTACTTTAGAGTAGATTTACAAAGGGATAGTAATTTGAAGCAAAGCTATTAAAACAAAATATAATAAAGAATCCAAATTCTCCCTTTTCATAAGCAAAGACCATGATTTAGTGACATTTTCTTGGTAATGGGAGCTCTATAGGAAATCTAAGATCAATGCTGGATATAGATTTACTTGCATTAAACATGCTGATTCTACATTATTTTTGAAAGGTTAAGATATTCAGAGATTGGTACAATAAAAAGCATTTGTTTGACTTGTTTTTTAACCTGAATAGGTTGAATGAAACCCTAAAATGATTCTGTAAAATGATAGTTGTAGCAGATACAGTTGATATCCCACCCGTATCCTCTCACTTTTACCATCTCTGTTCATACCAGTGCACTTCTAATTTCCAACTACTGAATATTTATTTTCTTAGCCTCTAGGGCTTGGTGTGCAGCTATCCAGCAGGCCAGAAGTGATGCACAATTAATAGCCCCCAAGAACATCCCTCACTCAAGGACTGAAGGCAATCAGTATATAACTATCCAAACTTTCTTGACACTTAATTGGTATACCTCTCAGATGTATCTTCAGCAAAAATAACCTCCATTCATCCACAGTGGTAGGTTGCTTAATAATCATCCTTCATTGCCTCTCTTTTTCCTGTCTCATTTACTAATTTTTTTGGTGCAGTGGCAAAGCCTAGTAGTCCGAACTACTTGAGAGCTAAGGCAGGAGGATCACAAGTTTAAGGCCAGCCATGATAACTTAGTAAGACTCAATCTCAAAATTTTATAATCCTTAATTATAAAGAAAAATTTTATTGATTGATTAATAGATTTATAATGGGGATTGAATCCAGGGGTGCTTTGCCAATGAGCTACATCCCAGCCCTTTTTGTTTTATTTTGAGGCAGAGTCTTTCTGTGTTGCTGAGGCTGACATTAAATATGTGATCCTCCTGCCTCAGACTCCCAAGTAGCAGGGATTATTGGCATGCATAACTGTGCTCTGTATTTAAAAAGAATTTATATTGAAAGAATGGTAATTTTATTTTGTTCAAAGATTTTTACTTCTTTTTTCATTGAGACATAAAATATTTTACGTGTATTAAAATGATTACTTGTCAGCTCTTAAATTTTGTTGAAAATACAAAAATCTTTCTTATTTGCAATTCTGCTTTTCCTGTGTTTCAACATACTCATTGCCCCACTCTCCAATTTTGCCTTACTTTAGAAAACAAACCCACAAAGTTGCCAAGGTAATCAAACATTCACATTTCTTGATGAGAACATGGCTAAACACTAGTTTTGAAGATCCATAAGAGCAGACAAGACAAAGCAATGGATTAATAGGTAAATAGCATCTATGTTTTGTATATCTATTCAATATCTGTACATTTATGTATGTGTTCATGCATACACCTATAAAGAAGGTAGGATTTTTTTTAAACTTTGAACTTAATTTATATCGATTTTTTTCAGCTGTGGTATTGAATCTGTATTACAAAATTTACTGTATGATTTATTAAGAATTTTCTATTATTACATAATTAATGAAGGAGTGAATTAATTTCTGATACTCTGTTATTTTTTTCTCTTCATGGGATTTATAGCAAAAGAGACAAGTTGAAGAAAGAGATTTATCATGAAGATATGCAAATTGCTTCTGCCAAAGAACAATAGTTTATTGCACATAGACAAGAGTTTGTTTCTTTTTTATCATGTATCTGACAAGATAAAAATCCATATATTTAGTAGGAAAAAGAATAAAGTCAAGTCAACAACTTGAACTTGATCCTATCAAATTGCAAAATACCAATTATATATTTATAAAGAAAGATAGTAAAGTTACAAGTTTTCACCAAATATCTGAGCATCTGTAATTCAGAGCTTTTACAACTACAAAATAATTCATTTTCTCCTAACATATAGCAGAAATAGGAAATCTTTCTCTGCATACTTGCAGGTTTACTATCTAAATAACATCTTTTAGCAATTCTACAGATGACCTCATTTTGAGAACTGACTTAGGATATTGAACTGTAGAAACTGCAAACAACTGCAAGTATGCTAAATGAAATATACAAGTGTGTGCTGAGTAGTTGAGTGAAAAGGGAAGTGATACACCCTTTTTAAACAGGTCTGCACAACTATACATGTTTTGACCTCTGTCACTGTAGTCTTTCTGACTGTTGATTAATGGAAAAGCAATCACTTTGGCAGTTTATTCAGGAAATATATCACTATTTTAATAAACTCTAAATAAGGCAATCCATGAGTATTTTTTGACATTATACTGGCAAACAATTGGTTTGTTAATCATTTCTTAATTTAAAATACAAAAAGATATGACCATCAGAGAATTTAGCTGTTCATTGCTTTGCCACGACTACTATGGGCCTGAAAAAGGAGTAAGAGTTAGAACATAATATTAGGTAATTCTTTGCCTAATATATAAAATGTATTAAGTTCATGGTTTCCTTTTTTCTTAAAAATTTATAGAGTCCTCACTCCTTATGTTACTACATAGATCTCTCAACTCCAGTTTGGAGACAACTATGGGTGAATAAAAGGTAGTAAAATTGTACTTAGTATTTGTGGACTCAATTATAAATATTAGTGAAAGCAAACACAAACTGGTCTGGAAATTTTTCCAATATATTTTTTAAATATACACCAGCCCCTGTGTTTGCCCTAGTTCAAGCTTCTCTAGCCATTTTTTCTAGTAGTCTACTCCTTAGTTTTTCTTTCTAACATTCTTCATAAGAACAGTCAAATCCATTGGTGTGTCTGTCCAGATTGCTCCTAAAAATAATAAATTTAGATTATTTTCCCCACAATGTGTCTCTAACAATAACCAATGTGGTAAATGTCATTGTGACCATACTCAATTTATTTCAAGCAAGAAACCTCACCACTTTCATTCACTCTGTAAATCATTAACAGTTTCTACTTTTATCATTTTCCCAAAGACATAGTCCTGGTTCTCTCTACACTTAAATCTTCTTGCAGATTTTCTCCTTCAGTGGACATTGGTTTAATTGCATTCCAGGAAAAAATCAAGTTTCTTTCCCTTCCTTTCTTTAAAAATATTTTTTCTGGGCAACAATGACACAAAAATACATGACTAAAAGGATTTTTATGCTGCTATCATACCTTAAAGGGAAGGCAATTTGATTGTGTAATGTGGGGAATTCACAGTCATTTATTGTTGCATTGAGAGATTCCAGCTTGGACCAGTAAAGGGTTGTTTTTATCACCTTTTACACCACTGTGACCAAAAGAACAAGAACAATTTTAGAAGATGAAAAGTTTATTTAGGGGTTTATGGTTTCAGAGGTCTCAGTCCAGAGATGGCTGGCTCCTTTTCCCTGGGCCCAAGATGTGGCAGAATATGAAGGCAGAAGAGTATGGTGAAGGAAAGCAAGCAGCTCAGAAAATGGACACCAAGAAGCAAAGAGATTCAGGGACAAAATATATACCCCAAAGGCAGCCCCCAAATGCCCCACCTCCGTCAGCCACACCCTACCTGCCTACAATTACCACCCAGTTAGTCCTTATCAGGGGATTGATGCACTGATCAGGTTAAGCCTCTCATAACCCTATCATTTCACCTCCAAACTTTCTTGCATTGTCTCACACATGAGCTTTTGGTAGACACCTAATATCTAAGCCATAAGGATACTCTTCTAAATATGGTTTTATAATGTTTATGATTATTTTGAAGTCCCTTTATTTGTTAACAAACTATTATTTTCTCCCTTTTATTTAAGTTCTTGTTCCTTAAAGTGTGGTCTACAGAACAGCAACATCATTATTTCCAGAAATCATTTGAAATGTAGAATCTCAGACCCCACATGAAACACACAATTAGAATCTGTATTTTTTAAAATATTTATTTTTTAGTTTTAGGTGGACACAATATCTTCATTTTATATTTATATGGTGCTGAGGATCGAACCCAGTGCCTTATGTGTGCTAGGTGAGCACTCTACCACTGAGCCACAACCCCAGCCCCTGTATTTTTTTAAATATTTAATTGTTAGTTGTAGTTGGTCACAATGCCTTTATTTTATTTATTTATTTTTATGTATTGCTGAGGATCAAACCTAGGGTCTCGCACTTGCTAGGCGAAAGCTGTACTGCTGAGCCACAACCCCAGCCCCTAGATTCTGTATTTTTAAAAAGACCCTACTCATAGGTGGTACATATGAACATTAGAGTTTGGGAAGCATTGTTCAAAAATGTTTTTTAAAATGTAAAAGAAAATCTCATTTGGTCATTCCACTTTGTATATGATATACTCTGTACTCTTTCTATCTTGCCTAATTCAAAATGGGCACACACATCTTTGCCTGGATGCTGTTTAAGGTGCCTCAAAAATATGATTTTTTGTGGATGCTAGATTGAAAAGATATGTTTTCTATGAAAATACTTTTTCTATATTAAAATGTGAAATTTCATTTTCTGGGTCAAAAACTACACTGTCCAATATAGAAGGCACTAGCCACATGTGTCTATTAGAGTCAAACTACTTAAAATCAAATAAAATTTAAAATTCAATTACTCAGTCCTTTTAGTCACATCTAAAATACAGAGCATATATTGGATATTGCTGATACTAATCATTTATATCACCCCAGAAAATTCTATTGGACAATAATTATTCAGAGACTACTACATTCTCAGTTAGGCTTTGAGAGTGTCAGTTGTTGCAACAGCTTTCAGATCAGATTGGCAGCTTCATGGAACCAGGATAATCAGCTAAAAGAGAAAATCTAGTTAACTTGAGGGATTATTCCTAGTGCACTTGATCTATTTCTGAAATATCAAGCTATTTCATGTAGGTTGGAAGTGCGGGAGGAATGGTACTAGAAAATGCCTCCTCTCCTTGCATGCCTCTACAATTAAAAAGAAATCATGGTGAGAGCATCCTACTGGAATGGAGAGACTTGAAAATGGAAGCATATGTGTTAGTTTCCAATCACTGAGTGTGTGCTATTGGCTAAATTGCTTGACCTGTCTGGGCTTGAGTTTGCTTCTTTATGCAATGAGAATATTGTATATAGTAGTTACCATCTGTTTCTATAACTGTCAAAACTAAAAATGAGAAACATCTACTGTTGCCATGTGAAATCAACCCATAATTTTCATGGATAGTATTTAATGAGGGATATATATTTGCTATATAGCAAACACAAGTACTGATGCTACAAATTTTTTAAAGAAAATTATCAGTTCTTAGGGAAATCATAATTAGAAGAATGGTCAATAAAGTAGAGTCCTTACACCTCAGGATAACCCAAGTTGAATCACTAAATAGAAGAAATGTTATGTTAAAATTTTACTATATTTTCATAGTTTATTCTAAAATGAGCCTTGAAAAATATAATATACAGATCATTATGTGTATATATCAGTGAAATATTGACAACGAAAATATGCATCAGTAAGTATTCATGGACACGTTGATGTCATAATGCATACATTTATTGGAGTGCATGTTCAGATGTTTTTGAAGTTCTTGATGGACAATCATAGAAGTTTATATAGCATTTGTCTAGAATAAAGTTAGACAGGAAAAGAATAATACAGTGATCAAGAGAATTTCATTATAAATAATACAGGATTTGGGATAGGGGTATATTTCAGTGGTAGAGCATATGCTTAGCTTGCACAAGGCTATGAGTTCAATCCCCAAAACCAGAACAAACCAACAAAAAAGAATGTAGGAACAAATAACTCAAAACACTTAACACCCCAAAATAAATGAATAGATAACCCAATCAATAAATGGGCTAAGGAACTGAGCAGGCACTTCACAGAAGAACAAATATATGAAAAAAAAAAATGTTCAACATCTCTAGCAGTTAGAAAAATGAAAATTAAAACTACACTGAGATTCCATCTCACTCCAGTCAGAATGGTAATTATCACGAATAAAGTAACAATAACTATTGGCGAGGATGTGCAGAAAAGTGTTTACTCATACATTGCTGGTGGGAATACAAATTGGTGCATCCACTCTGGAAAGCAGTATGGAGATTCCTCAGAAAACTTAGAATGAAACCACCATTTTACCCAGTTATCTCACTCCTCAGTTTTTACCCAAAGGACTTAAAATTCACATACTATAGTGATGCAGTCACATCAATGTTTGTAGCAGCTCAATTCATAATAGTAAGCTATAGAACCAACCTAGGTGCCCTTCAACAGATGAATGGATAAAGAAACCACAATGGAATATTACTCAGCAATAAAGAGAATGAAATTATGGCATTTGCCAGTAAATGGATGGAACTGGATACTATCATGCTAAATTAAATAAGCCATCTCTAAAACACCAAAGGTTGAATGCTCTCTTTGATGTATGGATGCTGATACACAATAAGGGAGAGGGGATGAATAGAAGTTCAGTGGATTAGACAAAGAGAAATGAAGAGAAGAGAGAGGGTATGAGAATAGGAACGACAGGAGAATTAATTGAGCATAATTTTCCTATGTATACATATGAATACACAACCAGTAAAACTCCACATCATGTACAACTGCAAAAAAATGGGATCCTAATTACAATAAATTATACTTCATATTTTTATAATATGTCAAAATACATTCTACTATCTAAAAAGAATAAATAAATTTTAAAAAGAAAAGAAAAAAAAGAACATAGGAGTGGGAGTGTACAAATGCATAAAAGAGGGACCCTAAGTGGGGGTGCAAGGGCAGGACATTTTAGAAGATGTGGTCCTTGAATTAAGTCATCAAAGTGAAAAAAAAGAGATCTGGGCAGAATCAGTAGCATGTGCAAAGATGAATATGCACTAAGCTAACATGAAAAATGTAGAAACCACAACTAGTTCAATGCAGCTAGCAGCTACATTAAACCAGGGAAGGGTAAGATACAAGCCAGAGAGGAGGTATAGCATGCTTGCAAAAGCCCCTGAGTTCAGTGGTAGAGCATGTGCCAACCTCTAATTATTTGTCTAGTTTCCAGAAGAAAGTGTATCAACGTATTTCAGCTATATTCTTTTTTCCTTGCCAAATATGGATTTTTTAAATATTTTTCTTTAAATTGGGGTAACTTATCTTTCTTTGAATAACTTGAATCATCTGCAAATTATTATAAAGAAAAAGGGAACATTTTGATAATTTTGCAGGTTCCATGTTTATTAAGCTAGCTTAAGCTTAGTGCAAACATTAAAGAAGACTTAAGATCTCTGAAGAGCTCCATGACTTTTCTAAATGTTTTCAAACATTTGATCTATTCTAAACAGTAGATTATTTTTGATCTTTCCAATTTCCAGTGGTTAGCATTATCCTTAGGTCTACTTCCTTTCTATTATTTTTAAAATCCTAATATTTAGAGAAAAACAAATAACATATGTATATGACCTTGATTCTACTCAGGAGAAAAAGGGAAATATTATTTTTCTACAATGATGCTACATATTATTGTCAAGGAAAATAGCTGACTATGACATTGATCAAATCTACTATCTATATATGTATGAACATATATACCTGTAAATTATAGCTAAAAATTTTTATCAGTGTTTTATTAACATTAATTTAATTAATTACTATTAAAGTTACTAATTTGAGAGTTACCCTAGATTAAAATAGATGCTATTACCTTGTGCTAGATTCATTTCATAAAGAAAAATAATATGAAAAACAGAGACATTAAAATGTTTAAATAATATCATAAGAAATAAATATTTCACTGAGTATGTATACATCTGAAACACATGATTTTATTAAAGGCATAAGAGTACTAGATGGTAAACATTCTTCTGCCATTCCCTTAGTATAAGAAACATCATTACCTTTTCCTTTCTGTCCCATTTACTGTCTGAAAAACTTTGGTCTTGGAAACACAACTAGAATGTAGACAATAACAATGGTATTAAGACTTAAGTTACCTTTATGTTTTTATTGGTTCATTAATGACATCAATTCACTTATTCCTACAGACCTTGTCTATTTTGGATTATTTATGATTTTAAGATAGATTAAAATAATGCTAATTAATCATCTCTAAATATTTTATGTAACAATGTGGTTCAATAAGTTTATGTTTAAGGAAGACATTTGTACCATGGAATACAAGTTAAATACTGTACCAATTATGGACCTGAATCTCAGCAGAAGATTCCCTTAGAAACCTTTTCTAAATCCTTAAAAAACATTCCCTGTGAAAGTACTTCATTCTGAGGTTTATTACATCAGTTTACCATGTAAAACAAACTTTTCATGACATTTTCTATTAATAATGTTTAAATGGCAGTAAGTAAAGTAAAATTTCCTGTAGTTGCTAAAGAACTGTGGTAAAACTACTTCTGCTATTGATTCGAGGAACAGCTAAACTCTGAAAATGCTGAGAAGTGATAAATTCTTTACACTTCATTATTTTATGGCATATTTCTTTGTTTGTTATCCATGCTACACAGTTGTTTTATAATATTAAAGTATGTTCAGTAATGAAACAGGAACGCAAAATGCTTCTTAAGAGTCTTTTTGCACTCTCTGTTAACAATACATAGATATTTGAGAATATAAAATTTTATTAAATCTACTTCTAAATTGATGACATGTGACTTAGATTATGAGTTCTACAGAGGAGGATTTGATCAACTATAATGTATTTACATCCACAATGTAATAAGTATAACAGGCCAATAAAAGGCTTTTAACTCACACAATATCCTAGGATGTTAACAACTAAGTTTATATGTAATCCAAAACATTTATTACTTACTATAAACCAGTCACTTGCTGGTTCATTACTTAAAATATCTTTTTAAATGAGAACAGATAGGTTTTAACTTTGAGTGTCTTGTGACATGTTATGTAACCTTAAGAAAGGCCCTTTTCTTCTGCACTTCAGTTTCCTCATTTTTCCTTTAATCATTTAGGTATTTGCTTCCATGATGCTGCAAAACAATTGCTAAATCTCAATGGCTTACAACAGTAAACAGTCATTTTTTTTTTTCCCTGAAATATTTGTAGGTCAATCATGGTAGCTTTTTTTCAGACTGTGGATTGGATCTAGGTCTCCTCACATGTCCATCATATTGAGAGGAGCAGTTACTTTTGTGGTAAATGCACAGAAGTACAAGAGGCCAATACAAAACACCCCAACACAATTGAAGCCTCCACTTACAACATCCTGCTAAGTAGTCATTATCTCAAGCTACTCACATAGTAAAGCTCCAAGTCAATGGGGCAAAGAAGGAAAAGCCACATATTCTATTAATAGACACTACCAATTTCATGGCAAAAGGAATATGAGCAGAATTCAGATAGAGGAAAGAAATGAAAAATTAGTAACAATAATTGAATCTACTTTATTTCTCTTCAATCACTGGATTTGTAACTGTTTTTTTTTTTTTTTTTGATAAATGAAATGGTTTCAAGAAACTTTATTTGTAGGGGTTGCATATTTACATGCTGCTTTAGAAAATGATGTGCATGTGTAAGGATCCTTTGGTAGAACTATGGTATATTATTTACAGGCTAACAACAAATTTCACATTAGAAAAAGTGTATTTACATTTAGAGAATTAAATGTTTAAATACATATTATGAGGCTCTGGTAGCTTTAATTATTCATTTCATCAGCATTATCATATTGCAAGAAATAAAAATCTTACAGAATCCAAGTGATTGGGTGAGTAGACATATGATTTTTAATTTAGTTTTACATATTTCCTTTGCTAAATAGGGCATGCAGTTTACTGGACAGTGCATAAAGCACAGCTCTCCCTTTTGGAACCAAGTTGGCAGGCAATTTGGTTTTAATCCTGTCTGCAGATTGCTTGTGCATTTCCATACATTTCAACTCTGATCCTCTAAGGGTCATCTGTTATGCTGTGATTACATGGATGAACTACAAAGAGATAATCTGACTAAACTGGTAAGTTAAGGGCACCTTATCTGTATAAAGAAAAAATGTTGCAATTCAGAATAAAATATACTGATGATTTACCATGAAGTTTGACCCCTTAAAAAGAATACAAACATGCAACTTAAACATTCTGCCCACAAAAATGGTCTAAGGAGTAATTCTCTACATTGTTGACAATCCCAAAACAATGGTGAGATTCAAGAGGGATTTGGGGACAGGAATATCTTTTTTTATTTGTTCTTTTTAGTTATACAATGATAGAAATATCATTACACTCTAATGGCTACATATTTTAAAGTTACGAAGTGCTGAAAAGTAATAGTATCTTCTATTGGAACTAATAGTTTTATGTAGCATTTTTGGTACCCTTTTAACAGAAAAAAAAAAACTGACTATTATAAGCTTTTCCCAAGAATAATGTATTACTTGGTTCAAGACATTATTACTTCCTCTAATGCTTCCTTCCATGTAATAACAAAGATAAATTTTGACAGTAACCTAGTGGTTTTTTAGAGAGGGATACAAGAGGTTGAGTTTGAAAAGGCCCAATTTAAAGTGAACAATAATCTCATTTGGCATATAAAGCATGCAAGTCCTTTCCCCTTTTATTCATGCCATAACTAGAATGTTAACAAAGGTTGCATACTTCATTTTTTAAAAAAAATTTTGTTTGTTCTTTTTAGTTATACATAACTGTAGAATATATTTTGATATACATAAATTTAAGTATAACTTCCCATTCTTGTGGTTGTGCATGATGTCGAGTTACACTGCTTGTGTATTCATATATGAACATAGGAAAGTTATGTCCAATTCATTCTACTGTCTTTCCCACTCCCATCCTCCCTCCCTTCCCCAGACTCTCCTGTTCAATCCAGTGAAACTCCACTCCTTCTCCCCCACCCCCACCCTCCACCTATTGTGAGTCAGCATCCATATATCAGAGAGAACATTCATTAGGCCTTTGATTTTGGGGGATTGGCTTATTTCACTTAGCATGACAGTCTCCAGTTTCATCCATTCACTGGCAAAAGCCATAATTTCATTCTTATTTAAGGCTGAGTAATATTCCATTGTGTATATATACCACAGTTTCTTTATCCATTCATTTGTTGATGGTCATGGAGGTTGGTTCCATATCATAGCAATTGTGAATTGAGTTGCTATAAATATTGATGTGCTGCATCACTATAGTATGCAGATTTTAAGTTCTTTGGGTATAAACCAAGGAGTGGGATAACTGATTCAAATGGCGGTTCCATTCCAAGTTTTCTGAGGAATCTCCATACTGTTTTCCATAATGATTGCACCAATTTGCAGTCCCACCAGCAATGTATGAGAAGGTTGCGTACTTCTAAGCATCATCTTGCTTTTAATTACCCAAAGTCCAGTTTTCCATGTATATGGTTTCACAGACAAAAGCTAATATCTGATTTCCTCTTATCATCTTGAAGGTAGTTGATTCCCCTTTTCCTTATATCTGTATTGCATTATCAGTAAACACCTAGTGAGGATCTTCTAAGTTAGCTAGGTGCTATGTATGCACAATTATATCTCTACTATATACTCACTGACCTCTACTTCATTTTCATCTGAAAATTAGAAATAATCATTATACTCACATTCTGAGATGGTTTTAAGGATTAAAATAAATGCTGGATATAAAGTGCTCAGAAAAAAAAGTGCCTAATTCATCATTCATTGAAAAATACATAGTAAGCATATAGTATATGCCCAGGCACAGTTCTAGACGCTAGAAATTCAATATTTGAATAAGACAGACAATAATGCTGTTTTTATGATATTGATACTTAAATGAGAAAATAAAAATGATAAACAAAAAAATGAACAAAATGGTACTACTAATAAGACCATTTTTATAAGTGAGGGGAATTGAAACTAAAAGAAGATAGACAACTTACTCAAGATTACAAAACTAAAATGCAATAGAGCCTGGATTAAAACTCATGCTCTATCTCATATGTACTCCACAACACACATTGGAACATTTTATGCTCCAAAAGGTTGTAGGCTGATTTCAATGCAGCCACCTTAATCCAGTGATTAAAAATGCTTTAAGTTTTTTCAAGCAAGAGTCAAGCACTGATCATCTATGTCTCATGATTGTAGACATTGAACTTTCTAAGTGTCTACAAAGAATTCTTCTTTATTAAAGCATATATTGGCTCAAAGTTTTGGAGGTTTTAGTCCATGATTGGTTAGCCCCATTCCTTTTAGGCCTGCAGTAAGATTAGTACATCATGGTGTGTATGTGTGACAGAGGAAGTTGCTCACTTCATGTTAGTCAGGAAGTAAAGGGGGTGCAGGGTCTCAAAATACCTTTCAAGGGCACTCTCTTATACAACCAGAAGACTTCCAACTAGACCACACCTTGGAAGGTTCTACAACCTCTCAATAACACCACTAGCTAGGGACCAAACCTTTAATACATGTGACTTTGGGAGACATTTATACAAACCATAGCAATGATAAATCACTGATACTGAAAGAAATTGCATTCTTCCCTGTTATTTGACTCATTTTTTATAATGTAGTACAAGATATTGCATTAAATGTTTCAAATAGAATATATTTTAACATAGTTAAATAATTTAACATAATTATTTCACCTGAATCTACTAGGAACTCAATCTTAGCATCACTGAAAGTGGTATCACCAGACATTATGTGCCTTGTGATGTGATGGAATGAAGTATTCTTGCTTTAAAAAAATGAAACCTAAGTCAAATCAGCCTCTAGATTAACTTAGAGTTTACAGGAAATACATAGCATAAAGGAACAAGTTAAATGATGCTACTAGAAAGCACAGAAAAAAATATATATAATATACATATAAAAATAAGACAAATGACTTAGTTTCTCCAGAATAATCAATGATAAAAGGAATGGAGAGCGTTATAGAATAAAAGAGACTTAAAGGACTAAAGAGACAAACGTGATATGTGGTTCTTGTTTGGTACAATTAAAAATGAAAAAGAAACTGTAAAACTCATCAAATCATCTTGGGAAGAATGAGTGCATTGAATATTGTTTGGTTATTAGATGGCAGTAAAAAGTATTGTAAATTCTGGTAAGTATAATTGTCATGTAGAAAAAAGAAAATATATTTATGATTAATATATGTATAATAAAGTATACATATGTATGTACAATAAAATATTTACATATACATTGAATCTAAAAGGGCTGATATCATAGAAGTGGATAGTAGAATAATTGTGGCTACCTGAGGCTGGGGAGAGTGGGGGGATGAGGAAAAGTCGATCAATGGGTGTTCAGTTACAGTTAAATAGGAGCTTAAAGTTCTGGGGCACAGTTGCACAGTAGGGTGACTACAGATAATAATAATAATGCATAGTACATTTCACAAAGAAGAAAGGAAGGTGAAAGTTTTCCCCACAATGATAAGTGTTTAAGGAGACACCAATATCTTATTAGTGTCATATAGAGAAGAAATAATTTTTTTAAAAATTTGATATATATAACATTAAGTATTCTTACTAACTCATTTAAATTTACTTAAACATTAACTAATTTATACATTTATTGAACATTACATAGTAACCAAGTAATATATATAAACTTTTCAGTTTTTAATTATCACTTAAATTAAAATTTACTAAATTAAAAATAAATAAATCTTTGGGGGAAAAATGGGATTGGAATTTGAGCCATACTCTGTTACAACTTATGGGACAGTGAGATTGCTGCAAAACTCATACTCTTTTTTTTTTCTTTTAAGAGGACACAACATCTTTATTTACATTTATGTGATGCTGAGGATCGAACTCAGTGCCTCAAGCATGATAGGCAAGCACTCTACCACTGAGCCCAACCCCAGCCCCCAAACCCATATTCTTTAAGAAGCAAAATATTAGCTAAAATTCCAACTCAATACTCTTTAACTTAAATTTAGTGATTCTTAAATCTGGTTTTCTCCTAGAACCTTAAAAAATCAAACATACTGAGACCCTACTACATACCAATTAAATAATAACCCCTGATGTTGGTCTTATGTATTTCCTATTTTGTTTTATTTTTGGCTTTACCATTGTTTACAATATGAAGAGTTGTGTATTACTGCAACCCAACCCAACTCTATTAGGTTGAGCAAACCTGGACAGGTAGATAACTATACTAGCTATTTATTTGTAGTTGGATATTTTATAGACTCTGCACAAATGATGTCCCAAAAGTAGATCCCACTGGTGGCAGTAAAAAGATGCTTACATGTACCATTCCTAGAGTGAAACACATTAGTATAGAACAATGTTTCTCAAACTTGGTTTTCATAAGAATCAACCAGGGAACTTGTTAAAAATATATTAAGTGGCCTACCTAGAACTTGCTGAAGAAAAATCTTTGAGGATTTCCAGGATAGGACCTCAGAGCTTGTGTTTTTAAGAAACATCTTGGACCAATCTTATGGTGAGGGAAATTTGCTAAACACTGGGGAAAGTCAGAGAAACTAATATATTGCACCTAGTCCTTGTATCAACAATTGCCATTTTTCAATCTCTGTGATTTTAGAAGATGGAAATTTTAAAGAAATTCCAAATGTTTACTCACTATATTATACATATGTACACTTTATTATACATATTCAGTTTTATACATATATATGTAATATATATATATATATATATATATATATATATATATATATCTCCACGTACATACATACACAAACACAGTAGCTATTCTAATTGGGTGGACATGATATCGCATTTTAGTTTTGGTTCACATTAAATTTTTCTTTAAACACACACACACACTAGAATTTTAACCAAAAATACAGCACAATAATATTCAGTTTGATTAATCAAATTTCTGATTTTTGTCAACTCCATAATTTCTAGCTACTTAAGAAACCATATCCCTAATTTTTAACAATTCTTCTTGGCCTCATAAGAAATCACTAATTTATGGTCTGACAATGTATATATGTTTCATATTCAATGACAACAGTTAACCCCGATATCTTATTAGTGTCATATAGAGAAGAAATATTTTTTTAAAAAAATTTGATATATATAACATACAGTATTCTTACTAACTCAATTAGCTGATTCTGAAGACCCAATGAGTACTTTATTTGAAGCCTCACCTTCATTATCCCCTCAAGTTTTTGTCTACCAGCATGCCTCAAAAGTAAAGATGAGTCTTCAGAATATATCCTCTTTTTTATATCACTGCTTCCCATTGCATCAACGATAGTACATGGAACATCTTAACTGGTTCATTAATATTTGTTGAATGAATTAAATGCATTAAAAAACACATTAGGAGTTGAATAGTCTCAGAACATTCAAAGGCCAAGTCATAATTATTTAGAATCGAATATATTTGTTTCTCTGGGACTTTTCTTTTTACACCTAACAGCATGTACCAATCCTAGGCCCCATTAGGGACACATCACACTGTAAAATAAAAATTTAGTGTTTATGCACCTCAGATAGAGCATTAATCTCCAGGATATAAAAGAACTCAAAAAAACTTAACACCAAAAAAAAATAACCCAATCAATAAATGAACTAAGGAACTGGACACTTCACAGAAGAAGAAATATAATCAATCAACAAATGTATGAAAAAATGTTCAACATCTCTAGCAATTAGAGAAATGCAAATCAAAACTACACTGAGATTCCATCTCACTCCAGTCAAAATAGAAATTTTCAAGAATACAAACAACAATAAATATTAGCGAAGATGTGTGGGAAAAGGTACACTCATACATTATTGGTGGGACTGCAAATTGGTGCAACCACTATGGAAAGCAGTATGGAGATTCCTCAGAAAACTTGGAATGGAACCACCATTTGATCCATTTATCCCATGCCTAGGTTTATACCCAGAGGACTTAAAATCAGCATATAATACACAGTCACATCAATGTTTATAGCAGCTCAATTCACAATTAGAACCAACCTAGGTGATCTTCAACAGATGAATGGATAAATAAACTGTGGTATAAATACACAATGAAATATTATTCAGGCTTAAAGAAGAATGAAATTATTGCATTTGCCAGTAAATGGATGGAACTGGAGAATATTATGCTAAGTAAAATAAGCCAATCCCAAAGAACCAAAGGCCAAATATTTTCTCTAATATGCAGATGCTAATTCACAATAAGGGCAGAATAGAGGTACTTTGGATTAGACAGAGTGTAGTGAAGAGAGGGGAGGGGGTATTGGGGTAGGAATGATAATAGAACAAATCTGACACTATTACCCTATGTGCATACATGATTGCATGACTTGTGTAACTCTACATCATGTACAACCAGAAGAATAAAAATTATACTCCATTTATGTATGATGTGTCAAAATGAATTCTACTCTCATGTATAACTAATTAGAACAAATAAATTTTTTAAACAAAAGAATTTAGTGTTTAATTTATACTTTCTGTTTCTCAGATGCAATTAACCCCATCTAGAACCTGAATTTCATTAGGGCTTTGCAGTCTCCCTCATGGATTTTATGTTGATGATTTTCTTTATTAACATGTAATTTTTTCATGTTTTCCATTTGACAAGGAGTAAGATTTCTTATTTCTTCTTTTCCTCTTTCCTTCTAGAGTATTCTTAATTGCCCTCTCACAACCTCTTCTAGAATCATCCATTATATTGATGATTCAGTGTTCCTGCCTCCAAAGTTATGGTGGTAATAGATCTAGTGACAGAGACAAAGGGAAATGTTGCCAATTGCTGGTGTTCGTGATATATACATACATATATTATATATATGTATATATGTGTGTGTGTATACATTATGATATGTGGTGTTTGTGATATATTCACACACACATACATATATATGCATATATACACATATCTATTTCTATATTTAATTTTTCTCAAAACCTTGAACTAAAAGCTTTATACCCAATATTATATTGTAAAATATTTCAAGCATACAGAAAATTTTACAATGAATACTCATATACCCAACACCATTATTCTATAATTAACATTTTACTACACTTGTTTTATCACATATCTATTTTCCCACCCATCTCACTGCACATTCATCATGCCATCTTAGTTTTTGGTAGGCATTTTAAAGTAAATGGCACATGTCAGTTCACTTCAGTCCCTAGCATTTCAGCATGCAAATCATAAGCTAGAGGTCAATAAAAGTACTTTTATTTTTTTTCTAAAATTTGAAGTGACACTTACAATGATAATCGCAAATTGCAAACACATAGTTTGGTAAGTTTTGACAAAATAACTCAAATCCTGTCACAATGTAGAAATGTACTACCATCACCCTAGAAATGTATTCTCATGTCCCTTTCTTGTCAGTCCCCAGCCTTACCCTTCCTCTTAGAGGTAATCATCACTCTTTTTACCAACATAAATTAGTTTTCTTTTCTTTTGATTCTTTTAGAAATTCCAATGAATGAAATTATATGCTATTCCTCTTTTGGGAAAGGCTGCTTTCAATCAATATGATTATAACATTTATGCATACTAATCTGTATGCAAGATGCTTACTACATTTTAATGCTAATGGGTATTTCATTAAATGAATATACTACACCTTGTTTTTATGTTTTTCTATTGGTAAATACCTGAGCTGTGTTTCCAGTTTAGTTACTATGAATTAAAACTCTAAGAATATTCTTGTATGTTTTCTGCAAACGTGTTTGAATGTATTTTGGGTAAATATCTACAAATGTACTGCTAGTTTTAATGCAGGTATACTTTAGTTTTATATGAAATTGCCTGACCTTTTTTCCAAGGTCCTTGTGTTACTTCACACACACACACACACACACACACACACACACACACACCAGTATAAGAGAGTAGTATTCTAGTTATTTCACATCCTTACCAACATCTGGTGTTGTCATTCTTAATTTAACCAGTTTTGTGGGTATAGTAGTATATCATTGTGGTGTTAATTTTCATTTACCAAATGAATAATGATTTTGAGCTATATTCATCTCCCTCTTGGCCACTCCTGAGATAAATAATATTTGTTTATTAGAAAGTGTTTTTCTAAATTTTTACTTACTAGTATGTTACTAAAGATTCTTGTGACCATATTCGTTAGAAAATATAGTTGTTCTTATTGTTTATGTTAGATTTTCATCCATCCATTTTATATGCATATATATATATATATATATCCAAAATATATTTTTATCAGTTTTCCTATTTAAGAATGCAAAGTTATTAGAACTTGCTTCCAGAGATGTAGACCATCAAGTGCTTAGTGTCTATTTTGTTTTTGGTCCATGAAGATATTTATCTTTATTTTGAACCTGTCATTTTTATCTTTAATTTATGTTGTCTATTATTCTTTGTGTTTGAATTATGAAGAATACATATCATAATGTCATCTTTCTGTGTCATCTTCACCAGAATTCACATCTTTACCACTGTATCATTAATTTTTGGTTTGATTCTTGGTTAGAGTTTTATTAGATGTAAAGGTTCTTTTGATGATGGGACCCAACACAAGGACATTCAAATAGCTCTGAAAGGCAGAACACTTTGTTACTTACCGATTCAAATGAGACAAGGCTGCTAGGCAGGGCTATGCAGATGGTTATAGCAAGGGACAAGTTAACTAATAGCTGGAACTATAGGGAACATCACGTATATTAAGAGTTTGTTGGCTATATTGTGCAGGCTACCCACAGACTGGCTAATTTGACTAATTTCAAGTGCTATAAGGAAAGATGTCTGCTCCTATTTGTCTGATACCTAGCCCCAGGGCTGTTGAGGCTGGTGTATAGCAGCCCCAATTGTGAAAGTTGATTAGGGAAGTGGTTGAAATGTGGTCTTAATCAGCCACTTAGGAAGGAGAAATGTCAAAGACTGGGGTTGTGGCTCAGTGGTAGAGCACTTGCCTAGCATGTGTGAGGCACTGGGTTTGATCCTCAGCACCACATAAAAATAAATAAATAAAATAAAGGTAGTGTGTCCATCTACATCTAAAAAATATATATTTAAAAAAAGAAGGGGAAATGCCCTCATCCAAAAACTCAAAACTGGGTCAACACAGCATTTTTTAAAAATATTCTTTGGTTGTTAAAAATATTTTTTTAAAATATGTTTTATTCATTGATATGTAGTGCTGAGAATTGAACCCAGTGCCTCACAGATGCTAGGCAAGCGCTCTACCACTGAGCCATGACCCCAGCTCTGAGACAACATTTTTAAAATGTTTTTATTAGTGCATTATAGTTATACATAATGTTGGAGTTAAGACAGCATTTTTCTAAATCTATATTATCATTAGGCAAACTAGAGGTCCATATACCAGTTTGTCATTCCTGGATTTTTCTAAACTTTTAATGAAATAGTTGGAAGATCAATTATGTATGCAAGTTAATAAATAAAGATTTGAGATTATAAAATTAAAATTTGATAAATTGAGCTATGCCAAAATTTAAAACTTCTGGGCATCAAAGGACACAACAGAGTGAAAAATCAATCTACAAAATGGAAGAAAACATTTGCAAATCTGATAATGGGGTAATATCCAGAATATGTAAAGAATTTTTGCAACTCAACAACGAAAAAGCAAAAAAAAAAAAAATCAAAAATGGACAAAGGAGTTTGATAGATATTTATCCAAAGATGTGCAATTGACCAACAAGTAATGAAAAGGTATTCAATATCATTAATCATTAGGGAAATGCAAATCAAACTTGTAATGAGAAATCACCTAACATTAACATTGCTTGTATCAAAAAGGGAAAATAAACATTGGCAAGGATATGTCAAAATTGGAACTCTTGTGTACTGTTTGTAAACATGCAAAATGGTGAAGACAACTATGGAAAACAGTATGGTGGTTCCTAAAAAAAATAAAATTAGAATCACCATATGATCCAGCAAATTCACGTCTTAAAATGCTTCTATGGGTCCTAGCCACTTGTAGAATAGGTTCTAAATTTCCTAAAAATGCCTTATGACCCCTCCCCCTTTTTTTTCTAACCCCATCATTTCTCATTCCCTATTTCAGACACTAATAACCCTGATTAGTCATTAATTCCTTCACCCACTATGTAATTTTGCTTTACAAAGACTTTTATTATAATGTCCAAGGATATCCTTCATCTCTTTCCTATTCCTATTCTCACAGCCAATGCGTACTTGCACTATAACTAAGTAAACACACTGTTTTCTTCCTGAATTCCTCATTTTAAATCATGGTATGTGTTTCTCCTAGGCATCCAGTAACACCATGTGCACATTTCTATTAGTATATTTATTGATTTATGACTTATCTTTTATCTTCAGTGTTTATCAAAATAAATTATTATTGCCATTCAATGCTAGTTGGTTTCATAAATCTTACAAAGATTTTTTTAAAAATTGTAAAAAAAAAAAGGAAAGAAAGAGAGAAAGGAAGAATGGATGGATGAGGGAAGGAAGGAAAGAAGGGAGGAATTCTACTGTAGGATATATTTGACATTTGAATATATTTTCCCTCATAGTAAAGTTTCTTTTCATTCCTAGATTCCACCATTTTGGGGAGAATGAAAGAAATTTTAACAATGGATTGATATTTTCCTTTTTGTCTCACACATATATCTCATGGCTGGATATGCCAGATATCCTCATTCATCAAACCAGATTGTCTGATATAAGACTTATATGTGATACTTCTCTCTCCATTGTCAAAAGTTTTATTCATAATGTTGATTTCTAAGATCAGGACTTTCCCAACTATTACTTTTATCTGGTCCTTTGATTGAAAAGAAGTAATGCTTTTTATGGCAGGTAGATTTGCTTCTTAAATTTATTGTCCAGCTATATTCCACTTTAACTTGCAAATTGAGCACTGTGCTTACAAAGAGATATTTTTCTAGTCTTCACAGCTCTAAAGCCAGGTCTTCTTTTATTCAGGAATTAATGCAGTGGTCCCCTGTGGCCAGAGAGAAGGAAAGTTTAATGCTCAGGGCTTCTGTTTCCTCCACCGTTACAAAATATGCAGTCACACAGTTTATTTATTGCCAACCACCGCCTTTATTATGCATTTTTCTATCTTCATAGACTAGTGTAAATATAAATAAAATAGCAAATAAAAAATATGTAAAACAGCATGACAGAGATAATTTAAATGGAAAAAATGAAATAAGAAATTCTGAGTGTGGAAATGAGTCATAAATGTCA
Source organism: Marmota flaviventris (assembly GCF_047511675.1). Taxonomy (NCBI): domain Eukaryota; kingdom Metazoa; phylum Chordata; class Mammalia; order Rodentia; family Sciuridae; genus Marmota; species Marmota flaviventris. The sequence goes on along the minus strand of NC_092518.1, from coordinate 21,534,982 downwards.
TTTCTATATTTTGAAGAATACAATTATACATTGTTTTGATACTAGATATAATATAAAATTATAAACCTACTTTAAATCCACAAAAGCAATAAAGTTTAAACATCAAGGTTGACAGTCTCATTATATAGTACATTTGCCCATCCTCAAGACTGCTTCAGAGATATCCAAAGAAAATGTATTTCTATGATCCATGGAAATATCTAGTCTCCAGCCACATCTCTGGAGATCATATAGTCCAGAAGCAATTTATTTGAGAAATCTAAGAAATTGAGCTTCACTAACCAAAACAAAAACAAAATTAAAAATAAAAACAAAACAAAACAAAAAATGATTTTTGTATTTCTACTTTACCATTTTCATTAAACTTTTTACTCATGCCAGCTCTCACTTATCCATATTTAAAGCAATGTAAGATAATTCTGATAATTACAAATTCCCCAAGCATTGAAAAGACGTCTACATTAAAACTATGGTAGCAACCCTTGGAAAGAAGTTCATGAAGACTGTTTATGTTCAGTTTTGACTAGTTAACAGTTCCACAGTACAGTAAAATCCTCTTAATATAAGGAACATAATGGGCTATGAAAACTTCTTAAATTATGCAATAGTGAACTCTACCTTACTTAACGATCTTACTAAGCATCCAGTAGGGTTTTTTTTTATGTTTTTGTTAGCACATTACAGTAATACAAAATATTAAGGTTAATTTTGACATCCATGAAATATAATTTGCTCCACTTCAGTTCCAGATACTTGTTTCCCTCCTCTCACTTTTCCAACCCTTCACCTATTTCCCTTCCTCTGTTCTACTGGTGTTTCTTCTTTTTATTTATAGCTCTTTAAAATCGGTGCTTTATAGATATAGATAAAGGTGGAATTCACTGTGTTAAGTCCTTATATGTACATACCATAATTGGGTCAATTTCATTCCACCATTCCTCCCTTTTCCTTTCTTTCCCTCCTCCCTCCCGGTGTATCGCCTTCCTAATATACTGATCTCCCTTCCATTTTCATGGGATTTCCCCCCCACACAACAGTGTTTTTTGAAAACTGGGGGCAATTAGGAATTAATATAACTTTCGAATATTAAATGAAATGTTTCAAATTACACAGTGAGAGATTAGTTAGTATAATAATATTGTGATTTTATCCAAAACTTAAAATTAGCATATTATATAATTTATTTATTAAAAATAAAATATTACACCATCATTTTTGTTTTATAAAAATATAAACTCAACATACAATATGGTATGCTATGATAATGGAAACCTTATTTAATAAAGATATACTTTTCAAAATGAATATATTTGTGTGTGTATATATATATATATATATATATATAATTGAAAAAATAATTGACCACCTAAAATAATTTGGGTGGGCATATTTTCTGAAGGACAGTTTGGTCTTTAATCAATTTTCATAACAGGCATTTCATGAATAATCCTCTGATCGAATATTTTTTTAAAATAGTGGGGTTTTTTTAAAAAAACTTGAATGATTCCAAAACATTTACAGCCAAATAATATGGGATTATAAGATTTGATGCAGATTTGAGCACCATGGTAATGCAATATACCCATTAGGAAGACAAAAGGGTAAAGTTAAGCATCATTCATTCTTTGTATCATCATTATTTTATGAAACCCTTATATAAATAAATCTTAGTTGGCAGTGGATGTAAAAGTGATGTTGTGAAATAATACATAGTACAGAAATTTTAAAAATCAGCTCCTGTGAGTGTGAAAATAAATTACAAACAGATCAAGGTTGCTAAATATGTGAAGAATTTCAGCTGGGAAAATTGCAGTTCAAAATTAAGGGTAGAATTTGGTTTTAGTGCTATGAATCAAACTGTCATTTTCTATTTTCTTGGTTTCTGTTAATATTTGCTATCTATCCTTCTCAGAATAATAACACTCAGTCAATAAGTGTTTTTAATTAATTAAATACAATATATAAATGATCTAACATATATTAGGTATTGATATATTTTAGTTTTACTATATTTGAACAGAGTAATCCCATTTTACTTTTTTTGTTTCATTTATATCCCTATTTTCATTATTAATTGTACCAATATATATTTTTTAATTTAGTAGTTTTTTTTTCTTTCCACCATAAATGGAAATAGACAGCAACATTATTGGCCAGATAGTTTTTGATTGTTCTTTAAAACAAAACTTCCAAATCTGGTTCTTGGGAAAAAAAATACAGCTGATATGGAATATTTAGATTATATCATTTTTTAAAATTTTTATTAGTTATTGATGGACCTTTATTCATTTATTTGTTTATATGTGGTGCTGAGAATCGAACCCAGTGTCTCACTCATGCTAGGCAAGTGTGCTAACACTGAGCCACAACCCCAGCCCCTAGATCATATCATTTTATGTATAAAATGTTTTGTTTTGAAGTATTGGAGGGATTTAGTTTCTCTTCATTGTGGAATGCAATCCATATAAAAGAGAGAAAGATCCATGCTCACAATTAATAAAATGTTCCACTTTGCTGTGAATTATTTTGAACATGTATATTATTTAAAGATCAAGGAGTGTATTTATATTTTCTTAATGAAAGAATTTACATAGCCAGACACCTGGTCTCTAAATTTAAATATATATATATGGCTGGGAATGTAGCTCAGTGGTTAAGTACCCTGGGTTCAATCTTTGAACCAAAAGAAGAAGAAGAAGAAGGAGAAGGAGAAGGAGAAGGAGAAGGAGAAGAGAATTTACCCATCAGTTTCTGAACATGCAAAATATTTATGATATGGTGTTGATACATATAAGATAATTATTATTTAATATTTACTCTTGGTCAGGCACTAGGCTATAGAAATGACAACAAAGAAAACAACTTTGAATAGTCATTTTCTCCTTAGATTCTCAGGCTACTGGGACAGGTCATTTTAAATAAATATGTGTGACCAATGCTTTAAAACGCTGTTATCAGCAAATGAAACCGGACACTCATCTTGGTCCAGAGAAAAAGGCAAATTAGAACCCATACTGCTGATGTGAGGGAAGAGTAGCCCATGAGATTAAAATGAAAATATTATTTAGAGACCTTGTATGTATTTACAAATACACATGCATATATACATATAAATATACATATACATATGTAAATATATTGTAAATATAAATATATTGCAAACATAATAACTATAAATATTAAAATATATCATAAATATTGTGTATATCTCACTGCAGATCTTATGGTATCAGCTCAAAGTAGCCTTTTTTTTTTTTTTTTTGGTACCGGGGATTGAACTCAGGGACACTTAATCCCTGAGCCACACCCCCCAGCCCTATTTTGTATTTTATTTAGAGACAGGGTCTCACTCAGTTGCTTAGTGCCTCAATAAATTGCTGAAGCTGTTTTGAACTCTTGATCCTCCTGCTTCAGCCTCCAGAGCCGCTGGGATTACAGTCCACAGCACCCGGCAGAAAGTAGTTTTTGACACTCAGAAGAGGAGATCAACTGCTTAATTATCATCCCAATTCATTGATTAAGAAGGAAATAGAGCCTGATGTCTTAAACCCATGATATATTTCATGATTTATATGAGTACTGAATATATATGTACATATTATGTTGTATATAATTTTAATATTTTTTTTAGCTATCCTGCTCAGTTTGTTGCCTCCCCTGGATACTGCAGTAGGTACACGAGGGATCATTTAAAGTAATAAATTACAGAAGAGATAACCTCTCCACACTGCATCAACTCTTCCACACACATAAAATATTGCTGTATCTATGATATATTCTACTCGCATTGTGTTTGTATGGGAGTCTCTAGATTAGTATTAGTATTATTATTATTAGTCTCTAGATTAGTATTATTTCTGCAGCTATAGAACTGTTGCAGTGTAGTACACTCTAGCTGCATGTGACTATCAAGTACTTGATATCTGCTAGGGAGAACAAGGAACTGGAATTTTTAAATTATTCACTAATAATTTTGATGCAAATGGTAATTATCACAGGTGAATAGTGACTACTAGAGAGTGCACTAGATTGGATCAGTCAAAAATCAATCTTATTGCCAATGGAGCAGAGCTTGCTAGGTGGTTCATTACACATTACACATTTTATTATATTAGCTTTTCAGAAAATGGGCTCCAGGCCTACCAAATGAGAATTTCCAAAATCAGCATTATTGATATTTTGGACCAGACAATTCTTTGGTATGTGTGTAGGGGAGGTGTTCTGTGTATTATTCCTAACCTTTATTTGTCTCTTGGATGACAGAAACATCAATATCCCCAATTTAGGGCAACACAATATCTTCAGATATTATCAAATGTCACCTGGGATTTAAGGAGCATCCATTAGAGAACCACCATTAAGTGTAATTATTCCTGTTGAAATTCTGACCTTTCTTTGGGAAAACTGTCTTTAAGAATACCTGGCTTATTTAAGGAGGTTCATTGACATGTCCTGTGGACTGAATGTCTGAATATATGTATGGAATATCTGAAGTTATGACTATGTAGTCAGAGGTGGAGAGAAAACAATGCAGGAAAAAAAGAAGTGGAGAACTAATTCCATTACAAACTCAATAAAAGATTGAATTTTAAATCAGATATTTTGAGTCTTTGCACTTTTGACTTTGCAATGTGACTTGCTCTGTGTTTCCTTGGAATTACTGTCCATTTGAAGAGTTTCTAATTTTATATTAGTTGGGCATATTTAATTTAACAAGTATTTAAATAGCATTCTTAAATCTCACCCCTGTGTGATAAGAATAGAAATAAAAATCTGTTCTAAATCTGTTCAGGGTCAAAAATTCTAGAAGCAACAGTTATATACAGTCTTAGAAAGAGGAGTCTCTGGACTCAGATTATGTAGATTCAAGTCTAGCCAGGCATATTCAAGCTGTGTGACCTTTGGAAATTATGTTCTTCATAATTTCTTCATAATATTCTTCATGTCCTTCAGCCTGATTTTCTCATATTAATTGTATAAAGGAAAACTCTATCTAGGTCCTTCATCTTTGATTTAGCATTGAGAATAAACTAAAATGCTATGAGTATTTGTAGCATTATAAACACAACTAGATAATCATCTCTTTATGAGCTCATCATGTAATCTGGGCTGCAATAACTTATAGTTATATTCATAATGAAGGCCTACAACAATGTAATAACTACTGGTGATTTTTTTTTCAGAGTACATAATATATATTAATTTTTAGTAAAACATTTCTCATTTATCTGAAAAGCTTGACATCGGTCTACCAAATTAAAGTTGATTGTATAGACTATAATTTGTCATTGGGTTAATGTCCTCTTTATTTTCTAAGCTGAAATATTAATATCTTTGGTGGTTTTAATACAAAATTTTAAGCTTTTTTTGAAACAAATCTACATGTGTTTACTAATAAATTAAGAGCACATGTCATTCTATTTATTCCTACTGAGTGTAGAAAGATGCCTCCATGATTTGTTGGGGATCATCTTAGATATAGAGCTATATATGATAATAAAGAAGATATAATTCAATTCAGCAATTACCAAATGCCTTTTATTTTCAGGTGGTTATTAAGGAAATATGCCAGCATTGTATTTAAAAAATTGTCAGTTCTCGATATAACACTTCTAAATATGTTTTAGATTTCAAATTATTTGTTTCTCTCTATCCCAAAGAAAATATGAGACAGGAAAATATCCATAATAAAAGGCAAAAGAGATTTTGACTGTATGGTATGTTGAGGAATATCACTTTAAAATTGTGCTGTGATGTTTTAAAATCGAAACATAGAATACAGAGTTTTGCAAGGTAGGTAGGGATTATGAAAATATGATGAGCTCAAATAAAATCAGTTTTTATATTTTGAGGGAGTTCTCTAGGAATTGTGCATTATAGACCAAACTGTGAAAGTATGATATTTAAAATAAAATGCATGTCAATAAAATATATCTTGACTATATAAAAGACTAATATTAAGAAAACTTGGGAAAATTGTTATATAAGTTCCATTTCAAAAATAGCTCTAAATTTTTTAGTTGATGATGTTGTAAACATATGTAAGGTGAATGCTTTGGTTTAAATGTTTGTGTCCCCTGCCCAAATCCATGTTGAGGTGTAATCCCCAGTGCAACAATATAAACAGGCAGAGATGATTAGGCCATCAGAACTCAGTCCTTGTACATGGGATTGTTGCCCTTCTATAAAAACTTAACAAGGAACAAATCCATCCCTTTTATTCCTTTGTTCCTTCTGCCATGTGAAGACAGTGTTCTTCCCCACCAGAGGACACAGTAATAGGCTTCATCTTGGAAGTACAGAGTGAAATCTCACAGGACACCAAATCTGCCAGAGAATGGATGGATATTTAATGGATGGATATTTTCAGATTCCAGAACTACAAGAAATACTTTCTATGATTTGCAAATTACCCAGTCTATAGTATTTAGTTATAGCAACATAAGGAAACTAAGCCAGTAAGGATCTCCATGAATAAGTTTTTTGAAATGATTGAAGAAAAACTGAGCAAAAGAGCTTGGCCTAATTACTATCTCTATTTGTTTATATTAAAAAGGTTTGATTGCCTTGATTAAGTGCACTACTATGATACACAGATGGTCTGTTAATAAACAATGTCAGAAACTGAAGTATTTCCAACAGAATTAATATTTTATAATGTTCCATGAATTCAGAAATATTAATATATAAATATTTTTACAATAAGAAAATTCCAACCCAATAAAGTACATGGATGATGGAATAGAATCCCCAAATTCTGGATTAAGAATTAATTTATTTTAATGCTCTTGGAAGACACTACCTATTTGGATAAATCAATGTTGGGGTGAGACTCAGGGAGTTATAAAGTATATAGAGAACACAGAAAATAGTTCTAAGGTATAAAGTTATTTGAATTACTGCAGTTTTATAGAAGAGCTTTTTAAAATTTTTATTTGTTCTTTTTAGATATACATGACAGTAGAGTATATTTTGACATATTATACAAACATGGGTTATGTCTTATTCTAATTAGGATCCCAGTACAGGATGTGGAGATTGATTGTGGTGTATTCATATATGTACATAAGAAAGTTTTATCAAATACATTCCACTGTTTTTCCTATTCCTATCCTGCTCCCTTTCCTTCATTCCCCTTTGTCTAATCCACTGAACTTTTATTCTTCTCCTCCCCCACACCCTTTCTGTGTGTTAGCATCCATGTATCAGAGAGAACATTCAACCTTTTTTTTTTTTTTTTTGGAATTGGCTTATTTCACTTAGCATGATAGTCTCCAGATCCATCCATTTACTGGAAAATGTCATAGTCATTGTTTTTTTTATGGCTGAGTAATATTCTGTTCTCTATATATACCACATTTTCTTTATTCATTCATCTGTTAAGGGCACCTAGGTTGGTTCCATAGCTTAGCTATTGTGACTTAAGCTGCTATAAACAGTTATGTGGCTGTGTCACTGTAGTATGCTAAGTTTAATTCCTTTGGATATACACTGAAGAGTAGCATAACTGGGCCAAATGGTGATTTCATTCCTAGTTTTTGAGGAATCTCCATACTGCTTTCGAGAGTGGTTACACTAATTTGCAGTTCCACCAGCAACATATCAGTATATCCTTTTCCTCACATTTATTGTTGCTTGTATTCTTGATTGAAAGTGTTCCTAGTCCCTTCGGTGGGGGGGTGTGTAGAGATGCAGAATCAACACACAGACTCTGGGAGCTGGTGAGATAACTGGCTGGAGACCCGCCTCAGGTCATCGTCCAGTAGCTCAGTTTATTTTTGGAATGCACACAACAGTTATAGGGTTTGAGTGGGGCATGCCTGTCAATTATACATAAGCAAGACAATATCCATAAGCCAATCATCTTCTGCCTAATGTAACCACACTGTGAGGAAACTCTAAATATTGCTGTCCTGGCAGAAAGCAATCTAGAAGGGTCTTTAGCCCTTACTGAGTCAGGGGTTTCATGCCCTGAAGCCCCTGACTCTCAGTTTCTTGGCTGGGCAGTTTGGCAATGCTAACCACAAGTGCTGAGGATGTGGTTTCACCCCATCCTGCAGGCACTCCTGTCAGGCCTGAAGGAAGGTGGATATTTCAAGCACTTCCAACCTGCTAGTAGCTGCTAGCTGTGACTGAAACTTATTCCAACACTTTATCATTGACATTCTGACTGGAGTGAGATGAAATCTCAGTGTAGTTTTAATTTTCATAGAAGATCTTTAAAGATGGAAGGGTGGGGGCGGGGAGTCAATCATTTGGGAGTTTGTGCTTTGCAGTGAATAGAAGCCCAAAACAAATCCACACATTGTAACCGAACAAATGAAAGAAAATTTTTCCCCTGGTGTGGTTGGAGGAGTAATTTAGGATAAATAACTAACTGACTTCTAGTCAGAGCCATAGAAATAATTCATATATGTTGCTTTATTTAAAATTTATGAAGCACGTGTGACCTCCTTGAACTTGGAATCAAATCAAATGCTACAAACTCAAATGTTTATGTCAACAAAAACCTTACTTCTGCTTCTTGAGTTCTTCTCATAATACAGAGTCCAGATCTCCAAGTCTTTCACCCATTTTTTAATGACACATATGTGGGTGTTCTTGCTGACCTTTTGTGTCAGCAGATCTTATCTAAAATCAACACAAATTAGCACTGAATTTCTAATAATGTTTGAACTCCAATGGGATGTTACAAGTGTTTCAACCCTTTCCTCCCATGTTTCTCATTAGCTCTTAGGCAAATTTATTCATCTCATTCCCAATAAACAAGATCAATACCAAAAGCTATTGAAAGGAGCCTTCTGTGCTTGGCTGACTATAATGTAGATATATATGTCTCCCAAGTTTACAAATGACTCGTTTTGCATATTTGAAAAAATTAATAATTGACATGTAAGAAGAAGAAGTAGAAAGCGAGGGCAAAAAGAGAGACAGATGGAAAAGAAAGAAGAAGGGCATGAGGAATTCCAAGATGATTTTTTTTTTTTTAGTATATAAACTGTTTATTAACAGAAAAGGCCTACAGACTCGTTTCTTTTTGGACACATCCACAGTATAGCCACAGTGCCCAGTGTTCTTGGTATGCTGGCCTCAGACATGAAGTCCCAGAAGTGGCACAGCCCACTCTGGGCCCTAATCTTCTAGTTTATCTAGGTCTTCACCAAGCTTGTTGTCTAGACCCCTGGCTGGAACCTGGCTGTATTTTTCATCCTTTACATTCTTACATCTTTTCAAGAACCAGTCTGGGATCTTGTAGTCTCATGGATTCTGCATAATTATGATTACATGTTCAACTTCATTCTCAGTGAGTTCTCCAGCCCCTTGGTATGGACAATATCTGCTTTCCTCAACACCATATGAGCATATCTTTTCCCCACACCCTTAATGGCAATGACGGCAAAGGCTCTTTTCTGCCACCCATTGAAATTTGTGTTGAGTACTTGCAAAAAGTGCTGGAACTTCTCAGGAATCACTCTAGATATGGCAGCAGCAGGTTGGTAGCCTGCAGGCCTCCTGTGGAATAGAATAGATTAATTATTTTACAGAAGGATTTCAGGTCTTTCTTAAAAATGTTTAAACTTAATGTACCCATGAAGGTTGGATCAAATCCTGTTTCCAATATTCGTAAGGACACATATGCTGCTATTCAGTGAAGACAATTATTATGATGCAGGTCATTGTGTACTGTGTCATTTTAGTAACAATAGGAACTATGTGTAGTGAACTGAGGGCTGTAGTGCATGCCTGAAATCCCAGTGGTTTGGGAAATTGAGGCAGGAAGATCACAAGTTCAAGGCCAGCCTCAGCAACTTAATGAGACCATGTCTTAAAAATATATATGTGTGTATATGTTCCACATATGTGTGTGTGTATATATAGAACTGAGAATGTGACTCAGTGGTAAAGTGCCATAGGTTCAATCCTCAGAACAATGACAAATAAATAAATAAAGATATATAGTGAACTCATCTCAAAATCATTTTATTTCTGTATTTCTAAAAATATACTAGTTTTTGTTTAAAAAGCTGATTTAAAAATAGATGACATATGGTGTAAAAGACAGAGATAAAACAAATGAATTTTTTTTCTGTAATAATAAAATACTCAGAACCATATCCTATTTACAACAGGAATGAGATGCTATATGGAAATTCAGAAAATAGAAAAATAATGTAGGAGAACTTGTATCAGCAGCAATCAGATAAAATCCATTCTGCATTTCTAGTAAAGAAGATTTAGAGGCCTATACACAAGTTAGAATTTTTTTAGCAAAGGTGAGGGTAAGAAGAATCAAAATCTACAATTATTTTCATAGGAGTAGAAATTGCAGGGACACAGTCAATTACAACACACTCAATTGACTGATTTTCAAGAGAGCACTTGGTCAACTGATTTGGGGACTTAATGACATCTGTAACATCTGTTCACAGCAATATGTAAATTAGTGTTTGATTGAGTAACTGGGAGGTATATATACTCCAGGGAATGAGAAACTTGAGGAGACTTCTTAATATTCTCCCTGTCATAATGCCTACAGGCCATAGGTTAATATTTGTCTCCTTGGGGAACTCTTACAAATTTTCCCAAGGACACATGTGGAAACATGTTTATTAGAGCATTGTCTGTAAAGAACTAGTCAGAAACAATTTAATGTAAATGTCTATTAATAGATTAATGGATATAAAAGGTATTATTTTTATATAATGTGAAACAGTGGGCTGGGGTTGTAGTTTAGTGGCAGGGCATTTCCCTAGCAAGTGCAAGACCCTGAGTTCAATACTTCATACCAAAATAAAAAAGGTTAAAAAATATGAAATATGTAATTAAGCCATATGTATCAAAATAGATGAATCTCAAATATATAATGTTGAAAAAATGCCAGTTTTAGCAGAATCCATAAAGTTTTATATCATATTTAAAACATAGTATCTGCAATACTTCTCTTAGGGGTATCAAAGCAAATGACACCTATAATATAATTAACTTTTTTTAAAAAGCAATAGGATGTAGACAGGAACTTCACAGAATGTGAAATTTTAATTTAATATAAAATAAGCATTTTTATTAAAAATTTGGAAAGTGCACATTATTCAACTAGATACTACTTCATATCCTTCTGAAGTTCTGGCAACAACTAAAAAGTGTGAAAAGCCTCGTATAGGTTAAAATCATTCATAGAATGTCAATAAATATGCATATCGATGTAATTATTTTGTCCATTGAGGTACTTTTTGGCAATGACTGGTTATTGAAAATGTCATAATCTGAGTACTTAGAGGGATTCCTTCTGTCATGAAAAGGAGTTGTACATGATTATATTCATTGCCGATTTCTCAGGCACGGTGGCACATACCTGTAATCCTAGCAGCTTGGGAGGCCAAGGAAGGAGGATTGAAAGTTCAAAGACAGCCTCAGTAACTTAGTGAGGCCCTAAGCAACTTCATGAGACTCTGTCTGTAAATAAAATTAAGAAAAGTTGGGGATTTTTAAGCTTTTTTATTTTGATATGAAGTATTGAACTCAGGGCCTTGCACATGCTAGGGAAGTGCTCTGCCACCAAACTACAACAAAAAATAAATAAATAAATTGAAACTACCTAAATGTCAATAATAAGAGAAGAAATTAACAAATAGGGGGTCAGTATGCATACATTGAATATTATATCTCTGTTTATCTAGTAGTCATAGCTGATTGAATGGAAGAGTATTTTGTGTGTTTCTTAATGTCCATGATTCCACTGATAGATATTTGGAGACTTTTTAGTGTACTATGCTTGCCCACGTGTGTGACTGTTAAAATAAATGTGTATATTCCTTTTAAAGAAACTTTATGTAAGAATTATGAAATGTGTTACAATTTTGAGGCTTAGCAATAATTAGCTAAGTGGGTGCTACTATAGCTATTATGTAAAATGGCAAGAACAGAGTGATCAGTAACCTGAATTTTGAAGTGATTCAGATAAGGCAGAGAGGAATGATGATCATTATCTCCACAAAATATTTATAATATCTTACAAATACTGATGACACAAACCAGAAAAGTCCTAAATAAATCCAGAAATATACTGTGTAAATGCATTGGAAATCTTAAAATAGTGAAGATATCAGTTCCTCCCAAATTGGTCTATAGATCTGTAGGTTTGCCTTAACTACTTTGAAAATTTCAGCAGTTTTTTGTAGACATAGAAAAAGCTTATTCTAAAATTTATATGGCATGGCACAAGCCTGTAATAGCTAAAACAATCTTACAAAAGAATAAAGTGGGAAAAATATTTTTACCCAATATTAAGGTTTACTACATAACTATGATAATAATGACAATGTAGTGTTGGTGGAGGAACAGAATGAAGACCCAGAGGCAGACCTTCACAATGTGCCCTACTAATTTTTGACAAAGGTGCAAAACTAATTCAATGGAAAAAGTATAACCTTTTCAACACACACTGCCATAGCAATTGGACATGCCATGTTTTAAAAAAAAGTCAACTGGACATCCCTACATTAAAGAAAAAAGAATCTTGACCTAAACTTCACTTCTTATTTAAGAATTAACTTAAATGTTAAAGGTAAAATTTTAAAACTTTTGAAATAACATACAGGAAAATCTTTGGGTGCTGGGTTATGTGAAAAGTTCTTAGACCTTCGACCAAAAGTATGATCCTTAAGAGGAAATATTGATAAATTGGACCTCATAAAAATAAAAACTTTGCTCTGCAAAAGATCCTGTTAAGAGGATGAAAACCTATCCAACAAGGAACTAGTATATATAACATATAAACTCACAAAGTTCAACAGTAAAAAAAATAAATGATTCTTGTAAAACTAATTATGCACTCATGGGAATTTATCTCATACAAATAAAAATTCATGTTCACATCCAGAGTTTTACACTAATAGACTGCTCGTAGTGGCTTTATTTTATTAGTCCAAATTGGAAACAACAAAATATCCCTCAAGGGATGAATGGCTATACAAACTATGGTACAATTCCTACCATGGCATTTTAGTATAAATAACTTTCTTGATATAAGATGTTAGAGAATTGGCAACCAGACTAATAATTTTCAGGGGCCAGGAATGAGGCATACTTGGTATAAAGGTAATACAAAGGATCCCGATGGTGATGGAACAATATATCTTCACTGAATTAATACTGATATCTTGTTTGACAGATATATAGTACTAACATTTTACAAGATGTCATCATTGGGGAAATATGATAAAGTATATACCAGGTCTCTCTGTATTGTTTGTTATACATGCATGTGAATATATAATTATCTCAAAACAAATTTTTAATTAAAATTCAGTATAATTAATGATTAAAATTCTAGGTTCTAGAAACAGACTACCTGGTATCAAATTCTTATTCTACAAATTCAGGGTTTTTTGCTAGAAGAGTAGATTTTAGGTACTCTTGCCACAAAAAATATATAGAATGATGGCTATATTAATTCTTACGACTGTAGTGACCATTTCACTAACTATATGTATATGAAAATATCATGTTATACCCATTAAGTATATACAATGACTTTTTTTAAAAGACCACAAGAGGCTGGGGTTGTGGCTCAGTGGTAGAGCGCTTGCCTAGCATATGTGAGGTACTGGGTTCAATTCTCAGCACCGCATATAAATAAATAAAGGTTCATCAACAACTAATAAAATATTTTTTTAAAAAAATATAAGTAGTAAAAAAAAGTTAGGAGCTGGGGTTGTGGCGCAGCAGTAGAGCACTCACCTAGCACATGTGAGGCCCTGGGTTCGATCCTTAGCACCACATAAAAATAAATAAATAAAATAAAGGTATTGTATCCAACTACAACTAAAAACTAAATATTAAAAAAGTCAGAGTTATAAATGTGATGGTTTATCCATACAGTCTTGCAAATTATATTTGTTACATTCATTTACTTATATTTTACAATGTTTCTTTTAGAAATGTAAATTGTTTACTTAGCAAGCAAAATAACTCATTTGCCTTATATTATTTTGATCTACAAATATTTCCATATCCAAGTCTGCCTATATTCTTCTCATTCTCTCAACTTCTGCTATTCAGAAAACCTCTAGGTCTGTCTCTTGCATTCACAGATTTGCAAACTACAAGTAAAATAAATCATGGAACCAATTTAAAACCAATGTGAAGCTTTGTTCTTCCACATAGAGTAGTGGGGGAAATGGATGCCTAAGAATTTTATTATGATATGGTAAATGTTATGATAGAAGAATGCAAATCCTCATATAGGTTAACAACAGAAGGATATTTAATCTGAACTCCAAGAGTAATGGAAGTCTATCTGGAGGAAATGGCTCCTGATTTAGGTCTCAAAATTCAATAATGAAAGAGTAAGGAAAAGACAGGTTTTCTACGAAAAGGAAACTTAGGACAAATGATAAAGAGATATGAAGTTGCTTGATATCGAGGTCCAAAAGCAGTCCAATTATTCAATTGCACAAAATGAGTGGTGAGCAGTAGTAAGAAATAAAACTGGAAAGAAGAAATAATGAAAAGGTTTCAGTTTACCTAAAACATTTTACATCATGGTAAGACAAGTATTATATTTTGTTGAAGAAAAAGAATAATTAAAAGTTTTTAAGTATATGAGGCATAGGTAATTTTAATTTCATATAAACCACTTTGCCAGTAGGGTTGGGGGAATGGATTTGAAAAACATCACAATAAAAAAGAGATCATTTTGAGGGTCGCTGAAATAATAACGCAAGCTAGAGTTGAGAAGGACTTAAATAGAACAACGGCATTTGAAAATGAAAGGGTAGATTCCAGAAATGTTTGAGCAATAAAATTGGCAGAATATGGTGATTCACAGGAAGTAAGAGAAACAGAGTAGTTGTATTTGTTATCATAGTAAATTACCTCTGCAGCTGCAAACAACAATAAATATTTATTATCTCACACAGTTTCCGTGGGTTTGGATTCTGGGGCAGCTTACCTGGATGGTTCTGGCTTAGGTATTCTTATATGTTAATGTCAGCTAGTGCTGCATGTTAGCTGGCCTGATAATGGTTGGCAGATCTGCTATCTGGGTAACTCACTCACATGGAGGCTGGCAAGAGACCTAAGTTCCTTGTTGGCTGTGGCAGGAGAAATAATGTCCTTACCAATGAACATTTTTATAAGGTTGCTTGAATGTCTCCGTGATATGGCATCTGGCTTTCCCTACAACCAGTAATTCAAGAAGAAGGACAGATAGAAAGCTGTAACCCTCTTTATGATTTAGCCTTCAAGTCAATCAGGCATTTATAAAATACCTTATAGAAGTAGGAGTTGACCACACACAGGCATGAATAACATGAAAAAAAAATATCATTACAGACACAGCCGTCAATAAAGTACACAGTTTCTTGGGTGTTTAGGTGGATTACAATGAGAACTACATGATAATCAATAGAAAATGGGCAGGATTATTGTAGTTTATTTGTTTGGTGTATCTATGTTTCTTGAAAGTGGAAGGTGTCAAGTTAAATTTTGGAACTATATGACAAATTCCTATATGACAACTATATGACAAGTTCCTAAATGGAGAAACTTTTCTTCTTTCTATCTCCTCTCTCTTCTCTCTCTCCTTCCTGGTTACCCTGAAATGAGCATCTTTGCTTCACCACATGAACCACATACTCCCTCCATGATGTTTAGTCTCACCACCTCACCACCACATGCCCAAAGTGATGGGGCCAAGTTACCATAGACTGAAACCTGTGAAACTAAGAAAAAATAAATCTTTGTTCCTTTAAGTATATTTCTCTTCGGTATTTGTCATAGTAACACAAAGCTAACACACATTATCTCAGAAGTTGCTGAAGTTCCTTTGCTGAAGGGATAAAGTAAGGATTTGAAGTTACTGATACCCTGAAATCACAATATCCTGGAGGAAGTTAGAATCAACTCTTGTGGGACATGGAGCCATAAAACAAAAGCAGCTGTTGCTGATCCTGCCTTGTTGACAGGCCGTGAAAATAACTGTGTTCTAATAGTGTTTCCCATTGGCAGACTACAGCTGAAGACAATTGAGCTGACAATCTAGGAGAAATATTTCTCCTGGGGTCAGTCCCAGTATGATACAAAACAGAAAAAAAAAAAAGGAACGGATGTGACATCAAAGAAACATGTGACATAACTATTTTTTTAAATGTACTAACCCTGTAAAGACAAACCAAATTTAGAAATCCCATGTGAAAAACTTTGTAGAAGTTTAATGCATAATGAAAAAATGACTTTCATTTAAGATATTTCAAAGTCTAGGCATATGCTCTAGGTAAAATACCTATAAATTGAAGCGCTTTTATCTCACGACTTTCAATGTAGAAAGATTTAGCCTGACTTGAAATAATTGGGCTTGATATTATCTCTCATAATACAGGAAATCATCAAGAATTCCCTGCACAGAATATATTCATGCAAGATTTAGAACTCATTTTATTTCTAATTAAATATTTCCTTTCTTTTTGATTCAGTGAATTTTTCATTTTTAAAGATATGAAATAGTAATAAAATGAGATGTATACAGACATTCACCCTAGCCATAAGATAGACAACATGAAAAATATAATTTTATCACTCGAGTTACTGTAGATATTGGTCCATCAAAAATTTAAATATTATCAATCTAGTAGGATATTCGGTGGTACACAATTATAATAAGCATTGTTGAAGGGCTCACAACATCCATTTCCCCCCTCTTTGTGAATCCTAATGGAATCTTGATTTAGTTCAAATATTTAATATTCTCATTTAATCTGCCTCAGCGGAATCTGGTTCCACATATCTCAGTGAGCTTGACTGGCTTAAGCTAATTAGTACATACTATTTCCTAGATACTGGAAAAAAATTGGGCAAGTGGCATAAATGGATTATTGGGGCGTGGGGATAAAGATTTCTCAGAGTGCTGTAATGCAAGAATTCTTTCTTTTTCTCTGCAAAATTGTTCCATGCTCTGTGGGGGTCATAACTGCTGCAGCCATCTTGCTATCAGCTAGGGAAAAGGGGCAAGGGTAAAGTCAAAATAATTTCAAGAAAATTAGGCAAAAGTTATTGACTTATCCTCAACCTGAAACCTGACCTAAAACTTCTCGGTCAGTTATGTGGGTAAATAAATTTTTAAGAATTATTTAGGTCAGTTTGAATTGTGTTTTCTCTTTCTTGGCTGCCAAAAAACATCATAAATCAATGTACCAAGTATGTGTATGTGTTCATTTCTAAACTTATGAATCCTACACTTCATTCTTAACAATGTAGATATCATTTTAAACACTAAGATATTGAGAACAATGCCAACAGAATCTATATGCAATCTCAAGTAACACTGATATCTAATGTATAGTTTTTATTGGAAATGAATTTTAGCTCAGTAAAAGGACTTGTGCTCTTCTTTTACTTCATATCTTAATGTTCTAAATTAAATCTTTCTTTACACTTGAATTGACTCTTCCTCTTTGTATATGATGTATCCTTATATGAATGAGTCAACATCTGCTTATTGAACCATTAACAAAATACAATTAATAAATCTTAGTATTTAACCTAAAATTCAGTAGTATAGTAGATACTAGAGCAAAAATTCTCACCAGTCCTGGAATCCTTCTTTTCTAAATCATTTTAAACACTTCAGTTTTTATTTATTTTATTTTTAGTTGACAAATAATAATTTTATATATTTATAAGCTAGACTGTGATATAAATCAAGCTAATTAACCTACTACCTCACCTATTCATTTTTTTTAAATGAGAGCATTTAAAATTTACTGTCTTAGCAGTTTTGAAGTACAATACATTATTATTAACTAGAATCTCTAATTTAATAGATCACTAAATTCCTTTTTGTTGTTAGATAATGAAATGCACTGACCCTCTTCCATGGAGGAAAATTATATAATAGGTAAATACAACAAAAATTTGCATGAACTCTACTGGATTCTTAGTATTAGTAATGACAATTCCTGAAATAGGTTACCCTTTATTCAATAGCAAAATATAGCTTAAGGAAAAACCTCTACCACTGTTAAGGCACATCATTTAAAAATTTAAATAAATCTGACAGATAACCTTTCAATGAGGAAGAATTTACTTTGTAGTTCTGGGTTTGAGACCTAGACTTGAAGAAAAAAAAATGTTAGCTCAGAGATAACTATAATCTTATTCATTGTGGTGTCCCTGAACACATAACTTGAATATATTTTGTTATTGGTCTTTTTCTAGGAGGTGGGTACCAGGGTTGAACTCAGGGGTACTCTACCCACTGAGCCACATCCCCACTACTATTTTTAATATTTTACTTAGAGACAGGGTCTCACTGAGTTGTTTAGCGCCTCACTTTTTGCTAAGGCTGACTTTGCTGAGGAACTCATGATCCTCCTGCCTCAGCCTCATGAGCCACTGGGATTACAGGTGTGCACCACCACATCCATCTGTTATTGGACTTAATGCTGGATTTCTTTTATTTTTGCACGTTTGAAGTAAGAACTCTTCAAAGATATTCATCTTACATGTATTTATATGTGGTTTATATGCTTATATGTGATTTAAGTAATACTTAAATACTCTGAGGGAATTAATTTGTATTCATCATACTTTAAACATAAGATTTGGTTGATATTTGGAAATACTGTATCACAAATTTATTAAAGTGTCTGATAAAACTACATATGAATGCAGAAACTACTGGATTCTTAGTGTGAGTAATGACAATTCCTGCAATAGGTTACCCTTTATTCAATAGCAAAATACAACTTAAGGAAAAACCTCTACCACTATTAAGGCACATTATTTAGGACAAATGAACAAACTTGAAAATGACATGTGACCACTGGCATATCAAAAGCTAATTCTGACATCTGCAAACATTTAGAAGAATTTAATGTTTTCTATTTAATATTCAATAAATGCTTGTTTTGTAAGTGAATCCACTGATTGTCATATAGAGTAGTTTGCCCCTCCCCACCCCAGTACTGAAGATTGAACCCTATGGTGCTTTATCACTGAGCTACATTTCCAGCTCTTTTTCTTTTTTATTTTCAGACAGGGTCTTACTAAATTGCTCAGGCTGGCCTCAAACTTGCCATCCTACTGATTGAGTTTCCTGTGGAGCAGGAATTACAGGTTTGAACCACGATGCCTGGTTGTAGTATTTCTTTCAAGGTGACCAAAATGGACATGCTACACCAGGCATTCTAATTACCTGAACTCGTGTCCACTGTGTGTTTGAGTTTCTCATATTATTTGCATATATGATTTTTATATCACCTGGTCTTTATAGTATTTTAAGGAATGAAATAAAATGTTTTGGCTTTGTAGTCCCTAACTGGAAATTATATTGTGTCAAGGAAACAAAAGCTTTTCCTTGCAATTAGGAATTAATTGCTGTTTCTGTGGCATTGGCATTTAACAAGAACATCAATA